>NW_028318334.1:1232000-1540000 GCF_062004578.1 Staurois parvus
CTCCCACTTAAAAAGATGAGAGAGGCCTGTAATTGGCATCATAGGTAGACCTCAACTATGAGAGACAAAATGAGAAAAAAAAATCCAGACAATCACATTGGCTGATTTGGAAAGAATTTATTTGCAAATTATGGTGGAAAATAAGTATTTGGTCACCTACAAACAAGCAAGATTTCTGGCTCTCACAGTCCTGTACCTTCTTCTTTAAGAGGCTCCTCTGTCCTGCACTCATTACCTGTATCAATGGCACCTGTTTGAACTTATCAGTATAAAAGACACCTGTCCACAACCTCAAACAGTCACACTCCAAACTCCACTATGGTGAAGACCAAAGAGCTGTTGAAGGACACCAGAAACAAAATTGTAGACCTGCACCAAGCTGGGAAGACTGAATCTGCAATAGGCAAGCAGCTTGGTGTGAACAAATCAACTGTGGTAGCAATAATTAGAAAATGGAAGACATACAAGACCACTAATAATCTCCCTCGATCTGGGGCTCCACGCAAGATCTCACCCCGTGGGGTCAAAATGATCACAAAAACAGTGAGCAAAAATCCCAGGACCACACGGGGGACCTAGTGAATGACCTGCAGAGAGCTGGGACCAATGTAACAAAGGCTACCATCAGTAACACACTACGCCACCAGGGACTCAGATCCTGCAGTGCTAGACGTGTCCCCCTGCTTAAGCCAGTACATGTCCGGGCCCGTCTGAAGTTTGCTAGAGAGCATTTGGATGATCCAGAAGAGGATTGGGAGAATGTCATATGGTCAGATGAAACCAAAATAGAACTGTTTGGTAGAAACACAACTCTTCGTGTTTGGAGGAGAGAGAATGCTGAGTTGCATCCAAAGAACAACATACCTACTGTGAAGCATGGGGGTGGCAACATCATGCTTTGGGGATGTTTCTCCGCAAAGAGATCAGGATGACTGATCCATGTACAGGTCAGAATGAATGGGACCATGTATCGTGAGATTTTGAGTGCAAACCTCCTTCCATCAGCAAGGGCATTGAAGATGAAACGTGGTCTTCCAACATGACAATGATCCCAAACATACCGCCTGAGCAACGAAGGAGTGGCTTCGTAAGTAAACCTTTGGAAGGAGTTGAAAGTCCATGTTGCCCAGCGACAGCCCCAAAACATCACTGCTCTAGAGGAGATCTGCATGGAGGAATGGGCCAACATACCAGCAACAGTGTGTGCCAACCTTGTGAAGACTTACAGGATACGTTTGACCTCCTTTTGTTGTCATTGCTAACAAAGGATATATAACAAAGTATTGAGATGAACTTTTGATATTGACCAAATACTTATTTTCCACCATAATTTACAAATAAATTCTTTCCAAATCAGCCAATGTGATTGGATTTTTTTTCTCATTTTGTCTCTCATAGTTGAGGTCTACCTATGATGCCAATTACAGGCCTCTCTCATCTTTTTAAGTGGGAGAACTTGCACAATTGGTGGCTGACTAAATACTTTTTTGCCCCGCTGTGTGTATATATATATATATATATATATATATATATATATATATATATATACAGAGAACAACAGCACAGCAAAAAGATAACAGAAAGAAAGTTAGGTAGATAAGTCCTGGTTTAAACAGATCAAGTTTCAGAGCAAAAGGGCACATCTCCCAAGTTGGTTCTGATGTTAAAAGGGAGAATTCTTCAACTTCCACTCTTAGGCCTGACAGCCTATTTTGTAGTCAACCCAGCAGGGGGTGTCTCTGGAGCCAAGTACCAATGCCTCATTTGGGGAGGGTGTCTGGGCGGAGACCCAAACTAGAACCAAAATCTCTCGTAGCTCATATTTTGGCTCATAACTTTTCCTAGGCACAAGTACCATTCCACCCGTGGGTAGATTAATATGCAGACGCATCTGAGGAACGGTTAGATATGAAATACATACTTGAATGATTCAAGAGATGTAATTTTCTGCTTTCCTATATATTCCAGCTGAGGAGAGTGACATATCAAACTGTTGTCATCTCGTGACCAATCTGAAGATCTGCCTGTTTTTTATGTAAGTCTCTCATATTCCAAGATATGAGACCTAGGGGAAAAATGGATTTTAAAAGTGCTTTCTAGTTTCTTACTCCTCTGGAATGTCCTTGAACTCAGGGGAAGGCTTGGGTTGTCCTTTTATGATGTGCCAGATTGCACAGGTTCTTTAGACAGGAGGCCCCAGCTCCCTTGGGGGTTTTATAGCTCGGAGCTGCCTGCTGTGCTCTGGCCTCCTGTGACACTCCTCATCACTCAGGCCACATCTCACTGTAAATGAACAGAGAGGGAGGGGGGATATTGGGACAACATGGGGAATTCTTAACAAAATGGAGGGTTGGAGCAAAATGGTTGAACTGCATCCATCTCTGTGTGCACGCTTGCTACACCTCCCCCTCAGGTGGTTACATGGGAGGAGACTGCAATTTCCCTCCTGACGCAACCGACTTCTGCCGCGGGTTTGCCTGACCAGGGCACAGAGCCACTGTGCCCAGGGGTTCACCTTGGAGTGATATGGTGAGATTGCACTGCGGGAGGACCATGTTCCTTCTGAGAAGGGTGCTGTTCTCCCCAGAAACACTGCTGTGCCAATCAAGTGAGTTGTCACGGGTGTCATATGCTAACATATTGAGATGTAGCTTCTTGTCGAGGTAGAGAAGGAGATTTCCCTCTCCCATCTTCTTCCTCAGGCCTAGGACGACATCTGACCCAAAGGTAGTGGCACCTGTGTGTACCGGAACCGGACAGACGAATTCTGGAACTCACCTCCCAGATGTGTCCACAGGTAGCTTCATCCAAGATGAACAGTCCTCTTTACCTGCTAGCATCCAGGACACCAGTTCCGCCAGTTTCCTGTCTGCCAGGTCAGTCACAGGTCCAGCTTAGCCATGATAGTTGTACCCAGGCATCTTACCATAGCCAGCTGCACCCACGACTGACGTAACCTGCTTTTTGGCCTGGGGAGTAGGCCAGGCCATAACTGCCTCAGTTTCCCCATTCCCAGACCTCTGGGGGTCTCTTCCTACCGGTGGTTCCCAAAGCTGAACAACTGACATGCCCCTCTGACAGTTACCATTCTCAACTGTCAGACTAGGCACGGGCAGTTTGTTCCTGACTAGTGACAGGGGCCCAAGTTGCTCTTCCCCGACAGGGCGAACACTGCAAGGCCCCTAAAGTGGGCAACTGCACACAGTTCCACTCCACATTGTAGGTCATTCCTGACCCCTGGGGAGGTGGTTGGTGCCTTCTCGACTCCAACTAGCTTTCCCGTGAATTCAGGCAAGCTACATGGGGTGGTGAAGGCTGACTCGTCCTGAGCCTCCTGGGTTAGAGATGGTGGCCCATACTCTCTGCTCAGGTCCATGATGGATAGACAGCGTGCACCTTCCGGATGCTTCATTACCTCATGGCTCCTGGGCATGGGGTGGGCCACAACCACAGGACTGGCGCTCAGTTTTCCAAGGTCCCCAAAAAGCCTGGTCATCTGATCCTGTTTGGGGATCGAGACTACCGGGGATGCCCAGATTCTAGCTGACCCCTGGATTCCTGACTGCGCTATTCCCTCTGTCTCTTTGGCCCATTCAGTCTGCACCTCCTGTGAGATGAGGTTGGCTGTAGGCATGAGGGAGGGATACACTCTGCCGTACAACTCCTGAACAGCACGGTGAGCTCTCCCCGGGTTTCCCTGAACCCAGACACCATCTATCATAGGCATGATGATGCCAGCAGCTTCTGTACCTGAATGGAAAGGAGAGGTGATTGGAGCTGAAGGCCGCAGCCCCCTCTGAGATCTGATGATCCACTCCAAGGAGGCCCCTCGCACTTCCAATCCAGGTGTGCTGTCACTGCCTAGGACACATGTTTTTGTGCCTGGTGACACACCAGGACAGGTCAGATCGAATGACATGCTTTCAGTCTCCAAGCCCCCTGCTGGTAGACCATTCATTCCATCCTCCCTGTGAGGTCTTCTTTTACCCTTCTCAGAAGGTAAGCTCACAGCTATCTGGTGGCATAAGTCCATGGGTGGATTGCTTTTCAGTGCTGCCTTACACGTGGAACTACAAGCCCCAGCCGGCTGTCCAGTACCATGCAAGGACAACTGCTGGGCGCTTATCAAGGTAGAATCCTCTGGGCCTGGGCAAGGAGCAGGCCTATCCAGACCATCCCCTTGCTCAGCCCCCAGAGATTGTACCTCTGCCCCCTTCATAGCACTGTGGTTGACCCCCAACAATGAAAATGCATAATTTTTATCATCATGACCATCATCATTATCATTGACATTATCAGTATCATCATCATCATTATCATCATCATTATCAACAGTTACGTTTATAATATCAATGACGCATGAGTTCGTTACCTCCCCAGGCAAGGGGATTTCTTCTCGCTCTCCAGCTAATGGAGAATTTTGCACCCCCACTCCATTCCCAGCCCCCTCCCTCTGTCTATCCACAGGTTGCCCTGATATTACCGCAACATCTGCATACAGTACCTTGGCATGTCCAGAGAGTTCCAGGGGTGCCTTCCGGGTATTCTCGGCAGGGGCATAATAGGACACAAGAGTACCCAAATCGGCACCCAACAAAACAGGTGTGGGAATTTCATCTGAGACCCCCACCTCCCTCATCCCCCTTCCCGCACCCCAATCTATGAATACCTTGGCACAGGGTATGCCTGAACGGGTCCCCCCAACTCCTGTGAGGGTAAGGAACTTTCCTGGGATGAGGTTCCTTTGCTCAATCAACTCTGGCTGGATCAAGGTGACTTCTGCCCCAGTGTCACGGAAACCAGTTACAGACCAGTTGCCCACAGTGACTGGTTGTAAGTTGGCGGGGGTTACCCGCATCTTCCTGCGGACAAACAGCACGGAAGAAGAGTTGCTGGCCGGCTGGCCAGGTGATGTCATCTGATTCTGCTCAGGACACTGCATCCTGAGATGTCCGGCTTTCCCACAGGTGAAACATCTGCGGTTGTCAGTCAGGAATGGCTTGGCTCCAAGTGCTGCAGGTGTTGGTTGAGGGGGAGCTTGACTCACCAGCATAGGAAGGGTTGCTATGGGCGATTTCTCTCCTTTCCAGCCATTTGGAGGAGCCTTGCGAGGGTCAGCCACCCGCGTGTAGACGTAGCTATCTGCCAAATCGGCTGCAGCTTTAGCAGATGCTGGTTCTCTTTCTAAGACAAACTGTCTGACATCTGCTGGGCAGATATGCAGAAGCTGATCTCGTATCATGAGATCTTCTAAAGACTCGTAGGAGTCAGCTTTCAGTCCTTTAGTCCACTGCCGGAATGTGGTGCATAAGCGACTCGCCACATCTGTGTAAGAATCCACAGGTCCCTTTTGCAAGGACCTGAACCGCTTGCGGTACACTTCCGGGGTCATCTGGTACTTCCGGATGATGGCATCTTTTAGAGCTTTGTAATCATCGTCCTGCCCCTCTGGCAATTCGACAAACGTGTCCAGGGCCTTGCCTAGTAGCCCTGGTGTCAGGTAACGAGCCCATTGAACTCGGGGCACATGGTACTGATGGCACTTTTTTTTCAAATGACAGTAAATACGTGTCAATGTCACTATCTTTTTCCATCACTGGAAACTTGGCTGCTGTGCCCATGGCCAGAGTGGTGTCCCTGTGCTCTGAGGACCCAATGTTCTGAGCCTGTCGCTGCTGCTGAAGCCTCGCCATCTCCAGTTCGTGCCGGCGATCAGCTTCCCTCTGCGCCGCCTCTCTGGCAGCCGCTGCTTGGTGTTCCTCTCTGTCAGCCTCTGCTTGGCGTTCCGCAGCCTCTCTGTCAGCCTGGCGTTCAAGGAACCGCAGGTATGCCATAGGATCCACCTCCTTGATGCGTTCCATGGCTTCCTGCATCTGAGGAGAGTCTCTGCTGGTTACAGGCACTCCGGTGCTGGCCCGCTCGGGCGGTGGTGTGACGATAACATTCGGTGATCCTCCAGTGTCAGTCTCTGTATGCCCATCCTGCGAGACCGTCTCTGAGCCACTGGGATCAGAGATAGCGGGATCCCCTGCATGGTCAAGTTTCCCCGAGTTCTGATCTGCTCGGCTATCATGCTCCTGTAGGTCTCGAATCAAATCTTCACGAGTTTTGCGACCGACGTCCATTCCTCGTGAGGTACATTCCGCACTCAAATCACTTTTGCTCATTTTCTTGTATTCTGCATCACCAGGTATAATTGCAAGCAAAGATAGAATAGGAAGCAGAAAAAGGAAGGAGCTGTTGCTGTATGTCTCTCCCTCTAAATATATATATATATATATATATATAGTGGGAACTCTCTTCAAATGGTAGAGCTTTGTTAAACGCACACAGCAACTCGCTTTCTTTTTTAAGGCTTTTTAGTCCACTTTTATTTAAAGAAAATGTCCCATCAAGCTTCCCACGCAGGGGTATCCACCATCAAACACATGCAAATGAAAACTCAGCCTCCTGGCTTGTACACAGGTTTTATGTCTGTCTCCTACAGACTCTTTCCAAAATATGGCTCTCACACACAGCTGGCCACGAGCACACAGCTAGTCTGGCTTCCACCTCTCCTGGGTGAAGTCCTCCTGACTCCAAGGCAGAGACCTCCTGTCTGCCAGGGTGGAGCCCTCCTGACAACTATCTGCCGGGGTGGAGCCCAGAACCCTGGTCCTGACTCTACAAAAGAGCCATGCACACCTGTGCAATCAGTGTAATGGCCATTCCCAAAACCTGATCCCAGGATTGGAGATTTCAACCCTCCCAGATCTCTTTGAAATCTCCAGGCTCCAGATCCCAAAACGGACTTAATGAATAAACGAGGAAACCGAAAAGCCAGTTTCCTCTGCAATACATCAACCCTCTGGAGCCCCTCAACCTGCCTGGTTGAGAATCCTGGGTGAAATAACACTTCTACATCGTGACAGATCGCCACACTGTCACAATATATATAAAAAATATGCACCGCTTGTTTCTCAGGACTGTTTCCACAAAGGTTACAATCCTTCAGTATAAAGAATATATAAAGGAATGCGCTAATAATAAACATCAAATAATCTCAAACAATAATCTATGCAGTTTATAAGTGCAAAAAATATTGTGCAAAAATAATGTCCACAATTTTAAAATTGTGGACTTTATTTTTGCACAATATTTTTTGCACTTATAAGTTGCATATATTATTGTTTGAAATTATTTGATGTTTATTATTAGCGCATTCCTTTATATATTTTTTTATGCTTATACCTGATTGGGGTTAAGGTTTGCAGCTGATTTGGAATTTTTTGGCGCTTTTCTTTTTATTATACTATACAATCCTTCAGTGCAGAGCTAATTCCTAACACTCCACTGAAGCTCTAATGCAACTATCCCACGTACGCTGCCAGCCAATATGTGACGATCGTGGCATCAGACCCCTGACCTTCTCACCAAACTTGTGACCGAAGGACTAGCCAATCTAAAACCACGATGTCACGTGCATAACAATGCCACGCCCAGCTGCACCCTGCACAACGATTTTCCAACTAATGGACCACAAATCGATGTACTGGTAGCCTGGGTGCGATTGTTACTGGGTCAGGTTAATTACGCAATTAACCCTTCACACTGCCACCACCTCCTTTTTGTACAGAGAAAGAGTAAACTCTGGCAATATCAGCAATAACACTATGATGGTTGAGATAATCGTCTGTATAGCACTGTCACCGCAGAGAGGTTATACAGAGGGTTAAACACACGCAGTAGCGCTCTTTTAGAGGCAGTAATTCGTAAGTTGCAATATAGAGCTGTAGAAACAGTTCAACACTTTCAGAAAGTAGGATGTATTACTAAAAGGTCAAAAGGGTGCAATAAAAATATTTACAGAAACAAGATGTAACCAATATATATATAAATATACAGAGAACAACAGCACAGCAAAAAGATAACAGAAAGAAAGTTAGGTAGATAAGTACTTGCCAGAAAGTCCTGGTTTAAGCAGATCAAGTTTCAGAGCAAAAGGGCACCATCTCCCAAGTTGGTTCTGATGTTAAAAGGGAGAATTCTTCAACTTCCACTCTTAGGCCTGACAGCCTATTTTGTAGTCAACCCAGCAGGGGGTGTCTCCTGGAGCCAAGGACCAATGCCTCATTTGGGGAGGGTGTCTGGGCGGAGACCCAAACTAGAACCAAAATCTCTCGTAGCTCATATTTTGGCTCATAACTTTTCCTAGGCACAAGTACCATTCCACCTGTGGGTAGATTAATATGCAGACGCATCTGAGAAATGGTTAGATATGAAATACATACTTGAATGATTCAAGAGATGTAATTTTCTGCTTTCCTATATATTCCAGCCAAGGAGAGTGACATATCAAACTGTTTGTCTTCTCGTGGCCAATCTTAAGATATGCCTGTTTTTTATGTAAGTCTCTCATATTCCAAGATATGAGACATAGGGGAAAAATGGATTTTAAAAGTGTTATCTAGTTTCTTACTCCTCTGGAATGTCTTTGAACTCAGGGGAAGGCTTGGGTTGTCCTTTTATGATGTGCCAGATTGCACAGGTTCTTTAGACAGGAGGCCCCAGCTCCCTTGGGGGTTTTATAGCTCGGAGCTGCCTGCTGTGCTCTGTCCTCCTGTGACACTCCTCATCACTCAGGCCACATGTCACTGTAAATGAACAGAGAGGGAGGGGGGATGATGGGACAACATGGGGAATTCTTAACAAAATGGAGGGTTGGAGCAAAATGGTTGAACCGCATCCATCTCTATGTGCACGCTTGCTACACCATGTATTTGTATGAAAAAGTATCCTGGTCTCTTTGTATTGCTTCCTTTGTGTGAAATCCCTTGGGATCCTGCCAGTTCATTTGCTTTCCTATTTCAAACTGACCACACTAGGCACAGAAGCGTATCCATCCCAGCAAAGACCAAGCTTAGCTCCCATCTGGTTAATCACAGTCTATTAAAGGAAAGCAACAAGCATAACATAAAGATCAGGCCACATCATGAAGTATTCCCCCACTGCACTAGGTCAATGCTGTAAGACAGAGATATAGGACCTCAGTTTGGTCAAGGCTCAGTTTTTCAAGCAAGGCAGTTCATCTGCTACTCGGGAAGCATAAACTGTTCCCCCCAGCTTTTTTTGCTTTTCTTCTCCCCTGATCCTTTCTTAAAGCGGAAATACTGTGCACAGTACCTGAGCACCACAAACCAAAATTGCTATTTAATTCATTTTTAATATTAAAAACAAACTCACCCATTAATCCATGTTCCCATGCCTTATTTTGCTGAGGAATCACTTTGAACCTCCCCCTTCTCCCCCCCCCCATATTTCTGTCCGTGGCCATCTTGAGTAAGGACAGATAATTCATGTAACATTTCCTTCCTAAAATCCTTCTGCCTTTTAGCTAAGGCATGCATACAGGAGGCTGTGGGTAGTTGAGAAAACCCCTCCTTCAGACTCCTGGGATGAATGACATAATTTGCCTAGGCATGGAAACCAGGAAGTAGCGAAGAAATGTAAAAAAAAGTTTAACCAGTTCCCGCCCAATCTACAGTGCTTTGAAAAAGTATTCATACCCCTTGACATTTTCCACATTTTGTCATGTTACAACCAAAAACGTAAATGTATTTTATTGGAATTTTATGTGATAGACCAACACAAAGTGGCACATAGTTAACAGACACTCTGCATCCAATCTGACAGCTCGAGCTATTTTGCAAAGAATGGGCAAAATGTCACTCTCTAGATGTGCAAAGCTGGTAGAGACATCCCCAAAAAGACTTGCAGCTGTAATTGCAGTGAAAGGTGGCTCTACAAAGTATTGACTCCGGGGGGCTGAATACAAATGCACGCCACAATTTTCACATATATATTTGTAAAAAATTTAGAAAAGCATTTATCATTTTCGTTCCACTTCACAATTATGTGCCACTCTGTGTTGGTCTATCACATAAAATCCAAATAGATTACGTTTACATTTTTGGTTGTAACATGACAAAATGGAAAATTTCAAGGGGTATGAATACTTTTTCAAGGCACTGTACAATCAAATGACAGCAGGGCAGGAGATTCACCATTCCGGGTGGACATCATATGACTAATCACAGCAGATCACATGACAATTCTACACAATGGATGGTGTTCATTCATGCCATCCATTGTGCACTATTGTGTTGCTCGTTGTGATTAGTCACCAAGATCACATGCCTATCAGTACCATGTGATTAACGAGGTGGCTCGGGTACAGTTCTTAGGTGGTGGTCGGTCAGGTTTCTCTAAATAAGTGAGTTTTTCAAGGATTGCCTAAAGGCGGACAGGATAGGAGCTGACTGGACATACTGAGACAGGGAGTTCCAGAGGATGAGAGAGGCTCTGGAGAAGTCCTGGAAGCAAGCATGAGACGAGGTAATAAGGGAGCTAGAGAGCAGGAGGTCTTGGGAGGAGTGGAGAGGATGATTTGGGTGATATTTGCAGATGAGGTTGGTGATATAGCTGGGGGCGATGTTATGGATGGCCTTGTACGTTGTGGTTAGTATTTTTAATTTTATACGCTGGGGTAGGGGAAGCCAGTAAAGAGATTGTCAGAGAGGGACAGCAGTCACGATTTGGTTAGAAAGGTATATTAGTCTAGCAGCAGTAGTTATAATAGACTGAAGGGGGGGCAGCTTGTTTAAAGGTAGGTCAGTGAAGAGGGAGTTGACGTATTCAAGGCGAGAAATGACCAAGGAGTGAATAAGTTTTGTGGTGTTGTTAGTCAGGAAGAGGGTGAATTTTGGAAATGTTGCAGAGGTGAAGGCTGCTAGATTTAGCCAGTGATTGGATGTGAGGGCTGAAGGAGAGGTCAGAGTCTAGGATTACACCCAGCACCCTGGGGTGTGTGGAGGGACCGATGGTTGTGCCATTAATCTCCATGCTAAAGTCACCGGGAGGATATTGGGGAGGAGGAAATATTACAAGCTCAGTTTTAAAAAGATTGAGTTTGAGGAAGTGGTGTGACATTAATACTGATACGTTGCTCAGTAAGTTTTTGTACGTGAGGAGATTGAGCCATGAGATAGATCTGGGTGTCGTCAGCATAGAGGTGGTATTGGAAGCCATGGTTATCAACTGGCCCAGGGAAGAGGTATAGAGAGAGAAGAGGAGGGGCCCAAGGACAGATCCTTGGGGTACCCCAACAGAAAGAGGAAGAGGAGTGGAAGAGATGGTGTTGTACAGTATCTGACACTGAAAGTGCGCTGAGATAAATAGGAGGAGAACCACGAAAGAGCAGAGTTTCAGAGGCCAAGGAAGTGGACTTAATTGGTGAGGAGTGGGTGGTCAACTGTGTCAAGGGCAGCAGAAAAGTCCAAGAGTATGAGTATGGAGTAGTGGTTGGTTTTAGCAGTCAGTAGGTCGCTAGTAAGTTTTTTAGTAGGGCAGTTTCAGTGGAATGTTGAGGGACTGTAGGGGATCAAGAAGGTTGTTGTCAGTGAGGTAGCAACTCATACATTTGTGGACAAAGCATTCAAAAACGGGAGTAGGTAGATAGATCTTAAGTTATGCAAGCAGGTGGGGGTGAGGGTTTTTAAGTATGGGGGGTAACCATGTGCGTGCGTATTTGAAGGGGAGGGAATGGTGCCAGTGGAGAGGTTGAAGATGTGGGTTAGAGAGTTTAGAATAGAGCAGGAAGGAGGTCGCAGTAATTGTCAGGGGACAGGTGGTGAGGTGGGCCATGGAAAGGAGTTTGGCAATTTCCTCAGTGGTAACAGGGTCGAAGGAGGAAAGAATTGGGTGTGGTATTCTACCTGGTATGTTGGTTGGGGGTAGAAGTTGGACGCTGGATATCTCATCAAAAATTGTGTCGATTTTGTTTTTGAAATAATTGGCAATCCCCTGGGCAGTAAGCAAGTTGGTGGGTGGAGGCAGTGGGGGGTGAAGTAAGAAATAAATGGTAGAAAAGAGTTGACAAGTGTAACGGAAGCATAGGCTGGACAGAACACACAAAGAAGATGGGGAACACACGAAGTTTTATTGAACTATGAAAGACACTCAATCAGGACAGTTCATGGAACTCCGCAACATGCGGCTTGTAGGGACAGCCACGGTAAGCGGGCTCACGGGGACTCAATGGGACCTTGGCGATGGGGTCTGACCTCAGCACAACCCCCACACAGCTTTCTAGGGACAACATCAGGCTCACGGGGACTCAACGGGACTTTGGCTGTGGAGTCTGGTCTCAACACAGCTGCCACACAGCTTACTAGGGACAACATCAGGCTCACGGGGACTCAACGGGACCTTGGCTGTGGAGTCTGGCCTCAACACAGCTCCCACACAGCTTACTAGGGACAACATCAGGCTCACGGGGACTCAGCAGGACCTTGACTAGGGGGGCTGACCTCAGCACAGCTCCCACCCAGCTTTCTAGGGACATCAGGCTCATGGGGACTCAGCAGGACCTTGACTAGGGGGGCTGACCTCAGCACAGCTCCCACACAGCTTTCTAGGGAGATCAGGCTCACGGGGACTCAGCAGGTAGCGATGGCTCAAACACTCAGGGGCATCCCAGGTAGCTATACTCTGGGCACGCCATGGGGCGGTTCAAGTAAGGGTAGTCTGGGCGTGCAATAGGGGCAGCTCATGACAAGGGTAGTCTGAGCGCACAATAGGGACAGTTCACAACACGGGTGGTCTGTGCGCACAATAGGGACAGTTCATGACACGGGTGGTCTGACCGCACAATAGGGACAGTTCATGACACGGGTGGTCTGTGCGCACAATAGGGACAGTTCATGACAAGGGTGGTCTGGGCACACAATAGGGGCAGTTCATGGCTTCTAGGGACACTCACAATAGGTGTCTTGCAGATGCTCACCAGCAGGCGGCTTCCAGGGAGGTAGGTGACTTGCAGACGCTCAGCAGCAGGCAGCTTCCAGGGACAAAGCGGTCAGGGCGGCTTCCCAGGGCCCCAGCGATCAGCAGACAGGACGGCTTCTCAGGGGCCCAGCAATCAGCAGACAGGGCGGCTTCCCAGGGCCCCAGCAATCAGCAGACAGGGCGGCTTCCCAGGGGCCCAGTAATCAGCAGACAGGGGCGGCTTCCCAGGGACCCAGCAATCAGCCGATAGGGGCACAGCGGGCTTCAGCAGGTAGGGACACAGCAGGCTTGCAGGGGCTCGGCAGGATCTTGGCTGTGCGGCCTGGCCTCAGCGCAGACCCTGCACAGCACCATGCTCCGAGCAGGAACAAGCACACACACACAGGCCCGGAGTATTGAAGAGTGGCAGCGGACAATAGCCTTGACCCCTGGGGGAGTCTCCCGCAGAGTGCGCAGCGGGGATGGCCGCGGAGGCCCAGTCCCCCCCTCCCGGGCCCCCCAGCGGCCCGCACTCCAGCAGCGGCACAGGAGGAAGAGAGAGAGAGACCGGCTTGGTCTCGTGCCGGCCTTTTAAAAGCTGCGCGGGACGCTTCCGAGTTGCCCCGGCAACGGCCGGCCCAGCATCGGGTTGCCGGGGCAACAAGGCACGCCCCCCTCACTCGGGCCGCGCTGAGGGAGCGTGACCTTTGTCTCCGGTGGGCGCAGAGCACGGGAACGCCTCGTGCCTGCCGGGGGTGCGCGGAGACACCTTGGCGGCCCTTTCCCGGAAAGGTGCTAACCGCACCACAGGGGGCGTTTCCTCCCGTCCTGCACAGCCCTTTGATGTAGGCTGGCAGGACGCAAGGAATCCGCAAGGGGGGAGGGAGGGATGAAGGGACAGGCAAAGAGGGGTGGGAAAGGCACAGGCACTCCGTGACAACAAGGTTGGGATGAGAGGGGTTTGAGATAGGTGTAGCAGTTTTGTTTACCAGTGTGGAGGCTGAATTTTTTTTGAGAAGGGCAGATTTGTAGAGGGCGAAGTCTTGCAGGGATTTAGTTTTACATCACGCTCGCTCAAGAGCATGGCTGCGTCTCTTGAGACTACTTCTGGTGTCTGCCAGAATTGTAGCAGGCGAGGCCTGGTTCTGCGTGTTGAGAGAGAAGCGAGTGTGTCCAGGGAGGATGACAGTATGTTGTTGTAGATGGATGTGGCTAGGTCTGGGTAGGACAGGGGCGCGATTTTATTATAAAGGTATTCAGTAGCAAAATGAAGAAGGGAAGGGTTGAGGTTGCGAAGGTACCTGCGGGTAACTGTTTGCAGGTTGGCAGCATGGGAGGTAGGAGACAGAGTGTGAAACTGAAAAGGTTGTGATTCGAAAGAGGAAAAGGGGTGTTAGAGAGGTTGCTGGGAGTGCAGAGGTGGAGGGATACAAGGTTGAGAATGTTGCCAGTGAAGTGAGTGGAGCTTTGTGTCCATTGTGTTAGGTTAAAAGAGGAGGTTAAGTTGTAGTTGAGAAGTGGCTGAGGTGTTAACATTGATTGGAATGTGAAAGTCACCAAGGATGATGGCAGGTACTTTAGAGGAGAGAAAATAGGGTAGCCACGTGGAGAAGTCATTGACAAAGCGTGACACCGGGCCAGGAGGCCGGTAAATGACTGCAATCCTCAAGCTGGAGAAAAAAAGACAAATGCAGTGCACTTCAAAAGAACAGAGGTAAAGAGATGGAGGTGTAGGAAGAACCTGGAAGGTGCTTTGTGGGGAGAGGAGAAGTCCAACTCCACCTTTTTGTCCACTGGGTCTGGGTGAGTGAGTACAGAGGAGGCCACCATGGGAAAGGGCAGCTGGATTTGCAGTGCCAGATTCCTGGATTCCGAGCTTGGATTAGCCCATGCAGATACACCCATACATGAGGCTCTAAAAGGCTATGTACAAGACGTTTGGCAATGTGAGTTTTATGGTTATTGATTTATACCCTGCATAATAAACGGTGTTATACTATGGGGATTTTTTCTCTTTGTGGATTTTTTTTAAAGCTGATCCACTGAGTAAGAGCCATTGGAAAAGGGGATATCTTGGTACTTTGATTTGGAAAACGTGTGTTATCTCTGCTGGAGGATTCATGCTGACCCAGGAAGGATCCGAGTGAGATCCATAAGGCTTATAGACCCTTTTGGGTTGCAGCATGGAGGTGAGGAGCCAATTTAGCCACAAGTGGAGTCAGCACCTGAGCCTGCCACGCACAAAATTCACCTGCATGTGTGTGTTAATGCATTGCAGTGGACACTGTTTTCACATTTTATATGAATTTATGTTACTTATGGGTTTATAAATTGTTTTATGTTATCCACGATTGTACTTTGAATTTTCACTTTAGTGTATTACACATGTGTATTTAAGTGGTTTGACACAGAGCACTTAACACCAATTTTATATGTTTCCCAGGATCTGGGATATAGTTGTGGTTACTCACTATATATATAATTTGTGTTTATCACTGTATGATTGACCTACTGTGATTTGGTCCTGATTATATTGTTTGTTCACGGTATAAATAAGGGAAAGATTTTGTAAAGCGCTACACCATTTATTTATATTTTTATGTTTTTCACTTTGGGTAACAGGTGCAGGTGTCAGCAGCTTTTTTCAGTATATTAGGGTTGAGCGCAGGAGGTTTCCCCTTTAAGTTGTGGGGACACGAACGCAAATGCGCACGATTATGCACAGCACAATGGGCATCAGCACATCTGCACAGTCGTGTATGTCCACAGGCTTCAGCTGCACTATGGCTAGTACATTCCTGACATTGGCCCCTTCCTACGGGCAGCCTCTGGATGCCCAAGTGGCTTCCCTTCTCTGGGTGGGAACAGAAAAAAAAGCACAAATAAGTCCTTTAGCATGGACATTCTGTTCGGGCTCCCAGGAATTTTCTTCAGGACCATACCATTTCCACGTAATCAGGTACTGAAGCTGGTTCATTCTCCTGCAATCCACAATACCTTCCACCTCATATTCTTCATCTCCATTCACAAGCACAGGTCCCAGTGGACGAGGCCCCCTATCTGGAAAGTGATCCAGCACTACAGGCTTTTAGAGCAAAACATGAAATACTATGTGGATCCTAAATGATTCTGGTAAAGACAATTCAAACGATACATCATTAAGTTTTCTCTTCACTGTAAATGGCCCCACAAACTTAGGTGCAAGTTTCCTTGATGGGAATGCCAACTTAAAATGTTACTAAACCCACAACAGTAAAGCATGCTTGTTATACTCACTGTGAAACCTAAGGGGTTAATCCTCTGCATTGTTTAAAAATGCTGTTTGATCCTGACTTGTCTGATCCTCCCCTTCTTCCAGTGCCCCCTCTTATCACCTGATAAAACATATTGTGTGGAGACACTCTGCACAAGCAGGATTTTTTTTCTTCTTTGAAAGAGTGCATGTTATCAGTACAGGGCCAATCAGCACTGTGCAGATAGAGATCAGGGGTTTTGCATCCTTCTAGAGCAGAAAGAAAACTCCTCCTACAAGCTGTAACCACTTGCCCTCCAGAGGATTTACACCCCTTCCTGACCAGACCTTTTTTTGCTATTTGGCGCTTGCTCTAGTTTAACTGACAATTGCACAGTCAAGCAATACTGTACATAAATGGAATGTATGTTCTTTTGGTGGTATTTGATCACCTGTGTGCTTTTTATTTTTTGCGCTATAAACAAAAAAAAGAACAATTTTGAAAAAAACTATATTTCTTACATTCGGCTATAAAAAAAATATATAGTAAACTCAAAGTTAGTCATAAATTTAGGCCAAAATGTTTACTGCTACATGTCTTTGGTAAAAAATCCCAATAAGTGTACATTGATTGATTTGTGTGAAAGTTATAGTGTCTACAAACTATGGTATAGATACTGCAATTTACACCATTTTTTGCTGTACAGTGCTGCGCTAGTTTAACTTTTAGTTTAATTGCGCGGTCATGCAATGCTGTACAGAAATGAAATGTATGTCCTTTTTTTTCACACAAATAGTGATTTCTTTTGGTGGTATTTGATCACCTCTGGGGTTTTTTTTTTTGCGCTATAAATTTTGGGGGAAAAAAATTATATTTTCTCATTTCGGTCATAAAAAATATCCAAAAAACTAAAATTTCATCATAAATTTAGGCCAAAATGTATTTTGCTACAATAACTGCATATTGTTTGTGTGAAAGTTTTAGCGTCTACAAACCTCGGTATAGATACTAAAATTAACTGTACACAGGTTTTACTTTCTGACTGCCTATCACATTTTTTTCAGGAGTTAAAATACCAGGACAGTACAAACACCCCCAAATGTTCATCATCCTGGTATAACTACTTAAAGTCCAGTAGTGTACCAATATGTCACTGGTCCTTGTTGGGTATATATGCTATGCTCTTTTTTTTTTTTTTTTCATGCAGCCTGTGGGTGGAATGAAAAAAAGAGAAGAAACCTCTGCCAGAAAGTGTGTGGTATTCCCACCATTAGAATATACCACCCTGCATCCACCCACTTCTAATTGTGGGCACACATGAAATGTCCTTTTTTTGTCATTCAGCCCGTGGGCTGAGCGTTAAAAAAGAACAGATTCCTCTATTCACATTGGTCGATGTGGATGAAGAAATCTGCCAAAAAAATTGTTTTTAAATATATGACGAAGCATAGGGGCCATCCACCCACTGGCCACCCCAGGTTCCCATACTTCGGCATATATGCTCTTTTTTAGCTGAGGATGAAAAATCTTATCCAACAACACTGCCCACACTGACTTATGTATATTCTGAGAGCAAGACCCTGTTGCTGTCAGAATAAATAGGTTGGTGCTGCAGCTGAATGGTATTCCTGCAAAGAAAACAGCAATGGTTAACAATAAAACAGTAAAATTGTAACAGTAGAACAGTAACTCGACAACAAAAAAAAAAATTACAACTATTTTTGGTTTCTAATTTTTTTTTGTACTTGTACTTTTTGTTTTTTTCATTTTTTTTTTAACATGACTGTAGGGTCTCTCAAAATGTGATAGCCAGTTTCCTGACTACCTAACATCTTTCGAGACGCCGTGCAAATATGTGCCCTGAACTGTGCCATGCTGTACCCTATACTAATACTCCACTATTGTGTGGTAGCGACGGAAGTATTCTTTGAGGCAGAGACCAGGTTGGCCAAAACAGGAGGGACAAAAAAAAGCGAGTGTCACTCCTAATTCAATTTCTGCTATAGACATATCTTTTTTTGGGGTGTCCTTTGGGTTGGGGTACCAGGAATGGCATTGGGAAAATGCCTCTCATGCAGTCGGCTAACTTCATCTGGGTTGGGGGATGTGGGCCATAGCACCTTCTGGATACAAAAGGGCTGTGATCTCTTCCTGGAATTTTAGGAAAGATCCACTACGTCCAGTTGCTTTATAAAGCACAAAAGCGTTATATAGAGCTATTTGAAATAAATAAACAGACACCTTTTTTGTACAGTGTCAGGCTTTTCGGGGAAGTAAGTATGGCTTCATCATCTGGTCGTTGAAGTCCACTCCTCCCATGTTAAGGTTATAGTTGTCGACACAGAGGGGCTTCTCAACAACACCAGCCGCCGTGACAATTTGGATGGTCATGTCTGCAAGAATAGAAGTTAGGATGAAAACATCTCATTTGTCCTTCCACTTCACTGCATTCAATTCATCATTTCTCAAGCAGGCTTTTTCCCCCTTTCTAAGCTGTTGGGGGAAGCCCCGGCGATTAGGTTGCACGGTGCCACATGCGCCAATTCCAGGATTGTACAAAATTCTAAATAGTGGCACGATTGAATAAAAATTGTCTGGGCATCTGGGGGGCTCCACGTGACTATCTTTTCCCTCATAAATCTGAAAGTTATATGTATAGCCCTCTAACAGCTGTTATACATCTTGACCCCATATCTGGCACGCTTGCTGGAGAGAAATTGTTTGAATGCAAGGTGGCCAGAAAAACTAATGAGGTACTCATCATCACAGATGTTTTGCTGGGGAGTATAGACATCTGCAAATTTTTGGTTAAGCTGATTTACAAGGGGCTGAATTTTGTGGAGCCGTTCAAATTCAGGGCCACCCCAAGGACAACTGAAAGTGTTGTTGAAATGCATAAAACGCATTATACTCTCATATCTAGGTCTGGCCATGGCAGCAGAGAACAGGGGCATATAATGAATCGGGTCTGTAGACCAATACAACCGCAATTAATTTTTTTAGTAATGCCTATGTTGAGGGTTAGGCCCAAAAAAACTTTAAATTCGGAAGGCATAATAGTTTTCCATGTGAATGGTCTGGTAAGGTTTGAATTTGGGTTGGCGGTGATAAACAGTTGTGCATATACATTGCTTTGATCCACAATCAATGCATATAGATCCTCTGTGAAAAACCGCTCCACAAAAACAAAGGGGAGTAGTTAAATTTGCTGTTTCCACCTGAATTCCGGGTTGAGCAGTGAATGGGAGAAGTACGGGTGCTGCAGAATTTGTGGGCTGCCAATCGGGATTTTCAAGCACATTCGGAAGGACACTAGGGGCTCTACAGGCCTGTGTGCAACTTTTTGGTGGCTGCGGGACACTACTTGTGCTCGCCACCGCACCAGCTTGTACTGCACTTATGGGACTCGCCACGTCAGCCCTGGTACTGCAGCCCACACGGCAGGTGAGTCCCACCACCAGTGCTGAGTCCATTCCTGACAGGCGGATGAAAGCCTTTTCTAAGTTTTCATCAACATATTCTTTTAAAGCTTCCTGTTCCCATTCTGAAAATGGGAATATTTTCACTACGAATGTTGGCTCCCGGAAGCAGTTCCATTGGGCGATCATAGCCAATGTGGGGTTAGGATGTCAGCACCCCCCCCCTGTCTGCTGAAGACATCAAGATATTTATGATAGGATTTAGGCACCATTTTATAGATTTCAAGATCAGAGTCTATATATAATAGGGTCATTATTAGGTGATTCTGGCAAGCAATGTTCCTGACAATAAGCAGATTGAAGGTTGTCTTCTCCTGTAATCCAATCAATTCTAGGAATATGAGACTGGAGCCAAGGTAGGCCCAAAATAACGGGAAACAATGGAGATGTGATAGCATCAAGGCTGAAAAGTTCTTTGTTTGGAAGGGGAAACAACAGGCAATAGTGGTGTCTCCTGGGCTGCAAATCCTGATTTGATACATGAGCCATCTGCCAGGTAAACTGAAAGTCATTGAGTCTTTTGTCGTAAGGGTATTCACTGCTACGTCAAGTCAATAAAGCAGCTGCATGCCCCAGAGTCAATAATGGCGTTGACTGAGATTGCTCCTTCTGGCAGATGGAATAAGAGTGGAATAGCTAGGTGAGTTGTACTTGCATACAGTGATGACCAGTTAGCAGGAGAAATAAATAAACATTTGCGCATCTTTGTGGGACATGTGTGTACATAATGGTCAGCTTCTCCACAGTATAGGCAACGGTTGTTCTGCTGACGATGCAGATGTTTTTCAGGTGACAAACTAAGGACGCATAAATCCAAGCTGCATGGGTTCGTGGAGTTTCAGATGCTGGAGGCACAGGATTGGCAGGAATAGAGCTGGCCAGAACAGAGTGGGCAGCCATGGAGTGAGCAGAAGGGGGCAACCTGAGCATCATCCATACAGGATGTTACTGCTGAGTAGATCTTTCCAGCCTGCATTCACACAGCCGCCGGCCTATCTGGATGGCCAAGGTAATAAGGGCCTCCAATGTATTTGGTATACCGACCCAGGCTAGGTCATCTTTTAACCCTTCAGAGTCCAAGGCAGAACTGGTGTCATAGGGCTGCATCATTCCACCGTGTGTCTACGCTCCAGCGTCTGAGATCCGTAACGTAGTCCTTGACCGTTCTGTGGCCTCGCTGGAGCGCATGAAGGGCAGCCTCTGTTGTGGCAGTCCTTATGGACCATTGCTTCAAAGAAAGCAGACATGGTGTGCAGCTGGGATTTGTTCTCTTCGAGAAGTCGGTGGGTTCAGGTCTGTGGTTCACCTTGATGTAATGAAATGATGAACCCGACCTTGGTGGAATCCAGGGAGCAAGTTCGTGGTTTCAGAGAGAAGTATAAATGACATCCATTCCAGAATGCCCGGAATTTACTTTGATCTCTTGAAAATCTTTCTAGTGTAGCGACTCAGGGTTCAGGGGGTAGCATCATCACGGTGGGTGCAGGAGCAGACTCTGTAGGGTCTGTAGAAGAAGAAGAAGTGGACATTGCCACAGGACTTGCAGATGTAGCCAGGGATTGTACCCAATCCTTCAACTTGATGTACCCCTCTTGAAGAGACTTGACAGCTTGAGTCAGGACAGTGAGATGCTGGAAAATCTCATCTATGGTTGAGGGTCCTCCTGCAGGCTGAGACACGGCTGTCTGATACTGACCCATATCTTGCTTGTGAGCCTGATGGCAGAGGAAGGCCTCTCATACAGCTCCAGCTCAAGGGACACTGAAGGTGGAACAGTAACCACAAGAGCACGGCAGAGTATGAGCACCTGGTCAGTCCTGTAGTCTGTGTAGAAATACTGTAACTGGCACTTCACTGGCAGATGGACCAGCTGGCTGCAGACGGAGGTCATAGCAGAGCGGGTTGGCAGCAGGATGCACAGCAGAGCAGGCTGGTAGCAGGAAGCACATCAGAGCAGGCTGGTAGGAGGCGAGCTGGCAGTAGGCAGATGTCACAGCTGGGCAGGCTGGTGGCAGAGCAGGCTGGCAGCAGGCAGATGTCACAGCTGGACAGGCTGGTAGCAGAGCAGGCTGGCAGCGGACAGTCATCACAGCAGAGTACACTGGCAGCGGATGGCACAGCAGGATTGACTGGAAGCAGCAGACATCACAGCAGGACAGACAGGTAGCAGAACAGGCTGGCTACAGGCAGATGTCACGGCAGACCAGGCTGCTAGCAGAGTAGGCTGGCAAAGCTGGATGCAGGGTCAGACAAGCTGGGTCGGTAACAGATGGGTAGATCAGGCATAAATGGCAAGCAGAAGAGTAGTTGGGTCATGGACAAGGTCGGCAATGGTGGAGGCAGATGAAGCAGATACAGAAGGCAGAAGCGGAGTCCAAAAAGCAAGCCGTGGTCAATCACAGGTATCACATACAGGAACAGGCATTGGAATACAGGGGGAGCTGCAGGTAAGACAGCACAGGTTAACAGAACTGCTGAGTTTAAATAGTCCCATTGGCGGTATGGATGAATTTGTATCACAGAATGATAACACTTGATATGTATCGACATTTATTATGAACTGTTATGAAATATTATCAAAGGACTTTCCTTTGCACTTTTACACCTTATCACGGTACAAGATTATATGGTATTTAGTTAGACACTATAGAAGAATTTATATTGTTTATTGTACTTTTTTATGGTTTGGATTGTTATTTATGATATTTAAAGGGACAGTGCAACATTTTTAATGTTAATGAGTCAAGATGGCAACTGGAGCAGTCCCATAGACAGGAGCTCCGTCGCCCAGCGGACTCCGGAGGAGCCCTGGCGACCCTGCGGCCCCTAATAAGCACCTAGGGAGGGGTGCTGGGCCATTTTTGACCCAATCATGGGGTCCCGGGATTTGCGGCCTACCGCGGCCCATGAAGCCGCGGCCTCAATTACTTCCGCGGCCGGCCCGGAACGCCAACCATCGGATCAGATCGCCGCCGCTCCGCCCCCGGTCCCTGCTGACTTACCTGCTCCCAGGGTGGACTCCCAATGGCCCCTGGCTCTCTCCATCGGCCCCAGGTGCCACTCCAGGCAACCGAGCACCCAGCAACCCAAGCGCAGCAAGCAGGCTCAGAAACAGGCTGCTCAGCAACAGGATAAGCTCCGAAAGCCTCCCCAACCCTACCTGCACCTGGAGGAGGGGAGCTGTGTCACCTAGACCCCCCCCCCCTCCTCCGAGGTGACTGCAGCACCTGACCTGGCAGGGCCTGCCGCGGCCTACCAAAGCACACCCCACCTTAAATCCATCCAGCAGCGAGCCCGCAGCTTGCAGCCTTAAAGGACCATTGAGACCCACCACTGCACACTCCCCAGTCATCCGAGCAACTGTGAGCCTGCAGCCCAAAGGAACCTTGCACATGCATCCCTACCCACACCTGATTGAGGGAACTGGAGCGGGCCCATCTCCATCTCCACCTGAACCCAGCAGATGAACCCAGCCTGGAAGCAAGGGGCCACTCCAGGCAACCCAGCACCCAGCAACCCAGACGCAGCAAGCAGGCTCATCAACAGGCTGCTCAGCAGCAGGACGAGCTCCGAATGCCACTCCAGGCAACCCAGGTGCAGCAAGCAGGCTCATCAACAGGCTGCTCAGCAGCAGGACGAGCTCCGAAGGCCTCCCCAACCCTACCTGCACCTGGAGGAGGGGAGTGGTGTCACCTAGACCCCCCCTCCAAGGCGACTGCAGCACCCGACCTGGCGGGGCCTGCCACGGCGTACCACAGCACACCCCCTCTGTAATCCTTCCAGCAGCGAGCCTGCAGCCTTAAAGGACCATTGTGACCCACTACGGCACACTCCCCGGTCACCCGAGCAACTGTGAGCCTGCAGCCCAAAGGAACCTCGCACACGCATCCTTACCCACACCTGAATGAGGGAACTGGAGCAGGCCCATCTCCACATGAACTCAGCAGATGAACCCGGCCTGTGAGACCTGCCACAGCCTACCACGACGCGGCCTGACCCGAGACCTGCCACAGCCTACCACGACGCGGCCTGACCCGGACCTGAGGCCCTTCTGTCTACCCCCCGTGAGTAGTGAGACATGCCACAGCCTTCCATGACGCGGCCTGATCCGAGACCTGCCACAGCCTACCACGACGCGACCTGACCTGGACCTGAGGCCCTTCTGTCTACCCCCCGTGAGTGCAGCTGATATCCATCCCTCACCGCCCCGAGTCAAATTTCACCTCACAATATAGAACTTTCACAAATTGTAACTTGTAGCTTGATCCAACTATACTACTACTCCTCTACACCGGCACCGGGCACCACAATCCCCTGGGGTCAGTACCACCCTTGGCCACATGACACGTAACTGAACTCTACCGAACTTAGCACGAGAACTCTAGCTGCATGAAGACACAACTACGAAAACCTCCACTGCGCACTGGACCATCTGCAATCAAGCACCTGGGGAAACTCTTCTCCACACCTGACTCCCACTGCTTACCTTTGGAAATGCCTCCTCTACTCCTTCCTTTCATGTTCCTCTCCTGCGTCCCCAAAATCTCTTTTCTCTGTCCCTCTGCTCCACCCAAACAACTGTACATCTCACCTTTACTGCTTCCATCTCCCTACTACTGCTCTCATCACCTCCTACTGATACTCCACTCTCCTGCTGACCCGAACACAGAACTGGAAGACATACGCGCTCATATACATCCCACTCCCATGCCACCTTTCTCACCCTTCTTCTTCTCCTAATCTCTGGGGATATCTCCCCGAACCCTGGTCCTCCACTGCCTTGCCCACACATAAGACCTCCTCTCTCTTCCGTAAACTGCCGCAACCCCCTCAATCTTATATCTGTCCACCTGCTCCCCAAAACCACCCTCCCGTTCTCATGCGCACTCTGGAAGGCCCACTCGGTCTGCAACAAGCTCACCTCCATCCATGACCTCTTTGTCTCCTGCTCCCTTAACCTCCTAGCGATCACCGAAACCTGGGTCCAAGCAACAGACGCTGCCTCCCCCGCAGCACTCTCCTATGGAAGTCTCATCTGGACCCACTCACCCAGACCCAGTGGTTGGAAAGGTGGTGGGGTTGGTTTGCTCTTGTCACCACTGAGCACCTTCCAAGTCCTCCCTAACCTTCCCTCTCTATCTTTCTCCTCCTTCAAGACCTACTGCATCCAGCTATTCTCTCCAATCTCTCTGAGGATTGCAGTGATCAATCGGCCTCCTGGACCCGTGTCCTGCTTTCTTGACGACTTTGCCGCCTGGCTACCCTTCTTTCTCTCCTCTGAGCTACCCACTATCATTCTCGGAGACTTCAACATCCCTATCAACACCAATAACCCGGCTACATCCCAACTCCTCCACATAACCTCTTCTTTTACACTAGCACAGTGAATACAGTCCTCCACCCACTCTGACAGGAACACTCTTGACCTTGTCTTCTCTCACCTTTGCACTCCCTGCAACCTCACAAACACCCCCTTTCCTCTCTCCGATCACAACCTCATCACTTTCTCCGTCTCCTCGTCCTCAAACACCTATCCCTCCAAACGGCAAACAATTACCAGCAGAAACCTCCGGAATTGGAACCCTGCTCCCTTCCACTCTGCAACTGACCAACTTTACGACAGCATCCATCCCCTGTCCTGCCCTGACCTGGCCACTGCTGTCTACAACAACTCACTTTCAGCCGCTCTAGACTCGCTCGCACCCTCAACAACACGAAGCATTAGGCCCCGACCGCTACAACCCTGGCAGACCGACCACACCAGAAACCCCAAACGACATAGTCGTGCGCTGGAGTGACTATGGTGTAAAACCAAATTCACTACTCCTCCTACCACTCCATCCCCCACAGCTAATTACCTCTTGTACCACTATCCTCTCCCTCCTAGATTGTAAGCTCCAAGGAGCAGGGCCCTCTAATTCCTCTTGTATTGAACTGTATTGTTACTGTACTGTCTCCATCCATAATGTAAAGCGCTGAGCAAACTGTTGGCGCTATATAAGTCCCGTATAATAATAATAATAATGATCTGTCTTTGGTAGTGTGTGAGTGCACTGCGACAGTGGAAGCAGCACAATAATAACACAACATTGTACCATATTATTATATATGCTAGAACATTTATATATATTTATTCTTAATTGAGGTTATTTAGTAGCATGGTAGTACATGGGTTTACACACTTTATATTCTTCCATGTAATCTGTCATTGGTTCTAACATGGACCAAGACAGCTGGGTCATGCTCAGCCCCTCCTAGTAATTTATCAACCCAGTGCACCACATGCCAAAACCTGGCACCAGGGAGACAGCAAAGCATTCGGCTGAGCTGGTACTGGCAAAAAATTATCCTATCAGTCCTGATGATATAATCCCCTATTACCACCAACTGTCTAGGCCTTCCGGCATTACCCTCATCACCCCTAGTAGATGGGCTGCTCTCCCGGCTGTTAGGGGTAGAAGTGACATCTAGGGCTGCCACCTAGTTCTTTGAAGCTTTTCACTCCAGCTGTCTCCTTTGGACCTTTTCAGTTCCTGCAAGTTTCCTCTCAGTTCTGGAATCTTTCTCCATAATGGCCATTTCATCTTGTAGTAGATGGCCTAGAGGCTCTTATTGGCAAAACTGGGAAGCTCCCTAGATAATGGGGTCAGATAGTCAAGTGCTCTGAATGTAGGTGGTGTGGCATGATCGCTGTCTGAGCATGAGGAGCTATTTGTAGGGAGCAGGGGATGGGAGGCTTTTGACATGGGCTTTTTAAAAATACATATCATCTTCATTTAAGCTATAGCTAGATTCTAGGCTGTTGATGAGTGCCTATTCAGGAGAGCAGGATGTGTTGTTAAAATAATGATTCATAAGGAAACAAGGCTTTCAACACTGCTCATTACATGTAGAAAATTATTCCATACCTACAATAAGTGACATTTATGCTTGTCAACTGAGCATTTAAGGGGGGAAAAGAACATAATGAAGTAAAACAGGAAACAGGGTTAAAAGAACTCACCATAGTGAATTAAGTCTATTATCTTCAAGAAATAAACTGTTCTCTACGGAAAAATATAGATTTTAAATATCACAATTAAGAGGCGCTTTTGAACATTTAAAAAAGTATAGACCAACCATTTATGTTTACAGCAAAAACTTTTCTTTTTTAAAGAATTGTTCAGTGTATTTCTCTGTCAGATTTACTGTTCTCACACAGATAAGAGATACCCAGTGGCTAAATGCCAGCCACAGCACAGAGCCTGCAACATTGTGAAGTTTATAGTTTTTGATATGCTGCAGTATCCAGCCTTAAAAGCTGTAAAGGTCATGGTCGTGGCATTTTTTCTCTTCTGGACCATCTCAATCCTATTGGCATAAAAGTTTCCAGTGTATGTGTAAAGCTTTACCATCATAGCATATGGAGCTTTGCTTGATCTGTGCCCACATGATAATCACTTTTTTTCTTAACTTATTTAAAATGTCGAGGACTAAAAAGACATTTTGAAAAAATATATCTTTATTTAAAATGGGCCTTGCAGTCCACTCAAGATTTACTTTTCAATTGAGGGCCCACTTCCCTTGCTAAAATACTGCACCAAACTGAAAATACAAACTGTGGAGTAAAAAAAGTAAGGGAATATATTTACTTTTCCCTCAGCTTCTGTACTGCAGGGGGTGATGTCATCATCCTTCTGGTGGGATTCTGGAAAATGCTGAATAGCCCAAATCTTGTAAGATAATGCTCCAGCACACTCTGACAAGATTTTGGCTACTTGGCATTACCTGAGAGTGCAAAGCGCACAATCGGTTTTCAGAACACTGATTGTTGTACCAAGCCACTGTGAATGGCCCTGGTACCATGTGATCACTATAGCCAATCAGTAATCAAATGGACAGTAGTAAACAATAAGTAATTTTCTGGCATCATTGCTTAATACTGTGTGATCTCTGTGAGTGGTCACAGAAATCACATGGTACAGGGCCAATCACAGCAGCCAAGTATCATGTGATAGCAGTGGCCAATCACAACTATCACAGTATTTCTCAATGGTTGCAAATATGCAGCCAAGAGAGTGAGAAATGATTGCTTTTACAGCCATCATTACTGTAAAAGCAATCACAGTGTAAGAAAAAAAATCCAGATCTCCTCCACCCCCCATGTAGTACATTTTCACTATGGTGACACTGTGTAAAAAGAGATTGTAAAAAAAAAAAAAATAAATTTAATGATTTGTTTTGACTCACTATCACCAGGCAGTGTCCCTAATCACCACCAACCACTCTGTGTCCCTAAATACTGCCACATTGGTTACAATGTCCATGATCAGCACCATACCAGTTACAGTCCCCCTGATCAGAGCCACACCAGCTACAATGTCCCTGATCACAGTTTGTTGACCATGTCTCTGCCTTGGGGCCTGAACTGACCCATCTGCAAATTCCGCTGACTATATTTCTGCAAGACATGAGTCTCAGGCATCCCCTGAGAACAGCTGCACTCCTGGAACCACAGGCACTTTTTTGTTCCTGGGTAAACAACCCAAGGAATTTTTTTTAGGCATGGTGAGTTTCTTGAAGACTTCATTTTTTTTACCATAAGTTTTTGGAAAATGCAGAAAGAAAATAAGAAAATGTGAGTCAAACAAGGCCATACATGACTATATTAGCACCTAGGAGAGATAAAAAAGCAGTCTCTTCCCTCCTGGGTGACAAGGGTACGCTGTGTTTGGTATCCCTGGGTTTGAAATATAATTCGGAATATTAACCTGCCAGTTGCTAGAATACCACCTGTACATACTGGAAGTTATTAATATTAGTATGCAACTGCCGTTGGGACTTGATCATAATCTTGGTTACCGCCTAGCACCCATCCCCAAACTGGATGATTGGTCAGTTGTTCTCAGGTGACGCCCCTTTAATATCATAGAAAAAGACTGACAGGCTGGAGAAGAGAGCTCTCATTTAACATCAATCAGGAAACACCTAATGGACTTGAGAGCCAAGGCAACATTTTTGCTCAGACACTTGGACTCTGCTTAAAGCAAGGACATTGCGAGTATTCTGCCTACTTAACTTCTTTCTTTTATTTCTCTTTTGCTTTATTGTTCTCTTTATATCTTTGTAACATCTTTTTCTGTAAATATTTTGATTGCACCATTTTGACTTTTTAGTAATAAACCCTATTTTGAAAAGTGTTGAAACTGTCTCTAAAGCTTTTAATGCAAACCAAAGAATCCTTGTCTCTTGAAGAGTGATACTGTATGTAATAATCCTCTGAATATACCTGACTGTGGTGACAGCGTGGATCACAGATGCTTATGCTAATATCATAGTGTTATTGCTAGGATTTGTGAGTTTCCTCCTCCTCTGTAAAAAGGCAGTGGTGGCAGTGTGAACGGTAACCCAGTAACAAACGCTCTCAGATTGCTGGCACATGTTGTGGTCCTGCGAGCTGGAAAATCTTTGTGCAGGGTGCAGCTGAGAGTGGCATTGTTACACAAGTGACAGCGCGGTGCGAGATTGGCTGGTCCTTCGGTCACGAGTTGGTGAGAAGGCAGGGGTCGGACGCCACGTTCTGTCACAGGCGATACTACATGTGTGAGACTTTTTCACTGTATCTCACAGATCAACCAATTGTATCAAAACCAATGTACTGCATTGGCCACCTCTATACGAGTGGTCAGGGAATAGAGCTTAGTATAACATCACCAACAGCAGTTCCAGTCCCTATAAGCCAAACAAGCCTAGCTTACTGGTACAAGGTTACCTCCAAGAATGTCATGTTCATTGACCAGGAAGTACAGGAGGCTGAAGAAAGGAAGGACAAAAGAGTTCCCGTGGTCCCAGAAGTGCAGTTGTCCACAGGGGAAGGCTTGGACTGGTGTCCCACAGGAACAACTGCACAGTTGGATGTGCACATGGGTCAGATCAGGCCACAGGCAGAGACATGGTCAGTAAACAGGCAAAGGATTGGTCCAGACACAAGGCAGATATGTAGTCAATAAACAGGCCAAGGGTCATAGCAGGCAGAGGCAACACTGCATTGATGTGGCGGTGATCAGGAACATTGTTGCTGGCTGCACTAGTCTGGGGATGCTGGGGACTAGTTTGGCAGCAATTAGGAAAACTGCTGCTGACTTATACTGGTCAGGTGACACTGGGACTGGTGTGGCAACAATCAGGGACACCACTGCTGGCTGACACAGGTGTAGTGACATTGCAGCCGGTGTGTCAGTGACTAGGTACAGTGTAACTGGTGTGGCAGTGATTAGGGACAATGACTGTTTCAACAGTGATTAGGGTCACTGGCTGGCAGCACTGGTTTGGTGAAATTGTTCTACTGTGGTGGAAACCAGAGATAATGGCTGGTGGCACTGCCATATAGTGATATAAGAGCAGCCAGCCTTTGTACAATATAATTGCCACAGTGGTGCCATAGTATAAATAAGTATATATATATATATATATATTTATATATATTTTTTTATTTTCGTGTTTTTGTTACAATTTTTTTTATTACATCTGATCACAAGAGCAGTGCTGTGTTGCTGAAGTTATACTGCACTACTCCAGGAAAGTGATTGGTACTTTTTTTTTCTTTTGCACTATGATTGTTTATACAGCCAAGATGGCTGTATACACAATCATGGCTGACAGTTCTCAGATGTATTCTTGCAGCCATTGAGAACACTGTGATAAGCTGTGATTGGCTACAGTGATCACATGATACCAAGGTGGAGCATTGCCCCTTGGTATTTAGATCAGTGATCTGCTGTGTCCATGCAAATGCGCTGATGCGCTCCTCCGGGCAGTAAATGGCTTGGACTGTCTACTTTCCAAAAAGGATAATTTGGGGAGTATTTGTACTGTCCTGGCATTTTAGGGCCTCAGGAAATGAAACAGGCCATCAGCACATCAGGATCGATCAACTTTCAAATATACAGTTGTGCTGAAAAGTTTGCACACCCTTGGAGAATTGGTAATATACAGGATGTACCATTTTTAAAGAAAACACGAGTGAGCAGGCAAAACGCATTTCTTATATTTCTTATGGGATTCATATTCAACTGTAGGTCACAACAGAATGGTACAATCATAAAACAAAACATGGCAACAAAAAAACAAATGAAATGACCCTTGTTTAAAAGTCTGCATCCCCTTAGTTTTTAATACTGTGTACTGCCCCTTTTAGCATCAATGACAACATACAGTCTTTTGTAATAGTTGTCTATGAGGCCCAGAATTCTTGCAGGTGGAATTTGTTTTGGCAAAATGCCTTCAGGTCATGTAAAGTCTTTGTCTTGTATGAGCCACACATTTGTGATCTTCCCAGATTTGCTGAATGATATTTAGGTCAGGAGACTGTAATGGCCACTCCAGAACGTTTACCTTTTTCTACTATAACCACTGGAGGGTAAACTTGGCCTTGTGCTTAGGGTCACTTTCGTACTGGCAAGTCCAAGCACTATTTTGGTCTCATCACTCCAGATTACAGTGTGCCAGAACCTGTGAGGCTTGTCAAGGTGTTATCGGGCATATTGTGACTGGGCTTTTTTGTGGAATTGGCGCAGTAAAGGTCTCTTTCTGGCAACTTGGCCATGCAGCTCATTTTTGTTCAAACATTGTCGTATTTTGCTCCTTGAAACAACCACACTACAATTCTTCTAACAGTTGTAGCTTAATAAATTACTGAACAATCACTAACTTAACCACTTTCCGCCTACCCGCAATGTTCTGTGGCCGGGCGGCAGCTACAGGCAAAGCGACATACCTGTACGTTACTCTGGCTGTACTAACTAAAGGGGGCGCCGTGTGCCTGAGCGGGCACGCAGCACGCCCCCCTGCAACTGCTGTGTCCAGTGGACACAGCGGAATGAAGATCCTGGTGAATGGGACTCCGTAATCCTGTGATCGCTGTGTGATCACATGATCACTATGTAAGGAAAGCTGTTATGAATCAATGTCATTCATAATAGCCCTGCTTCTCTTCTTAGTGAGCTGTGATTGGCCTACAGCTGTCACATGACACATGGGGCCAATCACAGCACACTATATCACGTGACCAGATCCAGCCAATCACAGATCACTATCCTGAGCTGTCAAAACTTAACTCAGTCATGACAGTTCATGAATGAGTTAGGTTCTGACAGCAAGCTTTGCATCATTATTTCTCCTGCAAAACAAAGTGTAAAAAAAAACAAAAAACCCTGATCAACCCCCCAACACACACACACACACACACACACACACACACACAGTAGTACAATGTTACTATGGTAACATTGTAATATTCTGATAAAATTAAAAAAAATAATAAAAATGTAAAAAAAAAAAGAAAATATCATATTGAGAATTTTGTAAACATTTTTTTTAAAGAATTTTTTTTTAACTACTTGCCAACCACTTACCTGCAGTTTGCGAGCGAGCAGCAGCTCTTGGCAAAGCAAACTAATCATGCGTCGCTTCCTATTTTGGGGTGTGAACGCACCTGCGTCCCCCACTGCCACCCCACCCCCCCCCCCACTTGTCGGTCCAGGGAGAGAAGAGGGAACACGGCACTGAGTAAAAGCACTACTACATTTTACACGCATGCGTTAGATTAGCACATTTAACCCCTTGATCACCCCGTAACCCAGCCAGTGTCAGTATATAGAATTTTTCACTGATCACTGTATTCCTGCCACTAGTGACATCAGATAGCGTCAGGGTCACTAAGCACCCCACCCAGCCAGGGTCAGCTAGCGTTAGATTGCCTGCACACTATCACACTCACACTATAGGTCGCTGATCACCCCCATTACTAGTATAATGTTTGTATGGATCAAAATATTGATCATGAACAGAACTAAACTAGTGCCTCCTTTATATAGTGTCCACAAAAACGCAATGTTAGCAGGATTGGTGTTTATCCCCTCCATTGTTTTTCATTGAAGATTTGTACCAATTGATTGTGGGCCATTGCAAATTTATACGCACAACAATACATGGCCGCCCACCCAAATTCAGCTCTTGCCAGACATTTCGCATGGAAACCTATCACAATTTCTGAATTTAAAACTCTTTTGGGCCTAACCCTCAACATGGGCATTACAGAAAAGAATGAATTACGGGCATGTTGGTCCACAGAGCCAATTCATCGTATGCCCGAGTTCTCTGCTGTTACATATATGCTCATATATATGAGTGGTTATACCTGGAAGATGCCTGCAGCTACAGGCATCAGCCTGGTGTCGTTTTTTTCAGCAGGTGGTCGGCTTTCATGTAAAAGCAATCCTAGTAGCCAATTAGCTGCTGAATTGTTTTTACAAGCAGCAGGAAGTGACAACTTCGTGCAAAAAAAAATTTGTCATATTAAAAAAATTTGTGGCAAAAAATAAAATGTTCCATAGACTCAACATGCCTCTCTGCAAAATCCTTGGGTTGGCACATTTGGGGGGGGGGGGGGGGTGTCTGTACTGCCCTGGCATTTTAGCACCTCAAGAAATGTGATAGGCAGTCAGAAAGTAAAACCTACGTAAATTCCAATATAAATATATATATATATATATATAGTGGGGCAAAAAAGTATTTAATCAGCCACCAATTGTGCAAGTTCTCCCACTTAAAAAGATGAGAGAGGCCTGTAATTGGCATCATCGGTAGACCTCAACTATGAGAGACAAAATGAGAAAAAAAATCCAGACAATCACATTGGCTGATTTGGAAAGAATTTATTTGCAAATTATGGTGGAAAATAAGTATTTGGTCAATATCAAAAGTTCATCTCAATACTTTGTTATATATCCTTTGTTGGCAATGACAGAGGTCAAACGTTTCCTGTAAGTCTTCACAAGGTTGGCACACACTGTTGCTGGTATGTTGGCCCATTTCTCCATGTAGATCTCCTCTAGAGCAGTGATGTTTTGGGGCTGTCGTTGGGCAACACGGACTTTCAACTCCCCCCAAAGGTTTTCTATGGGGTTGAGATCTGGAGACTGGCTAGGCCACTCCAGGACCTTGAAATGCTTCTTACGAAGCCACTCCTTCATTGCCTGGTGGTATGTTTGGGATCATTGTCATGTTGGAAGACCCAGCCACAATTCATTTTCAATGCCCTTGCTGATGGAAGGAGGTTTGCACTCAAAATCTCACGATACATGGTCCCATTCATTCTGTCCTGTACATGGATCAGTCGTCCTGGTCCCTTTACGTAGAAACAGCCCCAAAGCATGATGTTGCCACCCCCATGCTTCACAGTAGTTATGATGTTCTTTGGATGCAACTCAGCATTCTCTCTCCTCCAAACACGACGAGTTATGTTTCTACCAAACAGTTCTATTTTGGTTTCATCTGATCATATGACATTCTCCCAATCCTCTTCTGGATCATCCAAATGCTCTCTAGCAAACTTCAGACGGGCCCGGACATGTACTGGCTTAAGCAGGGGGACACGTCTGGCACTGCAGGATCTGAGTCCCTTGCGGCGTAGTGTGTTACTGATGGTAGCCTTTGTTACGTTGGTCCCAGCTCTCTGCAGGTCATTCACTAGGTCCCCCGTGTGGTCCTGGGATTTTTGCTCACCGTTCTTGTGACCATTTTGCCCCCACGGGGTGAGATCTTGCAGGGAGTCCCAGATCGAGGGAGATTATCAGTGGTCTTCTTTGTCTTCCATTCTCTAATTATTGCTCCCACAGTTGATTTGTTCACACCAAGCTGCTTGCCTATTGCAGATTCAGTCTTCCCAGCCTGGTGCAGGTCTACAATTTTGTTTCTGGTGTCCTTCGACAGCTCTTTGGTCTTCACTAGAGATGAGCGAAGAAATGAAAAATTCGATTCGACTGATTCGGCGAATTCGTGGACAATATTCGATTCGAGTCGAATAAATTCGCTGTGAATTTAACTTAAAAAAGGGTGTTTCTAGGCTTCAGAGAGACTTAATATTAGTGCAGAACACTGTACCTTTAATTTAAATGCCCTTGGAGTCTGCTGGGGAAGAGAAATAATACTGTCTGTCAGTATGACATGCAGATGAGTGCCGTCGATCTTAGAATCACTGCACACTTCACTCCTTTGGCCAGTCACGGGGCCAAAACCAGTGTTTGGAGCCACAGTGTGGCGGTGGAGGCAGCAGCAATGGGAGGCCATACAGCAACCTATGACAAAATGGAAACCAGCAGGAGCGTGAGGAGACCTGAAAGTGGCACATGGCAGAGTGGGAGCAATGGGAGGCGGTACAGGGACCCAGGTCACACTGTGGGCCCAGCAGCAGCGTGACCAGGCGGTACGGGGGCCCATGGCCGATATGGGGCTTGGTGGCACCTATGGAAGGCCTGTAATCTGCCAGCAACCTATGACAAAATGGACAACCGCAGGAGTGTGAGGAGATTTCAAAGTGGCACATGGCAGAGTGGAAGCAATGGGAGGCCGTACAGGGACCCAGGTCACACTGTGGGACCAGCATCAGCGTGAACAGGCGGTACGGGGGCCCATGGCCGATTTGACCTCATTCATCCCATAGTCCTGCCGACTCACGAATAGCGTGGCCTCCTCAAAGGGCCTGAGCAAGCGCAGGTGTCACACATGAGCTGACAATGGCTGACATCTAAGTTACACAGGGAGTACCTTTATCCGCTTTTAACATCAGGAAATCTGTGATGGCCTTTAGCTGTTCGTAAAGGCGGTCTAACATATGTAGGGTTGAATTACACCTTGTTGCAACGTCACAGCATGAGGAGTCGGTACGGGGGCCCATGGCAGATTACATGTCTGGCAGCAGCAATGGGAGGCCCGTAATCTGCCAGCACCCTATGTCAAAAAATTTAACACACCAGCAGTGTGAAGAGACCTGAAAGTGGCACATGGCAGCAGAGTGTGGCGATGGAGACAGCAGCAATGGGAGGCCGTACAGGGACCCATGACAGACTCTAGACTTGGCAGCAGCATGAGGAGGCGGTATATAGGGGCCCATGGCAGATTAGGGGCCTGGCAGCAGCTATGTGAGGCCCGTAATCTGCCTGCACCCTATGTCAAAAAATTTAACACACCAGCAGTGTGAAGAGACCTGAAAGTGGCACATGGCAGCAGAGTGTGGCGATGGAGACAGCAGCAATGGGAGGCCGTACAGGGACCCATGAGAGACTCTGGACTTGGCAGCAGCATGAGGAGGCGGTATATAGGGGCCCATGGCAGATTAGGGGCCTGGCAGCAGCTATGTGAGGCCCGTAATCTGTCTGCACCCTATGTCAAAAAATTAAACACACCAGCAGTGTGAAGAGACCTGAAAGTGGCACATGGCAGAGTGTGGCGATGGAGACAGCAGCAATGGGAGGCCGTACAGGGACCCATGACAGACTCTAGACTTGGCAGCAGCATGAGGAGGCGGTATATAGGGGCCCATGGCAGATTAGGGGCCTGGCAGCAGCTATGTGAGGCCCGTAATCTGCCTGCACCCTATGTCAAAAAATTTAACACACCAGCAGTGTGAAGAGACCTGAAAGTGGCACATGGCAGCAGAGTGTGGCGATGGAGACAGCAGCAATGGGAGGCCGTACAGGGACCCATGAGAGACTCTGGACTTGGCAGCAGCATGAGGAGGCGGTATATAGGGGCCCATGGCAGATTAGGGGCCTGGCAGCAGCTATGTGAGGCCCGTAATCTGCCTGCACCCTATGTCAAAAAATTAAACACACCAGCAGTGTGAAGAGACCTGAAAGTGGCACATGGCAGAGTGTGGCGATGGAGACAGCAGCAATGGGAGGCCGTACAGGGACCCATGACAGACTCTAGACTTGGCAGCAGCATGAGGAGGCGGTATATAGGGGCCCATGGCAGATTAGGGGCCTGGCAGCAGCTATGTGAGGCCCGTAATCTGCCTGCACCCTATGTCAAAAAATTTAACACACCAGCAGTGTGAAGAGACCTGAAAGTGGCACATGGCAGCAGAGTGTGGCGATGGAGACAGCAGCAATGGGAGGCCGTACAGGGACCCATGACAGACTCTGGACTTGGCAGCAGCATGAGGAGGCGGTATATAGGGGCCCATGGCAGATTAGGGGCCTGGCAGCAGCTATGTGAGGCCCGTAATCTGCCTGCACCCTATGTCAAAAAATTAAACACACCAGCAGTGTGAAGAGACCTGAAAGTGGCACATGGCAGAGTGTGGCGATGGAGACAGCAGCAATGGGAGGCCGTACAGGGACCCATGACAGACTCTAGACTTGGCAGCAGCATGAGGAGGCGGTATATAGGGGCCCATGGCAGATTAGGGGCCTGGCAGCAGCTATGTGAGGCCCGTAATCTGCCTGCACCCTATGTCAAAAAATTTAACACACCAGCAGTGTGAAGAGACCTGAAAGTGGCACATGGCAGCAGAGTGTGGCGATGGAGACAGCAGCAATGGGAGGCCGTACAGGGACCCATGAGAGACTCTGGACTTGGCAGCAGCATGAGGAGGCGGTATATAGGGGCCCATGGCAGATTAGGGGCCTGGCAGCAGCTATGTGAGGCCCGTAATCTGCCTGCACCCTATGTCAAAAAATTTAACACACCAGCAGTGTGAAGAGACCTGAAAGTGGCACATGGCAGCAGAGTGTGGCGATGGAGACAGCAGCAATGGGAGGCCGTACAGGGACCCATGACAGACTCTAGACTTGGCAGCAGCATGAGGAGGCGGTATATAGGGGCCCATGGCAGATTAGGGGCCTGGCAGCAGCTATGTGAGGCCCGTAATCTGCCTGCACCCTATGTCAAAAAATTTAACACACCAGCAGTGTGAAGAGACCTGAAAGTGGCACATGGCAGCAGAGTGTGGCGATGGAGACAGCAGCAATGGGAGGCCGTACAGGGACCCATGAGAGACTCTGGACTTGGCAGCAGCATGAGGAGGCGGTATATAGGGGCCCATGGCAGATTAGGGGCCTGGCAGCAGCTATGTGAGGCCCGTAATCTGCCTGCACCCTATGTCAAAAAATTTAACACACCAGCAGTGTGAAGAGACCTGAAAGTGGCACATGGCAGCAGAGTGTGGCGATGGAGACAGCAGCAATGGGAGGCCGTACAGGGACCCATGAGAGACTCTGGACTTGGCAGCAGCATGAGGAGGCGGTATATAGGGGCCCATGGCAGATTAGGGGCCTGGCAGCAGCTATGTGAGGCCCGTAATCTGCCTGCACCCTATGTCAAAAAATTTAACACACCAGCAGTGTGAAGAGACCTGAAAGTGGCACATGGCAGCAGAGTGTGGCGATGGAGACAGCAGCAATGGGAGGCCGTACAGGGACCCATGACAGACTCTAGACTTGGCAGCAGCATGAGGAGGCGGTATATAGGGGCCCATGGCAGATTAGGGGCCTGGCAGCAGCTATGTGAGGCCCGTAATCTGCCTGCACCCTATGTCAAAAAATTTAACACACCAGCAGTGTGAAGAGACCTGAAAGTGGCACATGGCAGCAGAGTGTGGCGATGGAGACAGCAGCAATGGGAGGCCGTACAGGGACCCATGAGAGACTCTGGACTTGGCAGCAGCATGAGGAGGCGGTATATAGGGGCCCATGGCAGATTAGGGGCCTGGCAGCAGCTATGTGAGGCCCGTAATCTGCCTGCACCCTATGTCAAAAAATTTAACACACCAGCAGTGTGAAGAGACCTGAAAGTGGCACATGGCAGCAGAGTGTGGCGATGGAGACAGCAGCAATGGGAGGCCGTACAGGGACCCATGACAGACTCTAGACTTGGCAGCAGCATGAGGAGGCGGTATATAGGGGCCCATGGCAGATTAGGGGCCTGGCAGCAGCTATGTGAGGCCCGTAATCTGCCTGCACCCTATGTCAAAAAATTTAACACACCAGCAGTGTGAAGAGACCTGAAAGTGGCACATGGCAGCAGAGTGTGGCGATGGAGACAGCAGCAATGGGAGGCCGTACAGGGACTCATGAGAGACTCTGGACTTGGCAGCAGCATGAGGAGGCGGTATATAGGGGCCCATGGCAGATTAGGGGCCTGGCAGCAGCTATGTGAGGCCCGTAATCTGCCTGCACCCTATGTCAAAAAATTTAACACACCAGCAGTGTGAAGAGACCTGAAAGTGGCACATGGCAGCAGAGTGTGGCGATGGAGACAGCAGCAATGGGAGGCCGTACAGGGACCCATGAGAGACTCTGGACTTGGCAGCAGCATGAGGAGGCGGTATATAGGGGCCCATGGCAGATTAGGGGCCTGGCAGCAGCTATGTGAGGCCCGTAATCTGCCTGCACCCTATGTCAAAAAATTTAACACACCAGCAGTGTGAAGAGACCTGAAAGTGGCACATGGCAGCAGAGTGTGGCGATGGAGACAGCAGCAATGGGAGGCCGTACAGGGACCCATGACAGACTCTAGACTTGGCAGCAGCATGAGGAGGCGGTATATAGGGGCCCATGGCAGATTAGGGGCCTGGCAGCAGCTATGTGAGGCCCGTAATCTGCCTGCACCCTATGTCAAAAAATTTAACACACCAGCAGTGTGAAGAGACCTGAAAGTGGCACATGGCAGCAGAGTGTGGCGATGGAGACAGCAGCAATGGGAGGCCGTACAGGGACCCATGAGAGACTCTGGACTTGGCAGCAGCATGAGGAGGCGGTATATAGGGGCCCATGGCAGATTAGGGGCCTGGCAGCAGCTATGTGAGGCCCGTAATCTGCCTGCACCCTATGTCAAAAAATTTAACACACCAGCAGTGTGAAGAGACCTGAAAGTGGCACATGGCAGCAGAGTGTGGCGATGGAGACAGCAGCAATGGGAGGCCGTACAGGGACCCATGACAGACTCTAGACTTGGCAGCAGCATGAGGAGGCGGTATATAGGGGCCCATGGCAGATTAGGGGCCTGGCAGCAGCTATGTGAGGCCCGTAATCTGCCTGCACCCTATGTCAAAAAATTTAACACACCAGCAGTGTGAAGAGACCTGAAAGTGGCACATGGCAGCAGAGTGTGGCGATGGAGACAGCAGCAATGGGAGGCCGTACAGGGACCCATGACAGACTCTAGACTTGGCAGCAGCATGAGGAGGCGGTATATAGGGGCCCATGGCAGATTAGGGGCCTGGCAGCAGCTATGTGAGGCCCGTAATCTGCCTGCACCCTATGTCAAAAAATTAAACACACCAGCAGTGTGAAGAGACCTGAAAGTGGCACATGGCAGCAGAGTGTGGCGATGGAGACAGCAGCAATGGGAGGCCGTACAGGGACCCATGACAGACTCTAGACTTGGCAGCAGCATGAGGAGGCGGTATATAGGGGCCCATGGCAGATTAGGGGCCTGGCAGCAGCTATGTGAGGCCCGTAATCTGCCTGCACCCTATGTCAAAAAATTTAACACACCAGCAGTGTGAAGAGACCTGAAAGTGGCACATGGCAGCAGAGTGTGGCGATGGAGACAGCAGCAATGGGAGGCCGTACAGGGACCCATGAGAGACTCTGGACTTGGCAGCAGCATGAGGAGGCGGTATATAGGGGCCCATGGCAGATTAGGGGCCTGGCAGCAGCTATGTGAGGCCCGTAATCTGCCTGCACCCTATGTCAAAAAATTTAACACACCAGCAGTGTGAAGAGACCTGAAAGTGGCACATGGCAGCAGAGTGTGGCGATGGAGACAGCAGCAATGGGAGGCCGTACAGGGACCCATGACAGACTCTAGACTTGGCAGCAGCATGAGGAGGCGGTATATAGGGGCCCATGGCAGATTAGGGGCCTGGCAGCAGCTATGTGAGGCCCGTAATCTGCCTGCACCCTATGTCAAAAAATTTAACACACCAGCAGTGTGAAGAGACCTGAAAGTGGCACATGGCAGCAGAGTGTGGCGATGGAGACAGCAGCAATGGGAGGCCGTACAGGGACCCATGAGAGACTCTGGACTTGGCAGCAGCATGAGGAGGCGGTATATAGGGGCCCATGGCAGATTAGGGGCCTGGCAGCAGCTATGTGAGGCCCGTAATCTGCCTGCACCCTATGTCAAAAAATTTAACACACCAGCAGTGTGAAGAGACCTGAAAGTGGCACATGGCAGCAGAGTGTGGCGATGGAGACAGCAGCAATGGGAGGCCGTACAGGGACCCATGACAGACTCTAGACTTGGCAGCAGCATGAGGAGGCGGTATATAGGGGCCCATGGCAGATTAGGGGCCTGGCAGCAGCTATGTGAGGCCCGTAATCTGCCTGCACCCTATGTCAAAAAATTTAACACACCAGCAGTGTGAAGAGACCTGAAAGTGGCACATGGCAGCAGAGTGTGGCGATGGAGACAGCAGCAATGGGAGGCCGTACAGGGACCCATGAGAGACTCTGGACTTGGCAGCAGCATGAGGAGGCGGTATATAGGGGCCCATGGCAGATTAGGGGCCTGGCAGCAGCTATGTGAGGCCCGTAATCTGCCTGCACCCTATGTCAAAAAATTAAACACACCAGCAGTGTGAAGAGACCTGAAAGTGGCACATGGCAGAGTGTGGCGATGGAGACAGCAGCAATGGGAGGCCGTACAGGGACCTATGACAGACTCTAGACTTGGCAGCAGCATGAGGAGGCGGTATATAGGGGCCCATGGCAGATTAGGGGCCTGGCAGCAGCTATGTGAGGCCCGTAATCTGCCTGCACCCTATGTCAAAAAATTAAACACACCAGCAGTGTGAAGAGACCTGAAAGTGGCACATGGCAGCAGAGTGTGGCGATGGAGACAGCAGCAATGGGAGGCCGTACAGGGACCCATGAGAGACTCTGGACCTAGCAGCAGCATGAGGAGGCGGTATATAGGGGCCTATGGCAGATTAGGGGCCTGGCAGCAGCTATAGGAGGCCCGTAATCTGCCAGCACCCTATGTCAAAAAATTAAACACACCAGCAGTGTGAGGAGACCTGAAAGTGGCACATGTTTGAGGCATGATTCATGGCGGATTTAGTCAGTTGTGTCAGGAACTGGTGGTTTGAAATCCAGACTAATCCACGCCTGATTCATTTTCACAAACGTGAGTCTCTCCACACTTTGGGTGGACAGTCGTGTCCTCCGCGGAGTTACACTACCTCCTGCCGCACTAAACACGCGCTCCGATGCCACGCTACTGGCCGGGCATGACAGCCTTTCAAGGGCAAATTCAGCTAGTTGGGGCCAAAGGTCAAGTTTCGTTGCCCAGTAGTCAAGGGGATTGTCTACCTCGGTTGGCAGGGTGCTGTCCAAGTAGGCCCAAGCCTGTTGTTTGAGCTCCTGCTCCAGGTCCACCTGATGCTGCTGCTGCTGCTGCGGCTGGTTAGTAGTTTCCTCACTGCGCTGGTGAAGAAAGCTACTCATCATCGACTGCAGACTGAGGCAGCCACTGCTGGTGGAGCTGCCACTGCTCCTACCACCCCACCCCTCCCCTGCTGCCATGCCAGCGGAACGCGAGCGCACAGGGCCCACAGTGTCTGAGGATGGACGTTGGCGCACAAAGGCAGAGACCAACTGACTACATAGGTGGTTTTTATAGTACGTAATTTTGGCCTCCCTCTCAGCAGGTGTGAAAAAGGCCACCATTTTGGACCGGTAGCGAGGGTCCAACAAGGTGGACAGCCAAAAGTCATCCCTCTGTCTGATGGTTATTATTCGGCTGTCGCTACGCAAGCAACCGAGCATGCTATGGGCCATTTGTGCCAAGGAATGCGAGGGACTCCCTGCCTCCATCTCCACAGCATACTGCCACGGTGCGTCTGGGTCCTCTGTCTCCTCCTCCTCCTCCTCTACCAGATGCTCCTGCTCCTCCACTCCTGTCCGCTGAGTGGAAAAACCACCCATTTCACTCAATAATTCCTGAGCACAAATGTCCTCCTCTACCTCCTCCTCTTCTTCCTGTCCTGCCCCCACAGGGGTCATGTGGCGTTGAGATCTGTGCGCCACGTCTACCGCACCCTGACCAGCCATTGTTAACAGCATTTGTTCCAGGACGTGCAACAGAGGAATGACGTCGTTCATCCCATAGTCCTGCCGACTCACGAATAGCGTGGCCTCCTCAAAGGGCCTGAGCAAGCGGCAGGTGTCACGCATGAGCTGCCAATGGCTGACATCTAAGTTACACAGGGGAGTACCTTTATCCGCTTGTAACATCAGGAAATCGGTGATGGCCTTTCGCTGCTCGTAAAGGCGGTCTAACATGTGTAGGGTTGAATTCCACCTTGTTGCAACGTCGCAGATCAGGCGATGCTGTGGAATTCCGTTCTGCCGCTGCAGCTCAATGAGGGTGTTCTTTGCGGTGTAGGAATGGCTGAAATGCATGCACAGTTTACGTGACATTTTAAGGATGTCTTGCAGTGGGATGGTGGATTTTAGGAACCGCTTGACAACCAGATTGAACACGTGAGCCATGCATGGCGCATGGCACAACCTTCCTTGACGCAGAGCAGACACCATGTTCTTTCCGTTGTCAGTCAACATGGTTCCGATTTTTAGTTTGCGCGGAGACAGCCATCTGTCGATTTCTCTGTTCATTACACTCAGCAGTTCCTCCCCTGTGTGACTACGTTCGCCAAGGCATACCAGGTGCAGCACAGCGTGACACCGTTGCGCCCTGCACATGTGATATGCCGGTCGGGTAATGGGACTTGGCACGGGGGTGGCGGCTGAGGACACGGCGGAAAAAGAGGTGGTAGAGGCGGACATGCTTGCTGGACCAAGGACGTGCAAACGTGGAGGCAAAAGCGTCGTGACCTGTCCAAGTTGCTGGTGCGGCTGTGCCGGCACCACGTTCACCCAGTGGGCCGTAAATGACATGTACTGTCCCTGACCGTAGTTACAGCTCCACACGTCGGCGCTGCCGTGCACTTTGGCAGAGACCGACATGCTCAAAGACTGGCCCACCATCTCTTCTACATGTGAATGCAGGGCTGGCACTGCCTTTTGGGCAAAGAAATGACGGCTTGGCACTCTCCACCGCGGCGCGGCACAAGCCATCATTTCTCGGAAAGGTGCTGAGTCCACCAGTTGGAAAGGGAGGGACTGCAGCACCAGCAACTTGGACAGGAGGACGTTCAGCTTTTGCACCGTCGGGTGCGTGCTCGCAAACTGTTGTCTCTTGGATACGGATTCCAAGAAAGACTGTTGACGGAATCCGAGAAGAGGAGTAGCAGGAGAAGGAGCATCTGAACGAGCGGAAGATGCCAATGAGCGACAACTCCCCTCAGCAGAGGTGTTGGAGCCTTGACTGGCTGATAGAGGGCGATTGACGACGTCGGGTGACGGAGCAAGTAACGGAGCGGGTGATGGAGCGGGGGCTGGGGCAGGCAGAACCGCCGTATGTTTATCACGGTTTTCCCAGGCCACCGAATGGTGACGCTGCATATGCTGACGCAACGCTGTAGTCCCAACATGGGCCCCCTGGCCACGCTTGCATTTCTGGCCACATAGTCGACATACGGCTACGTTTACTTCCTCGGGCGGCTTGAGGAAAAATTGCCACACCACCGAGTAGGAAACTTTGCCCCCGCTACTCTTCACTGGCTGACTGCTACTTCCTCCGTGCGCACCGGCACCACTACTGGCCGTGGTGGTAGGCTGCAGTGGAGCTGGTGCTCTACTCCGTGGACGTTTGGCTCCACTGACACTGATGCGACCCTGCTGCTGTCTCCTGGGCAACCCACCGACTGTTTTGCTCGCTGCCAAGCTGCCACCCTCTTCTCCTGATGATGCGGAAGAAATTGCCTGATGACGACGAGGCTGCCAAGTGCGATCAACCTCCTCATCATCAAGTAGGGTCTCCGCCTCACTACTAGCCCCCTCGGCTGCGTCTGGGTCAGGAGACAGACCTGTCTCTAGACCGGCTACCGAGCCACTCTCCTCGCCAGTACTTGTTCGCTTGGCTGCTGAAAAGGCCGATGTCTCCCCCCGTTCCTGACCGCCCTCTGTTAGCTCTTCCTCACTGTACAGTGGGGCTGAGCCCACAGCATGCGATACTTCGCTTGGTGAGGGAACAGCAAAGGACAGGGGCAGGTAGAGGACACGTGATTTCAGTGGGCTTGGTCCCGGGCCATGCCAACTAACGGTTGTGTCTGACGTACCCACCGACCGTTGGCTGTAGGTGTCAGAGGTGACCTGGGAAGAGGAAGACGACCGAGCCAACCAATCAATGACGGCAGGGTTGTCGGTGGAGACACGACCGCTGGATGACACCGGGAGCACTGGCCTCTGGCTGCGAATACTGCTGCCTCGACCCCTTCCTCTGCTGCCACGTCTGCTCGCTCCTAAAACATTGCCTCCTCTGCCACTCCTCTGCATGTTGTCTGACATACTATTTAATTCAACGATTAGGTGTCCCTGAGTAACAATTCTCTGGCACTCAGTAACAATTCTGTCTGTCCCTGAGTATGAATTCTGTGGCCCTGAGTAACAATTCTGTGTCTGTGCGAGTAACAATTCTGTGTCTGTGCAAGTAACAATTCTGTGTCTGTGCAAGTAACAATTTTGTGTCTGTGCGAGTAACAATTCTCTGGCACTCAGTAACAATTCTGTCTGTCCCTGAGTAACAATTCTCTGGCACTCAGTAACAATTCTGTCTGTCCCTGAGTAACAATTCTCTGGCACTCAGTAACAATTCTGTCTGTCCCTGAGTATGAATTCTGTGGCCCTGAGTAACAATTCTGTGTCTGTGCGAGTAACAATTCTGTGTCTGTGCAAGTAACAATTTTGTGTCTGTGCGAGTAACAATTCTCTGGCACTCAGTAACAATTCTGTCTGTCCCTGAGTAACAATTCTCTGGCACTCAGTAACAATTCTGTCTGTCCCTGAGTAACAATTCTCTGGCACTCAGTAACAATTCTGTCTGTCCCTGAGTATGAATTCTGTGGCCCTGAGTAACAATTCTGTGTCTGTGCGAGTAACAATTCTGTGTCTGTGCAAGTAACAATTTTGTGTCTGTGCGAGTAACAATTCTCTGGCACTCAGTAACAATTCTGTCTGTCCCTGAGTAACAATTCTCTGGCACTCAGTAACAATTCTGTCTGTCCCTGAGTAACAATTCTCTGGCACTCAGTAACAATTCTGTCTGTCCCTGAGTAACAATTCTCTGGCACTCAGTAACAATTCTGTCTGTCCCTGAGTATGAATTCTGTGGCCCTGAGTAACAATTCTGTGTCTGTGCGAGTAACAATTCTGTGTCTGTGCAAGTAACAATTTTGTGTCTGTGCGAGTAACAATTCTCTGGCACTCAGTAACAATTCTGTCTGTCCCTGAGTAACAATTCTCTGGCACTCAGTAACAATTCTGTCTGTCCCTGAGTAACAATTCTCTGGCACTCAGTAACAATTCTGTCTGTCCCTGAGTATGAATTCTGTGGCCCTGAGTAACAATTCTGTGTCTGTGCGAGTAACAATTCTGTGTCTGTGCAAGTAACAATTTTGTGTCTGTGCGAGTAACAATTCTCTGGCACTCAGTAACAATTCTGTCTGTCCCTGAGTAACAATTCTCTGGCACTCAGTAACAATTCTGTCTGTCCCTAAGTAACAATTCTCTGGCACTCAGTAACAATTCTGTCTGTCCCTGAGTATGAATTCTGTGGCCCTGAGTAACAATTCTGTGTCTGTGCGAGTAACAATTCTGTGTCTGTGCAAGTAACAATTTTGTGTCTGTGCGAGTAACAATTCTCTGGCACTCAGTAACAATTCTGTCTGTCCCTGAGTAACAATTCTCTGGCACTCAGTAACAATTCTGTCTGTCCCTGAGTAACAATTCTCTGGCACTCAGTAACAATTCTGTCTGTCCCTGAGTATGAATTCTGTGGCCCTGAGTAACAATTCTGTGTCTGTGCGAGTAACAATTCTGTGTCTGTGCAAGTAACAATTTTGTGTCTGTGCGAGTAACAATTCTCTGGCACTCAGTAACAATTCTGTCTGTCCCTGAGTAACAATTCTCTGGCACTCAGTAACAATTCTGTCTGTCCCTGAGTAACAATTCTCTGGCACTCAGTAACAATTCTGTCTGTCCCTGAGTAACAATTCTCTGGCACTCAGTAACAATTCTGTCTGTCCCTGAGTATGAATTCTGTGGCCCTGAGTAACAATTCTGTGTCTGTGCGAGTAACAATTCTGTGTCTGTGCAAGTAACAATTTTGTGTCTGTGCGAGTAACAATTCTCTGGCACTCAGTAACAATTCTGTCTGTCCCTGAGTAACAATTCTCTGGCACTCAGTAACAATTCTGTCTGTCCCTAAGTAACAATTCTCTGGCACTCAGTAACAATTCTGTCTGTCCCTGAGTATGAATTCTGTGGCCCTGAGTAACAATTCTGTGTCTGTGCGAGTAACAATTCTGTGTCTGTGCAAGTAACAATTTTGTGTCTGTGCGAGTAACAATTCTCTGGCACTCAGTAACAATTCTGTCTGTCCCTGAGTAACAATTCTCTGGCACTCAGTAACAATTCTGTCTGTCCCTGAGTAACAATTCTCTGGCACTCAGTAACAATTCTGTCTGTCCCTGAGTATGAATTCTGTGGCCCTGAGTAACAATTCTGTGTCTGTGCGAGTAACAATTCTGTGTCTGTGCAAGTAACAATTTTGTGTCTGTGCGAGTAACAATTCTCTGGCACTCAGTAACAATTCTGTCTGTCCCTGAGTAACAATTCTCTGGCACTCAGTAACAATTCTGTCTGTCCCTGAGTAACAATTCTCTGGCACTCAGTAACAATTCTGTCTGTCCCTGAGTAACAATTCTCTGGCACTCAGTAACAATTCTGTCTGTCCCTGAGTAACAATTCTCTGGCACTCAGTAACAATTCTGTCTGTCCCTGAGTAACAATTCTCTGGCACTCAGTAACAATTCTGTCTGTCCCTGAGTAACAATTCTGTCTGTCCCTGAGTATGAATTCTGTGGCCCTGAGTAAGAATTCTCTGGCACTCAGTAACAATTCTGTCTGTCCCTGAGTAACAATTCTCTGGCACTCAGTAACAATTCTGTCTGTCCCTGAGTAAAAATTCTGTGGCCCTAATAACGTTTCTGTGGCCCTAAGTAACAATTCTCTGGCACTGAGTGAAAATTCTGTCTGTCCCTGAGTATGAATTCTGTGGCCCTAACTAGCGTTTCTTTGTCCCTAAATAACGATTCTGTGGCCCTCATTAACAAGTCTGTGTCCCTGAGTAATGGTTCTCTGTCCCTAAGTAACTTCTCTCTGTCCCCAATTCTCGTTTCTGTGGCCCTAACTCTGTCCCTGTCCCTAGTACAGAGCGGTCTGCCTCTGTTCAATGACTGCAGGCAAATGAAGATTTCCAAAATGGCCGCTATATATACCTCGACCATTACACAGTGCTGGCTGGCTGGCTGCTGATTGGCTGATGCGATCACATGTCATTGAGGAATGCATTATGGGGCAGCGCGCCTTGTCTGCGCGCCTTCCCCGACATCCCCGCTCCGTCGCCGCACATGTCAGCCGCCATTTTCGGAAAAATTTCGATTCGCGCGTCCGAATTAGGCTGTTTTTCGGATTCGGCACGAATCGAAATTTTTCCGATATTCGACTCGAATTCCACTTCGGATACTTCGATTCGCTCATCTCTAGTCTTCACCATAGTGGAGTTTGGAGTGTGACTGTTTGAGGTTGAGGACAGGTGTCTTTTATACTGATAACAAGTTTAAACAGGTGCCATTGATACAGGTAATGAGTGCAGGACAGAGGAGCCTCTTAAAGAAGAAGGTACAGGTCTGTGAGAGCCAGAAATCTTGCTTTTTTGTAGGTGACCAAATATTTATTTTCCACCATAATTTGCAAATAAATTCTTTCCAAATCAGCCAATGTGATTGTCTGGATTTTTTTTCTCATTTTGTCTCTCATAGTTGAGGTCTACCTATGATGCCAATTACAGGCCTCTCTCTTCTTTTTCTCCAGACTGGAAGAGGATGAAAGTGTCTCGATTTGAAGTGGCTAAAGTAAAGCAGAAATATTCACCTTAAGCTTTACCATTCGGCTATTTTACATAAAAATCTCACTTAGAAGATATCCTTTTACTCAGAAGGCTTCATCACTTTTACAAAATTTTGCGGTAAATACCTGGAGTAGGGGCGAACTGACAGTTGTGGGGCCTCCCGGGCAATAGGGGATCATGGGGCCCCTGTGTCCTTGCCCAAACTCAAAAAAGCATATGAAAAAGGTACCAGGGGCATCTCATAGGGCCCCCTACTGACCTCCGGCCCTCGGGCAGTGCCTGAGTTTCCAAATGGTCAGTCCACCCCTGACCTGGAGTGCAGACAAAATGCGATTTTAGAAAAATGATGTATGATATGGTAATCTACAAAAGGAAAGGTATAAGTTGCGGAACAGAGACATCTGTGTAATGAAGAAGAAAGCTTTGGAAGGCAGGAAGGTACCGAGAGAAAAAAGGCTTCGGATTCATGTGGTTAATGATTGATTGTACTCTAAATGACTTGGACTTTTTCTTTTATCCATGCCCTGACTTGTGCTTTTCAATCACCTTCTCACAGGGATGCCTGGAGAGTTCTTCTGGCTTCAAGGTATATATTATGGTACAATATAATGACTCGCCAAAAATTGGATGTTTCAGGTACACATGCAATTTATATTGCAATCAATCAAATCTCTTGACTACACACAAGTGGTGACCAGTTAAATAATGGAAAGTCCAACACCCCTCACTAGTAAGGCAGCTAGTCAATCCAGCATAAAAATCATATACATAATTTCCTCTTCTCACAGCTGGCTGCAAATCCTCACAAGAGAATGTATACTGAAAAAACATAACAAAGGCGGAATGCATTTAAAAGCCCGTGCACACAATGAGAAAATTGGATGAAAATTTCCACAAGAGGAATGATCGGTCAACAATCTGTTCACAAATATAGTGCAGGCGACAGCTGATTCCAACTGTTCGGAGGAAAAAAAATAAAGGTGCAAGCCACAGAATTTTTCTCTTTGTTGACATAACATCCGATTTTTGTTATAATGGTACGGAAATAATTGCTTAGAAAATATTGAGCATGATTGGAAACAAAGAAGATGGCCACGTAAATAAAAATTGTACACAAGAAAGAACTTTTGTGTTCTCCACAGCCCGTGGTACCATCCCCCATCCCCGAGTGCACGCCTTCACCAAGTATCTAAGCCCCGCTTGCCCATCTGCGGGCCTGGGGAGCTCCATGGTGTGTGCCAGCGGATGGAGGGAAGGGAGCAGACGTTTGTAACAAAAAATAAATTTTTTTATTGCGAAAAAAGTTACACCCAAGCACATAACACCCCCCCAATAAAATGTTTGAGGCCTCACCCCCAAATATACGCACGTACGAACGTAAATGCACACATCAGGGCACCTACGTGTGAAAACGTTGATTGCGATACACATGTTATATATCGCTGCACACGCTGGAGTGAGAGCAATAATTCTAACACAAGACTTCCTCCATAATGCTAAACTGATGACCTATAGGGGCTTTTCAAGTGTCACCTATAGAAAATATAGGGTACTGGTATTTGTCACCATTTCAAAGGCACACACAAATTTAAGGTTGGGCAGGTTGGGCATCTATTTACTTGGCACAACCTCATTTTTTATATTTTATCAAAAATGTGGGTAATTTATTGTGTTTGTTTGCCCTACAATTCACTTTAGTGTGTTCTTTACTGAAAATTTGCATTTCCTAGACCTTTGCGGTAATATCGTGTGACATAAATAATTGGAGCTACCAATATTTTATTCTCTAGGGTGTCTGCTTTCAGAAAATATAATGTTTTGGGGGTTTTGTGTAATCTTCAGACTTTAAATTATTTTTTAAACGTGTGCAAAAAAATGCAAAAATGGCTCTGGTAGCAAAAGGGTTAAAGAGCTGGAAACAGTGAACAGTAGCATATTTTTTTCTGTGACAATAATCGCACTACATTAGTACAGAGCAATGTTTACCTACATTTGCCTTTGTTGTTTGAGAGTTTTCTTACAAGTTAATACCATTCTCAGTTACATCATGCCACGTATGTGGAAAAACAGACAGACAGTCATTCATCCGATTTTCTCATAGTGTGTACTAGGCTTTAGAGTATCAAGTTTTGATATGTTTAAGCCTGCCATAGATGGAAAGAATATCAGATGAAAATTCGGAGGAAACGACTTGTTCATTTTTCTAATCATTAGTAGGGTGAAATTGATCTTGGTTTGTGATCGCATTGACAAGAAAAATCGAAGAAGCAGGATGGAAAATTTTTCTCGAACGAGCATATTTCTAACAGTGTATGTGGGTTTGTGTTCAGTAAATCTGTTCATTCCAAAATCAAAGGTAAAAGCAAACTAAATCTTTTGAATGACAATGGAATGATCTGAGAATTTTAGTACAAATTTTATCGTAAGAAATTTAGTTTGAAGTTCTATCCATCTATGGCCAGCTTTTAAATGCTCTGCTTTTGTTTTGTTTTCCAGGTAAATAATATGACTTTGGAAAAGAACCTGTTACACCAGTGATTACTTAACCACTTGCACTCCAGAGAATTCCCCCCCCCCTTCCTGACCAGGCCATGTTTTGCGATACGGCGCTGCTTTACTTTAACTGACAATTGCATGGTCATGCAACACTGCACCCAAATTAAATGTATGCCCTTTTTTTTTGATCACCTGTGCATGTTTTATTTTTTGTGCTATAAACAAAAAAGGACCGACAATTTTGAAAAAAAAAAAAAACAACAATTTTAACTTTTTGCTATTAAACATGTGCAGTAAAATGTTTTTTAAAAAAAATCAAATTTCATCATAAATGTATGTCAAAATGTATTCTGCTAAATGTCTTTGCTAAAAAAAATCCCAATATGTGTAAATTAATTTTTTTACGTGAAAGTTATACGTTTACAAATGGCGGTATATATACTGGATTTTTTTTTATACTAGTAATGACGGCGAGCAGTGACTTATACTGCCGCGGGACTGCGGCGGGCATACTGACACTGGAGGGAACTGACTAACTGCCACTGACATCTCCAGTGACACCAATACAGTGATCAGTGCTAATAAAAAAGCACTGACACTGTACTAATGACACTGGGCAGGAAGGGGTTAACATCTGGGGCGATGAGAGGGTTAACTGTGCTGTGTGTGTTCTACTAAGTGTGCTTTACTATGTAAGCATGCTGCTTTGTATTGCTCTGCTATGGACCTGGTGATCGACAGCTGTAGCCGCCAATGGTGGCGTGGGTAGGGTGGCACCCCCTACTCGGGAATACAAAATCACATATATATACGTGATTGTGCGCAGCCCTACAGCAATACTTCTGCTACAGGGCGGATTGGAAGCAGTTAAGTCATAATGTGTTAGTGTAGTTAGGCCTTCCATCTTCACCTGGTCTTCCTTCCAGGTTTGCACTCTCTGGCCATTTGACTGGCTGCAATGATGTCACTCCCGCGCATGCACACAAGAGTCAGGGCGCACCTCTCTCAATGAATGGCATACACCAGTGTGCTGTCCATTCAGAGTGCAGTGCACATGTGCCGGTGATGTCACCAGCTGCTACACATGTGAATATCTCCTAAATTATACACATTTAAGGGATTCACTGTACCTACAGGTAAGCCTTCTTATAGGTCATAAAGGGGACTTTACTACCACTTTAAGGGAGGACGTGCCTGTTTTCTGTATACCCTTGCAGTCTCCACAAGTGTGAATGAGCCCTAAAGGAGAAGTACACTATAACAATACAGTATTTTGTTTTTTAGTTTTCATAGAATTTTATTTAACATAGCAGATATGTTTTTACTTTCATATGTTAATCATTGGAAAAGCAACTAAATTGTATCCACTGTAATTTACTGCACTTAGGCCTCATACACAGAGACAGAAAAAAAATGAAGCTTTTAGAAGCATTTTTTTTCTGAATGCAGCCCTATAGTAGCCAATATGTCCATGCACATTGTGGTATTTAGATTTGCATTTTAAAATAACGTTTAGGAGCATTAAAAAAAAAATGCTTCAAACCTGCATTCGGAGAAAAGAGTCCAGGTATAATTTACACATATGCACAAATAAATGTGCACATATGCACTTAATATTTTAGTGGCTAGAACAAATGAAAATTCTAGCCACTAGAATTAAATTTTGCGCATACATCTCTAAACACCAAATGCACATGAATACACATAAATACGCACCAGGCCAAGCATTTTTCATGCAGGAGCTAACAGAAAGATCCAGCATAAATGAGATTAGTTTAATATGTCTGTGTGCATGCAGCATTCATACTTGGAAATTTGAAATTGCCAACGGAGTTCATTCTAAATGGCACCCCAAACACAAAATAATTTTGCCGCAGTTTGTCTGGCAAAACACGTTTTTAAAAGTCACTTGAAACTTGCTTCTTTTGGGCAACAAACACGCATAGGGCATCCCATTGAAGTGAATGGGCTGCCCTATGCGCCACAAAATTGCCCACACAAAATCTGGACGGGAACCTTTTCTTCTCACTATGGGAAGTGTGAATGGGGCCTTAATCAATATAATATAAAAAAAATCATTTCAATAGGATGAATTCTTACAGACACTGTACATAGACACAATTATAATACATTGATACTACTGTTCTTATGAATCAGATTTTATTTACATATACTGTATATAACTTTTTTTTTCCTTTTTGAAGTTTCATGTCATTCAAGTGCATGAACAGCAGGGTGCTCCCTTCAGCAAGGAACTTGCCAATATGTGATCATTTCTGAAAACTCATTTGAATATAAAATGTCCAAATATAATCTACAACCTGCAGGTTTGATCTGCTTTTTACCTGCTGACACAAAACAACCGTTTGATATTTCGTTGTTATGGATCGCATTCCTTCCTTATTTTGAAGTTTAGAGAAGTGGGGTGAATCAATAAGGCATTTGGGACACATTTCTGGCACTGTGTGTATGCAGCCTGAAGCTTTGCACCAAATTCATGAAAACCCTGCATTATTTTGATTGTTCATACCAACGCTTGCAATAAATTCACGTAGTTTTAATTTAAACCATTTTTACAGTATGGTGTCAAATTCACAAAGAAATTACAAGAAAAGTGGAGGTAAATAAGAGCTTTAATTTGGAGCAAATTGTTGATTGCGTAGCATGTGTAATTATTGCATCGCATCTTTGAGACAAGTGCTAGTGCTGGTTCACACCAGAATTGTACAGGAATGTGCTCTGCGCGCTGTGTGATTCAGTGCAATGAGATTTTCAGCACATTCTTTTGAACACTAAACACTAAACTGAGCATGGGCAGAGTGACTCTGCACAATATGTCTTATCAGGAGATAAGAGGGAGACACTTGATAAAGGGGAGGATCAGAGAAAACAGAATCAAACAGCTTTTTTCACAATGCAGAGGATTACCCCTTAGGTTCCACAGTGAGTATAAGAAGCATGCTTTACTGCATATACAGACTGATGTTACTGTTGTGGGTTTAGTAACACTAATCCCTCTTGTTAATGTATTGCATCAAAATTCATGAAGCATTTGCGATACTTTTGCTTCTGACAGTGACTTGTGCATCAAATTCAGATAGTTATAAAAATGCCCCACTTTTACATTGTGTCGCATTGAATACACCATTTTTACATTGTGTCGCATTCAATACCCCACTTTTACATTGTGTCGCATTGAATACACCCCATTTACATTGTGTCGCATTGAATACACCACTTTTACATTGTGTCGCATTGAATACACCACATTTACATTGTGTTGCATTGAATACACCACTGCTACATTGTGTCGCATTGAATACACCACTTTTACATTGTGTCGCATTGAATACCCCATTTCTACATTGTGTCGCATTGAATACACCACTTCTACATTGTGTCGCATTGAATACACCACTTCTACATTGTGTCGCATTGAATACACCACTTCTACATTGTGTCGCATTGAATACACCACTTCTACATTGTGTCGCATTGAATACCCCACTTTTACTTTGTGTCGCATTGAATACACCACTTTTACATTGTGTCGCATTGAATACACCACTGCTACATTGTGTCGCATTGAATACACCACTTCTATATTGTGTCGCATTGAATATACCACTTCTATATTGTGTCGCATTGAATACACCACTTCTACATTGTGTCGCATTGAATACACCACATTTACATTGTGTCGCATTGAATACACCACTGCTACATTGTGTCGCATTGAATACACCACTTTTACATTGTGTCGCATTGAATACCCCATTTCTACATTGTGTCGCATTGAATACACCACTTCTACATTGTGTCGCATTGAATACACCACTTCTACATTGTGTCGCATTGAATACACCACTTCTACATTGTGTCGCATTGAATACACCACTTCTACATTGTGTCGCATTGAATACCCCACTTTTACATTGTGTCGCATTGAATACACCACTTTTACATTGTGTCGCATTGAATACACCACTGCTACATTGTGTCGCATTGAATACACCACTTCTATATTGTGTCGCATTGAATATACCACTTCTATATTGTGTCGCATTGAATACACCACTTTTACATTGTGTCGCATTGAATACACCACATTTACATTGTGTCGCATTGAATACACCCCATTTACATTGTGTCGCATTGAATACACCACATTTACATTGTGTCGCATTCAATACACCACTGCTATATTGTGTCGCATTGAATACACCACTTTTACATTGTGTCGCATTGAATACACCGCATTTACATTGTGTCGCATTGAATACATCACTTCTACATTGTGTCGCATTGAATACCCCATTTCTACATTGTGTCGCATTGAATACACTACTTTTACATTGTGTCGCATTGAATACACCACTTCTACATTGTGTCGCATTGAATACACCACTTCTACATTGTGTCGCATTGAATACACCACTTCTACATTGTGTCGCATTGAATACACCACTTTTACATTGTGTCGCATTGAATACACCACTGCTACATTGTGTCGCATTGAATACACCACTTCTATATTGTGACGCATTGAATACACCACTTCTATATTGTGTCGCATTGAATACACCACTTTTACATTGTGTCGCATTGAATACACCACATTTACATTGTGTCGCATTGAATACACCACTGCTACATTGTGTCGCATTGAATATAGCACTTCTATATTGTGTCGCATTGAATACACCACTTTTACATTGTGTCGCATTGAATACACCACTTTTACATTGTGTCGCATTGAACACACCACATTTACATTGTGTCGCATTGAATACACCCCATTTACATTGTGTCGCATTGAATACACCACTTTTACATTGTGTCGCATTGAATACCCCACTTTTACATTGTGTCGCATTGAATACACCCCATTTACATTGTGTCGCATTGAATACACCACTGCTACATTGTTTCGCATTGAATACACCACTTCTATATTGTGTCGCATTGAATACACCACTTTTACATTGTGTCGCATTGAATACACCACATTTACATTGTGTCGCATTGAATACACCACTGCTACATTGTGTCGCATTGAATATAGCACTTCTATATTGTGTCGCATTGAATACACCACTTTTACATTGTGTCGCATTGAATACACCACTTTTACATTGTGTCGCATTGAACACACCACATTTACATTGTGTCGCATCGAATACACCCCATTTACATTGTGTCGCATTGAATACACCACTTTTACATTGTGTCGCATTGAATACCCCACTTTTACATTGTGTCGCATTGAATACACCCCATTTACATTGTGTCGCATTGAATACACCACTGCTACATTGTTTCGCATTGAATACACCACTTCTATATTGTGTCGCATTGAATACACCACTTTTACATTGTGTCGCATTGAATACACCGCATTTACATTGTGTCGCATTGAATACACCACTTTTACATTGTGTCGCATTGAATACACCACATTTACATTGTGTCGCATTGAATACACCGCTTTTACATTGTGTCGCATTGAATACACCGCTTTTACATTGTGTCGCATTGAATACACCGCATTTACATTGTGTCGCATTGAATACACCACATTTACATTGTGTCGCATTGAATACACCACATTTACATTGTGTCGCATTGAATACACCACTTTTACATTGTGTCGCATTGAATACACCACTTTTACATTGGGTCGCATTGAATACACCACTTTTACATTGGGTCGCATTGAATACACCACTTTTACATTGGGTCGCATTGAATACACCACTTTTACATTGTGTCGCATTGAATACACAAAATGTAAAAGTGGTGTTAATTACGAACAACTCTCCTTTGGTGTACAGAGAAAAACTGGCTCAAGCAGATTTTGTGAAGATTCTTGAGTGCATTCTAAAAGTGGTGCAGAATGAGCCAATTTCAAGTACAAGGTCTGGTACAAGGTCTAGACAGGTACATTCATTTGATGCATTCAGCATCACTTTTAGAATGCATGAGAGACACTTTCACAAAATCTCTCTGTGCCAGTCTGTGAATTCCAGGGTGTGTTCTTATTACACTGTGACTGGTTTTTATGCATCCTTCATTTGCTGACTTGTCTTATTATGTCTGCTTTTACTGTAACATGGGATTCAAGGTCAAGGATGAGGACATGGCTCCCCCACTTATACTCCCAGCACCAGCTCAGTAACACCCCAAATAAGTATAAAGATGAATTAAGTAAGATTTAGAGGGGAAAAACATAAAAAGATAAAAAGAATACATAACACAGAAAAATATAGTGTAAAAGAAAAAAAGCAAATCATTGAACTACTAGAACCCAATGTAAAGAATATTTTTCCATCTGTCTGTTTTTAGCGTACAGGATCACATCGGATGCCAGCGGGTGTCAGCAGACACATGTCTGCTGACACCCGCCGGTCCATAGAGGGCTATGGATGGTCCGATCATCCTGAAAAATTGATAGGCGGACCCAGTCGGACCGTTGGTGTCAAAGCGGCTTAAGTGCCAAAGGGTTGCAGGTTGGGCACCAGGGGTTTATATGTGACAATCTGTGAAATACATTTGGGTTGACATCTGCAACCATGAAAAATGTCACAGTTTGTAACAGAAGGACAGCCGTTCATTCATTAAGCTTTGAGAATGTATTGTTCTGTTTTAGTGAAAAATCTATCAGAGTGAAAGTGGTTAACATGCCCAACTACAATGGGGATTAGCTGACAAAACTGAAAGCTGATGCAAGCAGATGTTGCAGAGCATTAACCCTTTTCCTGCCTGAGGGATTATACTCAGCAAGACACAATGTCCCCAGAGGCACAAACCGAGACCCAGGTGTCAAGTAGCTCTGTGAGCTTTCCAACAAAAGCAAGGACATCTCCTTGGCTGCTTATTATCCTAGTGACAAGGACATTAAGATGTGTCCCATTACTGTATCCAAGGTGACCTGCCAATTTTCAAAACTGATTTTTATTAACGCTCAACACTCCCAGACTCCCCCCGCTTGTATAATCGAGGAATATAGGTTATTATAAGGGGCTCTATAAAAGTCTGGGAAAGGAAAGGTGTCTTTTCTGTGGCAAAGATGTGAAATGACTAAGAATGTAATTAGTTGTTATTTGCAACAATCAGTTTTTGACTCCTTAGGGATAATAGGGTGCACTTGGAATCATGAGAGTATCCTGAAGGCACAGCGAAAGTGTTCCAGGTTCTGGTAATATAAAATGTAGGCAGCATGCCAAACAGCTACTGTTTCAAATCTGTGAAGGAAAGCATCATATAAAGACCTAGAAATACATTGTGGTACCTACACAAGATCTCACCCCATAGTCCATTTTAACTAGACAATGGCATGCACTGGATTTACAAACTGGACACACTTTCCCCCAGGGGTATGACTGTAGTGTGATCTCTCAGTATTTTGACTTTCCACCATTGGACTGCTGGATCTGATGTATATAATTGACTCCTAGCCCAAGGGCTCATTTATGCTTACTTCAAAATGTGGCATTGGCCACACATTTTGAAAGCATACTGAATGCCAATTGCAGGTATGGGATATCCCAGGATGCACTGGGAAACCAGCAAGTGAACCAGAAAGACGTCATCAGCAGTCAACTTCTGGTTCATTAATCGGACACAAGGGGGCGCCAATCTTAGTGTAGAGGGTTAAAGATTTATTGGTAACAAGAGGTTTAAAAACTACTCACAAACGTAAGAAGTATAATAGCTTGCTAAAGGAATGCCTTTGGTAAGCCCTCAGTCTGCCAATGATGTGAAGATGGATCCTCATCAGATGGGCACAAATTATGTTAAGGAGCACTCTGATGAGCACATTTATATTAAGGGGCACTCTGATGGGCACATTTTATGTTAAAAGGCACTCTGATGGGCACATTCTATGTTAAAGGGCACTCTGATGGGCAAAATTTATGTTAAGGTGGCACTCTGATTGGCACATTGTGACGAGAGTCACTTTGGGTGGGGGGCCCATGGAATACAGCTCACTTTGGAGAGGTGGGGAGACCCCTGTCTCAGCTCCCCATATCCCTCTTATGTGTAATGCAGGCCATAGATGGAACCAGGGGTGGACTGACAACTTATGGGGCCCCCGGGCAATAGGGGATCATGGGACCCCTGTGTCCTTGCCCACACTCAAACTACACCCAAAAAAACCTATGAAAGGTATCAGGGGCATCTCAAGGGGCCCCCTACTGACCCTGGGCCCTCGGGCAGTGCCCGAGTACCCGAATGGTCAGTCTGCCCCTGTTGTGCACCATTACGACCTTCTAGCCGCCGGCATCCTGACAACCAATGACATCGTCAGTTGATAAGGAGAATGTCAGCTGTCTGCACAGTATCCTAGGTTGCCCCTCCCTTGCCCCTCTCCATCAGTGCTGGAGTCACATAGGGGACCTGGAAGCTAGCAGCAATCACTGTATTAGCAGTGTCTACCACAGTAATTTTCAGCTTCGACGGGGATGGCCAGGTACATACTAACAATGGCCCAAGCTATACAAACTATACAAAATATTTTATACCAGGATGGGCAACCCAAACGTCTGCTTTAGTGAAGAAAAAACATTTATGTCCTTTATTCACATTCTTAAAGGCCAAGTCCACATTTATGACCTTGTTTAGGGTGCAACATTAAACATTTACATTCCCCAGCTCCCACCCACAAACTGTGCTGCATATTACCCAATTAATGGAGTTCTTCCCACAGCATTCTATATTCTTTCAAATTTGGTGTGGCTGTGCATAACTCCACCTGCACAGCTGCATCGTTCTTTCACAGGTCCATTCACAAGGATCTATGAATGAAAGATTACAAATCCCATCTGTGACCATCGCAGAGAGACTCATAGATCTAAAGAACCACAAATGCAGTGACATGACTGCACTTGCAGTCAATAGATGACTTCGTCCAGCCCCATGATGAAAGGTCCTCACCTATATACAGACCTTGGGCTATTTGAAGAATCTGCAGAGCTTGCCCCCTCCCCCCCAATGCACTAATCATTATATTGTAAAGCGCTGAGCAAACTGCTGGAGCTATATAAATCCTATATAATAATAATAATAATCATGGTTGCAATGCTCTGTTGGTTCCAAAGCAAAAAACTATGTGGGTGTATTTATTATTTTTTCACATAATTTTACCCCTGGGGGCCTGAGGGAGTGACGCCATTACACACCAAGATTGACTTGAACGGGACGGAGACTGAATCTATACTGCCCATAGGAACGCTGGATTATACAGCTTTTATGCAACACAAAGCAAACTTGCTTGGATGCATTGTAAGTGTTTTATCTGCTTTTAAGAATACACTTACATTGGGTTTTATATTATGGAAGCGATTCCTTCTGTTTTCTTGTGATACCGCAGCCCAGGTGTGTGGAGCAGTATTGTACCTACGGCCGGAGGGTGGCCTAGATTAACCCCACAAGCACTTATTGGCCATTTACTGATGACAGGTAATGGTCATGTTCCTCCTGGTAAGCAGCTGATTTCTCTGGTGTTTGCACCTGTGAATTTCAAAGGGATTCACAATGGTGGGATCATCTGGAGTATTGTAATTTTACTTTATTTAAATTGGATTTTCTTTTTTACTTTTTCTTTGAATGTTATTTACTATTGCATTTAGCGCTGCACTGTTATAACATATTTGGTAGGAGTCTAGTATCACAGGCCTTTTTTGTGCTATCAGCTCACAGTACATTTATTTACTCATTTGAGTGCAGAAAAATGTATTTTTACACTTTATACCTTTTTACTACTACTAATCCATTTCCCTTTCTGTCATCTCTTGATGAACTGATGTCTCTAAGCACACGTAAGGCAATAACATTTGCGTATTTAAATTGGGTGCAGTTCTATGACAATACTGTTTTTATCATATCTATAGGGATGTGTTCTTTATCCATTTCAGCAAGGGAGAATGTCACCAGCACACCGGGGATCACCAATATTGGTCAAAAAGTTTTAATGAATGATCATATAGTTACAGAAAGGCAACGTTTCGGAGTATCGCAGGACCCCTTCATCAGGCATGTGAAGGGGGTCCTGCGAGACTCTGAAATGTTGCCTTGCTGCAACTATGTGATCGCTCATTAAAACTTTTGGACCCATATTGGTGATCCTCGGTGTGGGTGACATTCTCCCTTGCTGATTCTGTTTGGTTCCAGCCAACGGTCGCTGCAGCACCCCCTTATACACACAGCCATTTTTAACGCAGGAATGTGATCGTTTGGATTGTACTCTTGCTTTATCCACTTCAACCTCGGAAAGGTTTAACCCCCTTCATGACCAGGCCATTACTTTTTAGTACTGTGCTACTTTAACTAGCAATTGTGAATGAAAAAAGACCAAACATTTTGAAAGAAAAAAAAAACTATATTTTAAAAATTTTTGCTATAAAACATATCCAATAACAAAGAAATAAATTCAAATTTCTTCATGAACTTAGGCCAAAATGTATTCTGCTACATGTCTTATCCCAATAAGTGTTTGACTGGTTTGTGTGAAAGTGATAGCGTCTAAACTATTTAACTCTCTACTTTCTCCACCTCCACCTCCACCCTGTACCTCACCCACTGCTTACGAGATTGCAAATCATTTCAAAAACAAGATTGATGCAATTTGTAGGGGCATCTCCACTGCACAGACATCCATCCCATTTAGCATACCTTACACTAAACCTTCCTTTTGACACTGTTGACCATCCCCTCCTCCTCAAAAAACTCCACTCTCTTGGCCTCCGAGACTCTGCTCTCTCCTGGTTCTCCTCCTACCTATTGCAGCGCTCCTTCAGCGTTACCTATAAATCTGGCTCCTCCTCTCCACTCCCTCTTTCTGTAGGGGTCCCTCAAGGTTCTGTCCTTGGACCCATACTCTTCTCCACCTACACCTCCTCTCTTGGTCACATGATAAACTCACATGGCTTTAAGTACCATCTCTATGCTGATAACACACAAATCTATCTTTCTACTCTTCACCTCAACTCACCCCTTCAGTCTCCTCTCGTATTACTAACCTACTAAGTGACATATCGACATGGATGTCACTCCAATTCCTCAAACTTAATCTTTCCAAAACTGAGCTCTTAGTATTCCCCCCAGCCCGTGCCCCCTCCCCGACTTCTCCATCAAGATCAATAACACAACCATCAGTCCCTCCCCTCATGCCAGGGTACTAGGTGTAATCCTAGACTTTCATCTGTCCTTCCAGTCCCAAATCCAATCGCTCATCCACCTTACTAACCGTTCTGTATCTGCTACCCCTCTCTGCCAATCCCTCCCAATCCCTCCACTGGCTTCCCATTGCCCAACGGTTAAAATTCAAAACATTAACAATAACATATAAAGTCATTTATAACTCTGCCCCCAATTACATCACCAATCTTGTCTCCAAATATCACCCAAACTGTCCTTTCCACTCCTCCCACAACCTCCTGCTCTCTAGCTCCCTTGTCTCCTCCTCCCATGCTCGTCTCCAGGACTTCTCCAGAGCTTCCCCCATCCTTTGGAACTCTCTACCCCAGTTCTACTCTGCTCACTTTTGAGCGATCTCTGAAAACCATCTCTTCAGGGAAGCCTATCCTGCCCTCAGATAATAATGGCATATTCTACTCTTCCTACCAGTCCATCCCCCACAGTTATTACCTTTTGTACCACTAGCCCCTCCCTCTTAGATTGTAAGCTCCAAGGAGCAGGGCCCTCCTATCCCTCTTGTATTGAACTGTATTGTTGCTGTATTGTCTCCTGTTATATTTTAAAGCGCTGAGCAAACTGTTGGCGCTATATAAATCCTGTATAATAATAATAACTATGGTATATAAATTGGAATTCTTTATTATTTGTTTTATACTAGTAATGGCGGTGATCATGAATTATAGTGGGACTGTCATAGTGTGAAGGGCAATATGACACTAACTGACGCAGTGTGGTAACTGACTAACTGACACTGACATCACCAGTGACACTAATACAGTGATCACTGATAGTACTATACACTGTCACTGTACTAATGACACTGGCTGGGAAGGGGTTAGCATCTTGAGGTAATCAAAGGGTTAAGTGTGTGCCTAACAAGTGTTAATATTAAAGTGTGTAATATGTGCTGTTTTTTACCAAATATATCTTTCTTTCCTTGCTTTGCAGGTAGAAGAAACAAAGAGATAGTTCCCTCTGTACAAAGCCCTGTGTTCATTGTCAACACTGGGCTCTTGGAGGGCATATACAGTCCATGTATGTGATATAGTACTTGGCTATAGCATAGGCTAATGTTCTCTTCCATTCACTGAAAATATGGATGAAAGGCAAGAACAAAAGGATCCTATTACAGCCCACTTACTTCCTGTGATAAAAAGTAAGAGAGTTGGTTAAATTTGCATCAGAATGTAAGACGTAATCAGGCTGTGACAGGGAAGATCCTCTATGGAACATTGTGATATGCTTCAGGGACATTAGCTAATAACTCTTTCACTGCCAACATACTTATCAGTGAAAATATGCACATCATTCTCTATTGGAAGGCTAGAAATAAAGCAGCAGGCCAAGAACTAGCCAATCAAAATTTGTTTACCCAAAACAAGCCAGTTGAAATATGTTTAACCCTAAACTTGCCTTCTCAACATATACTGCCCCTGCAAATATTAATTATTTTTTTTTTACTAGCTATGGCCCCTTTTCCCAGAATTCTGCACCCTTTATGTATTTTCTCTATTCCTAGAAAATGGGGAAAAATTAAGCTGAGGACAATAGAACCAGAGAGTGCTTTTGCCAATAGGACATTGTAGACAGTGTGACTGCAAACATTCTGCTGGAAGCAGTTGGCAATGGTGGCAAGTTTCAGTTTTATGAGATGACACTGATGGCCAGTTCACAGCAGAATGACCCAGGAACACGATCAGTGCAGGGGCGGACTGAGCATTTGGAAACTCGGGCACTGCCCGAGGGCCCGGGGTCAGTAGGGGGCCCTATGAGATGCCCCTGGTGCCTTTTTCATAGGCTTTTTTGAGTTTGGGCAAGGACACAGGGGCCCCATGATCCCCTATAGCCCGGGGGCCCCATGAGTTGTCAGTCTGCCCCTGGATCAGTGCATACTGTACATGCTCCAGCCAGTAGTTGAGCCTGGAAACCCAATAGTCCATAGGGTCTTCTCTTCTAAGAGTGTCCATATCAGCCCTGGACCCAATCAGCAATCATGAGGTTCAGGCAATGCCTCTGACAGTTGACTGCAGCCAGGCCTGTGCTCTCTGGTTTAAAATATTCCTAAGGGCTCGTTCACACTTGACTTATTTCTAACTCTTGCCAAACGCCCCTATAGCATTAGACAGGCATTTGGAAAACATTTTTAACGCTCCTCAAACACTCCCCAAATGCCCTATGCGTTAAAACCGCACCACAAACGCCTATAATGCCAGGCGTTTGAGCGGCACCATAGACTTGAATGGGAGGCTTCAACTCCTCCTGACTCAACCTGAGGCACCAATTTTGCCGTAACGTGACCCTAACGCTTGAACAGCACTGTGTGCTGCCATGTGCAGAATTTTCATAGGCGTTTGAGAAGCATTAAAAACGCTTCCCAAACGCCTGTCTGACGCCTGCTGACAAAGCTAGTGTGAACGTAGCCTAAAAAAGGCACTGAAGCAGCTACCGCAGCTGCTCCTCCTTTCAGGGATCAGAGGATTGGAGGCACATTGATTGTGAGAGAGGATCCTGCCACCAAGCAGTAGGCAAAGGATCCTGCTGACCCTGAGACAGCAGCAAGTCCTTATATTCCTTCTGCTGCTGTGCCTCCAATGCCCAGTCTATTAGTCTACAGAGTGTTTGTTCCAGGATGTGTTTATGATGCATTTTTGATGCGTTTTGAATTTTTATTCTGCCCAGCAACAAGTTGGCCAAAATAACCATACAAAAAACACAAAATGCATTAACAAAATGTCAAAAACACATGTACAAAAATGCACTGCAAAAAACACTGCAAAACAGACAAAATGCAAACTGCATCGGTATGAACCAGGCCTGAAATGCATTGAAAATGCAGCAAAAATGCATCAAAAATTTACGTGTTACGTTTTTGATGTATTGTGTGTTTTTTATCAGCCCAGCAACAAGTTGGAAAAAAAAAACGCAAAACACATTAAAAAAATTCAAAAACGCAGATGCATAAATGCAAAATTGAAAAAATGCAAACTGCATTGGTGTGAACCAGGCCTGAATTGCATTGAAAACGCTGCAAAAATGCATAAAAAATGCACATGTGTAGCGTTTTTTATGTATTGAGTCACATGACCTATGAAAAACACACCCTAAACGTGGTAAAATTATGGCAAAATCGTGGGTAAAATCATGGCAAAAATCGCGTTTCTGTTGGCCATTATCGGCTGATAACACTATTTTCGGTCTATACATTTCAGCCACCGATATATCGGTGTATCCTTAGTCTGAAGGCATACAAGCTGCAAGACAGCATAGTAGTGGTTAGCCTGGGATTCTGCGTATGCCCTAGTATGCTTGAGGGAACTGGTGGTTCCATAGAGTTAGAGGATGAGGCCAGTAAGGAGGAGGAGGTACAGATGACTGTGTTATCACCAACATACAAGTCATGGGATGGAACCACCAGCTCCAGTGGTGTGCCCATCCTCCATCCTGACACAGTGTGCCATGAATGTGTAATATTGTAAAGAACTCTCAGCACACTGTTGGCTAATCTTCAGTAATATTAGAACAAACTTACAAAAAGTCTGCAAGTCCCATATAAAGTCCCTAACTGCATAACCGCTTTAGGTGGCAGCCATTCCAGAGTGAGCCAACTCTATGTGCATGATAGGAAAGAATAGAGGAGAGGCACCTTCTAAGCGCAGTATTAAAATGTTTTTTAATAAGCCACAAATGTAAAAACTCACAAAAACGGGGCGGTAAATTAGCCCATCATTAAGGTTTGCTGTAGAGCTGTCTTCTGTATCCTGCAGGGATCCGTCCAGTGGGGTGATGGCCGCCAAGGGCGGTGAGGAGGATCTCAGTGCGTTGTGGATGGTCAGGAGTCTTGGAAACTGTCGACCAAACCGGAACTAGAAGTGACTGGAACCAGCGTGAACCGCAAGCCAGGCAGACGTGACGTCACACAGGAGGAAATTTGGCAATGAAAAAGGAGACAGGCTATGTGCTTGGAGCTTACTTCTAGAGGCCTGTAGAAGGAGCAGTAATCTCCAAGCACATAGTGTGTGTTAGGAATGGACTGGCCAGCAATGGTGGGACTCACCTGCCTTTTGATCTGCAGTACCAGGGCTGGCCAGCGGGTGCTCCCAGCAATCAGAGACTCAACCTTTCAGCCAGCTAACACCTGGAACTGATGATGCTGGGGTATTTAAGGGATGGCCAGACCCACAGACTCTACCTTGGTGTTGTGTTTGTCCTGGGCCCTGTATCTGTCCTGCATCCTGTTTCTGTCCCTCTGCCTGACCCTCTGTACTACGCTGCTTGTTACCTGTTTTGATCCCTGGCTTGTGACCCTGACCATCCCTCTGCCTGACCCTCTGTACTACGCTGATTGCTACCTGCTGAACCTGGCCTGTGACCCCGACCATTCTCTGCTTGCTCCCCCTGTACCTACCTGCCCAATTGATATTGACCCGGCCTGCCTGACGACGCTTGCTTGTATGTACTGTTATCTGTGGGTGATTGGTTGGGTTTGTTTGCACTGTATTATGTTTAGTATTGCACTGCGTTTATGTTTGTATGGTTAGTGTTAATAAATTGTATTGTTTATCACATATCTGAAGCCTGCGTTTCCCTGCATCAGTCACACACCTCTGGTCATACCTGGGAGCCCTGACAGTGTGTCTCCTTTCTCATTGCCGCATTTCCTCCTGTGTGACGTTACGTCTGCCCGGCTTGTGGTCACGCTCGTGCCAGTTTTTACATTTGCGGCTTATTGAAAACCGTTTTAATACTGCACTTAGAAAGCGCCTCTCCTCTTTTCTTTCCTATCATGCCATGAATATGTAGTGTCCCTACCCATGTTTGCTGGACCTTGTGTCTGTGGTCACGTCAACTCTGTGGGTGACAATGTGGTTCAGCGTTACAGACACATTACATTCCACATGCTGGTGGAGGGCAGGCATGGTCTACTGGGTAAAATAATGGCAGCTGGATATCCGCCACTGTGTTGTAGCACAGGCCTTAAAATCATGGAAAGGGTCTTATTCTGAAATGGGAGCAGCTTGCAAAGTCAGCAGTTTTGCCATGCTGGACATGGGGCTGATTTGGGGATATTTTTTCCATCTGCTTGAGTACATTGGGAAGGCTACTTCTGGGTTTGGCAGAGTGAATGTCGGAGAATTCTGATGATGTTCCATGCTTCACCTTACCCTGTTTTGTGTGGCCTCACGACCCTCTTCCCTGCTTGATATGGCATATTCTAAACCTCTGAAACCCCTTGTGAGACTTCCCTCCATGTCACTAAAAGATGCAGATTTGATGGTGGATGTAGCAGGAAAAGTCAGGGCCTATTGTGCTGACTTGTCTCATTGAGAAGTTGCTTCCTTTGGGGTGCAGAGGTATGTGTCTCCTCATGCATGTGTTACCCAATTGACGTGTATTCTTACCATGACTGTTACACTACAGTATAGTAATAGGCTGCAAAGAAATGTCCCTTCCTCACTGCATATCTAGGAAAGGGGTCCTCAAACTACAGCCTACGGGCCGGACGTGACCCGCCAAAGATATTAATCCGGCCTGCCGGGCCAACCGAACAAAAAAAAGAAAGTAAGAATCGGGTAAAAAAAATGGTGCCAGCAGCCTGGAAGCCCCAGATTTCACTTGCTGCACCCAGAGGAGTAACTGAAGAGGAGGAGAGTACACCAGGCACCAGGACATTGCATTGTGTTGTCCAGAGTGTTACAGTGTACAGTGCATGGTGGTGTCCAGTGTATCAGAGTACAGTGCATTGTAGTGTCCAGTGTGTTACAGTGTACAGTGTATGGCTGTGTTCAGTGTATCACAGTACAGTGCATTGTGTTGTCCAGAGTGTTACAGTGTACAGTGCATGGCGGCGTCCAGTGTATCAGAGTACAGTGCATTGCGGTGTCCAGTGTGTTACAGTGTACAATGCGTTACAGTGTACAGGGCATTGCGGTGTGCAGTGCGTTACAGTGTACAGTGCATTGCAGTGTCCAGTGCGTTACAGTGTACAGTGCATTGCGGTGTCCAGTGTATTACAGTGTACAGTGCATTACAGTGTACAGTGCATTGCAGTGTCCAGTGTGTTACAGAGTTCAGTGCATTGCGGTGTCCAGTGTGTTACAGAGTACAGTACATTTTGGTACCAGTGAGTTACAGAGTACAGTGCATTGCCGTGTCCAGTGCGTTACAGTGTACAGTGCATGGCGGTGTCCAGTGTGGTACAGAGTACAGTGCATTGCGGAGTCCAGTGCATTACAGTGTACAGTGCATTGCGTTGTCTAGTGCGTTACAGTGTACAGTGCATTGCGTTGTCTAGTGCATTACAGAGTACAGTGCATTGTGGTGTCCACTGCGTTACAGTGTACAGTGCATTGCGGTGTCCAGTGCGTTACAGAGAACTGTGCATTGCGGTGTCCAGTGCATTACAGAGTACAGTGCATTTTGGTGTCAAGTGTGTTACAGTGTACAGTGCATTGTGCTGTCCAGTGCATGGTGATGTCCAGTGTGTTACAGATTACAGTGCATTGCGGTGTCCAGTGCGTTGCAGTGTACAGTGCATTTCGGTGTTCAGTGTGTTAGTGTACAGAGGACTGTGGTGTCCAATGCGTTACAGTGTACAGTGCACTGCGTTGTCCAGTGCATTACAGTGTACAGTGCATTGCGTTGTCCAGTGCGTTACAGAGTACAGTGCATTGTGGTGTCCAGTGCGTTACAGAGTACAGTGCATTGTGGTGTCCAGTGTGTTACAGTGTACAGTGCATTTCGGTGTCCAGTGCAGTACAGTGCATTGAGGTGTCCAGTGCGTTACAGAGTACAGTGCATTTTGGTGTCAAGTGCATTACAGTGTACAGTGCATTGCAGTGGGTGTCCAGTGTGTTACAGTGTACAGTGCATTGCGGTGTCCACTACGTTACAGAGTACAGTGCATTGCGGTGTCCAGTGCATTACAGAGTACAGTGCATTGTGGTGTCCAGTGTGTTACAGTGTACAGTGCATTTTGGTATCAAGTGCATTACAGTGTACAGTGCATTGCGGTGTTCAGTGTGTTAGTGTACAGAGGACTGTGGTGTCCAATGCGTTACAGTGTACAGTGCATTACAGTGTACAGTGCATTGCGTTGTCCAGTGCGTTACAGAGTACAGTGCATTGTGGTGTCCAGTGTGTTACAGTGTACAGTGCATTTTGGTGTCAAGTGTGTTACAGTGTACAGTGCATTTCGGTGTCCAGTGCAGTACAGTGCATTGAGGTGTCCAGTGCGTTACAGAGTACAGTGCATTTTGGTGTCAAGTGCATTACAGTGTACAGTGCATTGCGGTGTCCAGTGTGTTACAGTGTACAGTGCATTGCAGTGTCCACTACGTTACAGAGTACAGTGCATTGCGGTGTCCAGTGAGTTACAGAGTACAGTGCATGGCGGTGTCCAGTGCGTTACAGTGTACAGGACATTTTGTTGTCAAGTGCGTTACAGTGTACAGTGCATTGCGATGTCCAGTGCGTTACAGAGTACAGTGCACTGTGGTGTCCAGTGCGTTACAGTGTACAGTGCATTGCGTTGTCCAGTGCGTTACAGTGTACAGTGCATTGTGGTGTCCAGTGCGTTACAGTGTACAGTGCATTGCGGTGTCCAGTGCGTTACAGTTTACAGTGCATTGCGGTGTCCAGTGCGTTACAGAGTACAGTGCATTGCGGTGTCCAGTGCGTTACAGTGTACAGTGCATTGCGGTGTCCAGTGTTACAGAGTACAGTACATTTTAAATATTGTATTGTTTTTTCCTGTTTTTCGTACTACAAATAAAATTTGTGCAGTGTGCATAGGAATTTTTTATTTTTTTTTAAACTATAGTCCGGCCCCCCAACAGTGTGAAGTACCATGAACTGGCCCCCTGTTTAAACAGTTTGAGGATCCCTGATCTAGGAGATGCTCTGTATAGCTAGACCAACCCCCTTTTCAATGTGTCTTTAGTTTCTGTTCTGCGCACATGGCTGAAGCCAGACATACTATGATTTTGTTACCTATCTGATGTTTTCTGTGAAGATCAAGTTTTTGATTAAAGCTTTCTTCAATTTACAAGATGCCATTTGAATTGAGTCACTGCCTGCTAACACTGCTGAGATTGTAAGTTATAGCTATCTCTCTACAACTGGATCAGTTATAGAGATCACACTTGCAATGCTTAGATTAGTCAAAAAATCTTTTTTAGCTCCAATCAAATATCTTTTATAGTTCCAGTCAAAAAATCATGGTCAAATCATTTAGCTACACAAAAAAAAACATCTGTAGCTCTGGAACCAGGGGCGGACTGAAAACTCATGGGGCCCCTGGGCAATAGAGGATCATGGGACCCCCTGTCCTCGCCCACACCCAAAAAAGCCTCCTCCTCAAAAAACTACACTCCCTCGGCCTCAGAGATTCTGCTCTCCTGGCTCTCATCCTACCTGTCACAGCGCTCCTTCAGCGTTACCTATAATGCTACCACCTCCCCCTCACTCCCCCTCTCTGTTGGGGTCCCTCAAGGCTCTGTCCTTGGGCCCCTTCTCTTCTCCATCTACACCTCCTCCCTTGGCCAACTCATACACTCTCACGGCTTCAACTACCACCTCTATGCCGACGACATACAAATCTATCTCTCAACCCCCCACCTCACCCCCTCGGTCTCTGCCCGAATCACACACCTACTGAGCGACATATCTGACTGGATGTCGCTCCACTTCCTTAAACTGAACCTCTCCAAAACCGAGTTTCTTGTCTTCCCCCCAGCCCAGACACCACCCCCATTGACTTCTCCATCACATCCAACAACGCCAATATCAAACCCGCCCTGCAGGCCAGAGTACTTGGTGTCATTCTGGACTCCAACCTATCCTTCCAGCCCCAAGTCCAATCTTTAACAAACTCGTGCAGACTCCACCTCCGCAACATCGCCAAAATCCGCACGTTCCTAACCGCAGAAAACACTAAACAGCTCATCCACTCCCTCATCATATCACGACTCGACTACTGCAACTCCCTCCTCACTGGCCTGCCTCGCCGCTGGGTATCCCCGCTTCAGTCGATCCTGAATACGGCTGCCAGACTCATTCACCTTTCCAACCGCTCCGTTTCCGCCACCCCCCTCTGCCAATCCCTCCACTGGCTTCCGATTGCGCAACGGATCAAATTCAAAATCCTAACACTGACATACAAAGCTGTCCACCACACTGCCCCGAACTACATCACTGACCTAATATCCAAGTATCGCCCAACACGCACACTCCGCTCCTCACAAGACCTCCTTCTCTCTAGTTCCCTGGTCTCCTCCTCCCATGCCCGCCTCCAGGACTTCTCCAGGGTGTCACCCATCCTCTGGAACTCCCTGCCCCAACCCATCAGATTATCACCTACTCTCCTCTCCTTTAGGCGCACCCTGAAAACCCATCTCTTCAGGGAAGCCTACCCCACCCCCTGCTAACTTGCCGACCTCCTCCACTCTTCCTACCACTCCATCCCCCACAGCTATCTCCTCCTGTGCCACCATCCCCTCCCTCCTAGATTGTAAGCTCGAAAGAGCAGGGCCCTCAATCCCCTCATGTTTTGCATTGTATTGTTGTTGTTCTGTCACATGTTCTGTCCCCCTTTGTAATGTACAGCGCTGAGCGAACTATTGGCGCTTTATAAATACTGTATAATAATAATAAATAATAATGAAAAAGCCAATGAAAGGTACCAGGGGCAGAAATCAGAAAGGCATATAATAATGCAGGCAACATCTACTGTGTACATGTATAATGCACACCTGAGGGCCCCCTACTGACCCCGGGCCCTCGGGCATTGCCCGAATGCTCGAATGGTCAGTCCGCCCCTGTATGGAACTTACTGTGAGACCAGATATGGACACTGGATATGCAGCAGCATTGCTGTACAAGCCTGTACATGCCTGCAAGCAAATCACAACCCAACATCTTACAGCCTACAATACCAATACTACAGTAATTGCCTAATGGGACTGTCAGGTGTGCATTATACATGTATACAGTAGACGTTGCCTGCATTATTATATGCCTTTCTGATTTCTGCTTCTAATGCCTTCCCAATAAAGTGAGATAGACATTTGCCTGGCTTCACAAACAACCTCTAAACACAGAGCTAAGCAAATGATACAATTCTCAGAGACTGCCAGTCAACTCTTTCATTTTTAGGCTCCATGTACACAGAACGTTTGGAAAACACTTCTGAATGATGGAAACTGACTGATGGAAAACGTAGGTTAAAAAACGTCTGTTTAGCTGTTCATTAGCTCCCAGCCACAGCAGGTCAGTACACCACGCCTGCCACCTCTCAACACAATCCGCCTACTCATTCCTAGGTACACCCGGCTTTTGCAGTGCAGCAAACTGTAGACATGCAGATAATAGACAACACATCTTACCATGAAGCTAGTCAATTACCTTCTACCACTTATACTGCTCCACAGCCGCAACTTGACATGACAATCAACCCTGAGACACAGTTGTCAGGTATGAACGCCTTTGAACTACCTTCCCTCTCAAAGTCGCTCAATTTCAGCACACCACTCAACGTAACTAACTTTGTTTCCATGCAGCTGTGCATCCACAGTCTGAAAACTCAGAAATGTCACAGTTTGCTAACTGCATGCTCCACCAAGAGCTCACCAAGGCAAGTCTTACTAAGTTCGATGACAAGCCTGAAAACTACAGAGGCTGGAAATGCACCTTCAAAGCCACCATCTGTGAACTACATGTTACAGCTACAGAAGAACTAGATTTGCTTATCAGGTGGCTATGTCCTCAATCTGCTAAACATATCAAAAGACTCAAAGCTGTTCATCTTGACAACCCTGCCACAGATTCTAGCTGCTTGGGACAGACTTGAGCGAAGCTTTGGCAGCCCAGAAGCCATTGACGATGCTTTATTTCAAAGGTTGCAAACCTTCCCCAAAATATCTCAGACATTCTAGAGTTTCAAGCGCTCAGTGATCTTCTCTTGGGGCTTCAACTCACCAAAGTTGATACTCACCTACCTAGCCTCAGATACCTAGATACCTCTCAAGGGGTTAGCCCAATAGTCTCCAAGGTAAAAGAAAGTGTCCAAATCAGCAATGCCCCATACATAACAAATCACAATCACAGACACATATGTCTACATTACTCCACAGATGTAGCTAAATTCAATGCATTACTGTGGCTTTGTATTATCTCAGTGTTTGGGACTGCCTCTTACTACTGACTCACTATTGCAATATGCAGGCCTCACATATGCTCCTATATTCCTGGTCTAGATCTGGCTGAGGATTCTTGATTGGTGTCCCCGATGTAATACTGGTTGTCCTTCACCCCAGTTGTACAAACTCTGTTGAAAAGCTTTGTGGGGTTCACACTCTGACTGCAGGGACTTTGCTGTCTGATAGTGGGCTAACAAACTACACTTCCCAGAGGAGCTGGCGTGTGGGCAAGAGTTAAAGGGGTACTGTCCAAATTTAACCTCTTCCTGTCCGGCCCATGCCAATAAACTACTGGATGGGAGCATTGCTGATGCAGGGGGACATTTCTAAATGCCCCCCCCTGCATTATTATTATTATACAGTATTTATAAAGCGCCAATAGTTCGCTCAGCGCTGTACATTACAAAGGGGGACAGAACATGTGACAGAACAATACCAATACAATACAAAACATGAGGGGATTGAGGGCCCTGCTCTTTCGAGCTTACAATCTAGGAGGGAGGGGATAGTGGTACAGGAGGAGATAGCTGTGGGGGATGGAGTGGTAGGAAGAGTGGAGGAGGTCGGCAAGTTAGCAGGGGGTGGGGTAGGCTTCCCTGAAGAGATGGGTTTTCAGGGTGCGCCTAAAGGAGAGGAGAGTAGGTGATAATCTGATGGGTTGGGGCAGAGAGTTCCAGAGGATGGGTGACACCCTGGAGAAGTCCTGGAGGCGGGCATGGGAGGAGGAGACCAGGGAACTAGAGAGAAGGAGGTCTTGTGAGGAGCGGAGTGTGCGTACTAGGCGGTACTTGGATATTAGGTCAGTGATGTCGTTCGGGGCAGTATGGTGGACAGCTTTGTACGTCAGTGTTAGGATTTTGAATTTGATCCGTTGCGCAATCGGAAGCCAGTGGAGGGATTGGCAGAGGGGGGTGGCGGAAACGGAGCGGTTGGAAAGGTGAATGAGTCTGGCAGCCATATTCAGGATCGACTGAAGCGGGGATACCCAGCGGTGAGGCAGGCCAGTGAGGAGGGAGTTGCAGTAGTCGAGTCGTGATATGATGAGGGAGTGGATGAGCTGTTTAGTGTTTTCTGCGGTTAGGAACGTGCAGATTTTGGCGATGTTGCGGAGGTGGAGTCTGCACGAGTTTGTTAAAGATTGGACTTGGGGCTGGAAGGATAGGTTGGAGTCCAGAATGACACCAAGTACTCTGGCCTGCAGGGCGGGTTTGATGGTGGCGTTGTTGGATGTGATGGAGAAGTCAATGGGGGTGGTGTCCGGGCTGGGGGGAAGACAAGAAACTCGGTTTTGGAGAGGTTTAGTTTAAGGAAGTGGAGCGACATCCAGTCACATATGTCGCTCAGTAGGTGTGTGATTCGGGCAGAGACTGAGGGGGTGAGGTGGGGGGTTGAGAGATAGATTTGTGTGTCGTCGGCATAGAGGTGGTAGTTGAAGCCGTGAGAGTGTATGAGTTGGCCAAGGGAGGAGGTGTAGATGGAGAAGAGAAGGGGCCCAAGGACAGAGCCTTGAGGGACCCCAACAGAGAGGGGGAGTGAGGGGGAGGTGGTAGCATTATAGGTAATGCTGAAGGAGCATTGTGACAGGTAGGACAAGAGCCAGGAGAGAGCAGAATCTCTGAGGCCGAGGGAGTGTAGTTTTTTGAGGAGGAGGGGGTGGTCGACTGTGTCAAAGGCCGCAGAGAGGTCAAGGAGTAGGAGCACTGAATAGTGGTCGTTGGAGTGGTCGTTGGAGAGTTTGAGTAAGGCGGTTTCGGTGGAGTGTAGGGGACGAAAGCCGGACTGTAGGGGATCGAGGAGGTGGTTGTCGTTGAGGTAAGAGCATAGGCGGGTGTAGACGAGGCGCTCGAGGAGTTTAGATGTACATGGGAGCAGGGAGACGGGTCTGAGGTTGTTCGGGTCATTGGGGTCCAGGGAGGGCTTTTTAAGTATGGGGGTGATGTGCGCATGTTTCAGAGGGGAGGGGAAAGTGCCTGAGGAGAGGGAGAGATTGAAGATGTGGGTGAGGGAGCGTAGGATGGAGGGGGAGGGAGGTCGTAGGAGTTGTGAGGGGAAAAGGGTCGAGATATCCACTGCCTGTGAGCACTTCCTGGGTCCACTGGACACAGCAGAACACAGATCGCTGTACATGGCTGCTGTGTGAGGTCCCGTTGATTGGCCAATCAGTGATCACATAAACAGTAATAAACAAGATGTCACTTCCTGACATCATTGTTTACTACTTGTGAATTCTGTGAATGATCACAGAGGTCACATGGTACAAAGCCATTCACAGCAGCCTTGTACGATGTGATAAGTTGTGACCAATTACAGCTTTCACAGTATTTCTCAATAGCTGCAGGAATGCAGCCAGAGAGAAGGAGAAATTATTGCTTTTACAGCCTATGAGTGTGAAAAAAAGAAACAAAAAAAAACCAAATCTTGATCACCCTCCACAAGTAATACAGTGTCACTATGGTGACACTGTACTGCTAGGGTGACAATATGTAAAAACAAAAAACAAATCAACTACAGGTGAGTCTAATTATTCATTAAACAGATGTCTAGCAGACAGTTGATTATATAAGGGAGTTACTTAACAAAGACAACCCCTTCCCATTTCATGCTGTCAGTAATGGACCACATGGAAGAGAAATGTCACAAGGCCTGAGAAAGAAAATAATTTCTTTACACAATAAAGGTGAAGGCTACAAGAAAATCAGCAAAGCTTTACTTATCAGTCAGAATACTGTAGCAAAAGTGATACAAATTTAACAAAGATGGAACTGCAACCATCTCACAGAGACATCCAGGCCATCCACAGGATTTAACACCTTGACAAGAGCGTCTTCTGGTGAGAATGGTTAAAGAAAATCACCATGCAAGTTCACTACAGTTAGCTAAATAAGCAGAAAGCCAAACTGGGATGATTGTTTCCTGTGACACAATACGGCGTGCACTGCAAAGGAATGGCATGCATGGGTGTCATCCACGAAGGAAGCCTCCTAAAGTCCATACACAAAAAAGCCCACCTAGAATATGCCAGGGCCCATGCTGAGAAAGAAGAAGACAACTGGGACTCTGTAACTGATGGCTTCAAAACTGTAGGGCGTCACAAGGTGAGGAGTACAAAGAAAAATGCATGGTGCCTACAGTGAAACATGGTGGTGGCAGTGTCCTGTTGGGCTGCATGAGTGCTGCTGGTGTCGGGGAGCTGCATCTCATTGATGGTATCATGAATTCACAGATGTACTGCTCTATATTGAAAGAGAAGATGCTACCATCACTCTGTGCCCTTGGTCGTCATGCACTTTTCCAACATGACAATGATCCAAAAAACACATGTAAGGCCATTGTTGCATTTCTGAAGAAGAAGATGGTGAAAGTGATTCAGTGGCCAAGTATGTCTCCTGATTTGAACCCAATCCAACACCTATGGGGAATTCTGAAGAGAGAAGTTGAGCATCACTCTCCATCCAGCATCCAGGCTCTAAAAGAAGACGTTCTTGAAAAATGCAAAAAGATGGATGTTGAAATATGTCACCAACTTGTTCATTCCATGCCTAGAAGACTTGGTACTGTCCTTACAAATCATGGGGGTCATACAAAACACCAGATGTAGTAGCTTTTGTTGTGGGGTATATTCATTTTTGCATCAACTAATTTTTGTAAAACTGAAGATTTTGTAATCTAAGTTATATTATTAACCTTACTTTCATGTAATGAGCTAAACAAATGTTCTATAAAACTCAGTTTTGTCAAAATTTTGGAAATTGTTCTTGTGTTTTTGAGATATTGATTAAAATCTTGCTTTTCAAAAGGGGTGTACTCATTTATGCTGAGCACTGTAATTGCTGGAATTAGACCTACTATGATTTTTTTTTATCTTGATTTGATTTTTTTTGATCCGATGTTCATCTGTGAAGATCTGCACAATACTTTTGATTTAAAGCTTTCTATAGTTTGCAAGATGTCATTTGAGTTTAATCACTGTCTGCCAATACTGCTGAGATTGTAAGTTATAGCTATTTCACAACAACTGGATCAGTAATAGAGATCACATTTGCCATACTTAGATTGGGGAAGCACTACTCCTGCATCTTGACAAAATCTTCCCACACTGCTGTTATGCTTCTCCCTATCCAGAATTCTCTTCCTCCCCAACCGGTGACACCCATAAACAGTCTGTCACCACAGCATCCTCCCTCTCCTCATCACTAGAGTCGTCCACTTGGCATGAAACCTTTTTTTGGGGGAATCTTAAACTTCACAGTGGTTAAATTTACTCTAAAACCTTCAGAAGAAAGTCAGTAGCATGCCCCATTTTGACAGCTTTCATCTGGAGAATCTAAAAAGAAAGATATCAGGAGCCAGTTTCTCAGTGGAGTTATATATAAAAAAAAGAACTGAATGCACATTGCAGAAAACAGGGAGCTTAATCATAATGTGCTCATTAAACTTAGTCCTCATGTACACTGGACGTTTTTACAGCTGCTGTTTTTGGCTTTTGATGTTTTTTTCCACAGCCAGTAAACCCCCCAGCATGTTATCCTATGTGTCCATGCACACATAGACTGTAATCTAAACTGAAATAGACTGTAATTGAAATAGTTAAAGGTCCATTGCAACTACTGGGTTCTGCATAGTAATACCAAATCTCCAAATGTAAGCACTGAAGTTTCCCACACAATTAGCTTCCTGGGGGGTTATGGCAATGGTTAATGACGATTGTAGCTCTCACTCTACAGAATATATAAATCGGGCTCAAAATGCCATGGTCATGCCTCCTACAATTTGGAAATATTTCTATTAGAAGGGATGGCAGCATGTGCTCCACAGTGCAACACAAACAGACACGGCAGTTGCATCATTGTGGTTGCACCGTATGGGCATGGCTTTTTTCCAATAGAAAATGCATTTCCATACATCATTGGCCGGAACATCAATGCTGGTTACATGAAAGGAATGATTATTTTGGTTTCGGAAGAATCGCACTGTGTCAAGCACTTTAAGCTTGCTTTCCCAGGGGAAACCAACTATTCTAACCACGTCTCTCATCTACCAGCTAAAACACTTTCCTTTGGTCTCTTCAGTTTACTAATACTTTTGTGTGTCTTCTTATGCTGTTTGCCTGCTGTTATTGTGTGTAGCATTTCTGTATTTCTTGACAGTTTTAAAAGGTCTCTATCACTCAATGTATAGTTCTTTCACAACAGGTGCTACAAAGCTATAATCAACATTGTGTCTTTTTTAATATTTCAACTGACACTTTTTAGGAATACTGTTTTAGCAGTAACTTTTTCATTTCCTTCTTAATTTTATTCTACTATATTTGATGCGTTTGTATGTAATGATCAAAGGAAGCAATCAGAGCTGTGTTTACCATCATGACACTTGTGGTCCACTACAAAAATGACAATAGGATTAGAGGGAACAGCACCAAATCCTCAAAGAATACAAACTGCCATAACCTTTTCCTTTACTTTCATTAGCGTCTTCTGTCTCCGGACTTTTGTGCCTAAATTCAGCAATATAACTGTAAGGGTGGGGGTTTGCATGGGTGTTGCCGAGAAGACCCATGGGTCTTTACAGTTTGTTAAATGATGTTCTTTTAACATTTTGTACTTGTAATATAAATAAAGTATGTCATATTTTTACTGTACATATTGTGGGGGTTCAACTAAAGTATAGTGCGTTCATGAACTCCAGCCCAGACAATCAAGTATGTTAAAGCAATTTTTTTCCATGTACAGTCATAGCTAAATATATTGGAACCCCTGCAATTTTGTCAGTTAAGGCATCGATTTGCCCAGAAAATTGTTGCAATTGCAAATGTTTAGGCATTCTCATGTTTATTTCTTTTGTTTGTATTGGTATGACACAAAAAAGTTGAGAAATAAAAAAAAGCCAAATCTGACACATTCCACGCAAAACCCCAAAAATAAACTGGACAAAATTATTGGCACCTTCTCAAAATTGTAAGAAATAAGTGCATTCCAAGTTTGTGATGCTCCTGCAATTTGTAATTAGAATCTCAATCCCATAGAGCACCTGTGGAGAGATCTCAAAACAGCAGTTAGGAAAAGGAACCCTTCCAATCTGAGAGACCTGGAGCAGTTGGTGAAAGAAGAGGGGTCTAAAATTCCAGTAGAAGAAACTAATTGATGGTTACAGGAACTGTGCTACCAAATATTAAATTGAGGGTGCCAATAATTTTGTCCAGTCCATTTTTGGGATTTTGTGTGGAATGAGTCAGATTTGGCCTTTTGTTTCTCCACTGTTTGTGTCATACCAATACAAACAAAAGACATAAACATGAGAATGCCAAAACATTTGTAATTGCAACAATTTTCTGGGTGAACTGGTGCATTAGTGGACAGAAAAGCAGGGGTGCCAATATTTTTGGCCATGACTGTCTATTTAAAACAAAGCTCCTTACCTCAGGATTCTCACACATAGGGTTTCAGTTCCATACAGTATGCAAAGCAAAACACAGCCTCCTGGCTACAAAGCAGCCCCTTAGGGGCTACATGGCTCTCATCATAATAGAATGTAATCTCTCAGTCCAGAACAAGATGGTGTTCACATGCTGCTACTGTATCTCCCGGTGTTGGCCTGTTCAAGGCAGACAGGCACACGTCCCTAGTGTGTCTATACACCTGCTGCTCCCTGGCAGCACAACTGTCTCCTCGGGAAGATGGAATATTGAGCTATAGTCCACATCATCCTATAAGGACTATACAAACCTTCACAATCAGAATGCTGGTTGCTGGCAATCCACGGACCCAAGGCTGGAGGCTTCCTCCAACCCAATACAAAGCCTCCAGGCTTCAGAACCAGGATTTAACAGTCCTGGAGAAAACTGCAAAGCTGGTTTTCAATACTCAAAACAAACATCCTAGAGCCCCTCAACCTGCATAGGTGAGAACCCTTGGTGACACCTAACCTTACTCAGGCTGTGACATAGCACTGTCTTGTCACAGTGTATAATGGTTGGTGCAACCCTATTTGGGATTTGTGTTTTCCATAATGTGCAATATTAGATATATATGATACCTATTTAACTCACTGCCACTGGTCTCACGCATATATGCAGCCTCCTGGCGCGTGGGCCTCAATGCTGAGAGGCCGCATTAATGCATACCTAAAGATAAATAAAACTCTGCTGAGAGCCTGCCCCTTGTGCGCTTCAGACACAGTTACCGGCGGCTAATGGAAAGCTTCCCATCTCTACATGATGAGAAACCCCGCTCCGCCTCCCGGCATCTGAAACTCCTAAAGCGCCGAGAGGGGCTGGCACCAAAGGGTTAAAATAAATCTGCAAATAGAACAATTTTTAGTTTGGCATTGATATGCATGTCACACATGCACATTATATTACTGTGTTGGCAGGTGCAGTTAGCTTGCCTGCCACTAGATGGCTCTGTTGCTGCTATAACATGGTAAGAAGAAAGTTGTAATTAAGTGTTCTTGCATGGCAAGACCACTTACTGTAATCTCACATGGCAAGACCACTTACTGTAATCTCACATGGCAAGACCACTTACTGTAATCTCACATGGCAAGACCACTTACTGTAATCTCACATGGCAAGACCACTTACTGTCATCTCAGAGCAAGACCACTTACTGTTATCTCACATGGCAAGACCACTTACTGTTATCTCACATGGCAAGACCACTTACTGTAATCTCACATGGCAAGACCACTTACTGTAATCTCACATGGCAAGACCACTTACTGTCATCTCAGAGCAAGACCACTTACTGTTATCTCACATGGCAAGACCACTTACTGTAATCTCACATGGCAAGACCACTTACTGTAATCTCACATGGCAAGACCACTTACTGTCATCTCATAGCAAGACCACTTACTGTTATCTCACATGGCAAGACCACTTACTGTTATCTCACATGGCAAGACCACTTACTGTTATCTCACATGGCAAGACCACTTACTGTAATCTCACATGGCAAGACCACTTACTGTTATCTCACATGGCAAGACCACTTACTGTCATCTCATAGCAAGACCACTTCACTTACTATTATCTCACATGGTGAGACCACTTACTGTTATCTCACATGGCAAGACCACTTACTGTAATCTCACATGGCAAGACCACTTACTGTAATCTCACATGGCAAGACCACTTACTGTTATCTCACATGGCAAGACCACTTACTGTTATCTCACATGGCAAGACCACTTACTGTCATCTCATAGCAAGACCACTTACTGTTATCTCACATGGTGAGACCACTTACTGCTATCTCACATGGCAAGACCACTTACTGTAATCTCACATGGCAAGACCACTTACTGTAATCTCACATGGCAAGACCACTTACTGTTATCTCACATGGCGAGACCACTTACTGTTATCTCACATGGCGAGACCACTTACTGTTATCTCACATGGCAAGACCACTTACTGTTATCTCACATGGCAAGACCACTTACTGTCATCTCATAGCAAGACCACTTACTGTTATCTCACATGGTGAGACCACTTACTGCTATCTCACATGGCAAGACCACTTACTGTAATCTCACATGGCAAGACCACTTACTGTAATCTCACATGGCAAGACCACTTACTGTTATCTCACATGGCAAGACCACTTACTGTTATCTCACATGGCGAGACCACTTACTGTTATCTCACATGGCGAGACCACTTACTGTTATCTCACATGGCGAGACCACTTACTGTAATCTCACATGGCGAGACCACTTACTGTTATCTCACATGGCGAGACCACTTACTGTTATCTCACATGGCGAGACCACTTACTGTTATCTCACATGGCGAGACCACTTACTGTAATCTCACATGGCAAGACCACTTACTGTTATCTCACATGGCAAGACCACTTACTGTTATCTCACATGGCGAGACCACTTACTGTTATCTCACATGGCAAGACCACTTACTGTTACCTCACATGGCAAGACCACTTACTGTTATCTCCCATGGCAAGACCACTTACTGTTATCTCCCATGGCAAGACCACTTACTGTTATCTCACATATATATATTCTTATTATTATAACCAAATTTACCACCCTAACTCCTCCCACAGTTTTTACACTATGTAGACAGTAATATACCGAAACGTGCGGATTGTTCCCGATTGGTGTGCTATTACTTTGTGGAACGTTTCGTTGAATGGTTCACGAAATATCACCGTTTTTGTGGTGAAATTGTTCCCATCGGAATGAATGGCGCAATGTTGAAAACTAGAGTGGGAGCTGACAAAAGCTAGAGTGGGAGCTGAAAAATCAGGACATGATTTCTAAACTGCCAACTCTCCCTCATTTTCAAGCCCACCTACACAAATCTTATATCAAAACGTTCAGCTATCCCTGCTTCCACTAAAAATGTCTACGGCTAAGCCGTAGTCCTGATAGTTTTCACAATATGACCATTTGTTTGCAACTCACGCCGCCCATTGACATTCATTAAAACTCCACTCTAGCCACCTCAAATTTGAAGGGCAATTTCCAAACTGCGACTCTGCCTTCATTTTTAATATTTCAGAGATATATGCATCAAAATGTAGGTCTGGGTCTTGTGATTCTCACAATATAAAGCTCTTCACTGTAGGATTTATAGTTTTAAAACTACAACCATTTGAAGATGGCAACTGCCAGTGAAGTGAGCTACTTGGAGCAGTTTGTTTTTAACTGCTCCTCTGCCCTTGCTGTAGAGTGTGTTGCCATAGGAACCCAGGTGTGTGACAAAAGCTACTCCGCCCGCTCCAGTTGTAGATTACTGGTGGAGGCAAGAACACTTCACACAATTTCCCCAGAAATTGTAGATTTTCTAGTTAGATGTTAGCTACCCTTTGAAAAAAGTCCCTTCTTAGTGGGTGTCCCTCGTTATTGGGGCTCAGAGTAGATGGGACATGGGAGTAAGAAACCCCAGAGCTGCTAAGTAGTCTCCTGCAGAGATAATCTAAATGCCACTTTTGCAGGACAAGAAACATAAAATAATGGCAGCAGAAAAAAAGAACAAGTGGTCCATCAAATCTGACTTTTTTTTTAAATGTATACATTTTTTTACTTTTCGCCCCGGTATTCTTGATCTTAGCTTCATTCTGAAAATACTACCCTCCTGAACCTTACTCACCCCCTTAAAGGTCTCAATCATGTCTCCTATACAAAAACAAACCATAACATAGATACTAAACAGCAGTCACTATAAATGACTCATGTTGCCTCCCACTATACAAAAAGAATACCAATTTATTCATACAAAAGTAAAATAATATATTATCAAATATTACAAAAGTAGCACACACAATAAACTTTAATACATCCAAGTTTAAAAAAAATACACAACGGAGTAGATTTTATAAAACTTGAGAGTATAAAATCTGGTGCAGCTGTACATGGGAGCCAATCAGCTTCTAACCTCAGCCTGTTCAATTAAGCTTTGACAAAAAAAAACTGGAAGCTGATTGGTTTCTATGCAGAGCTGCACTACATTTTGCACTCTCCAGTTTTAGTAAATCCCCCCCTTTTTCTAAGTGAGATCTCCAGAACTGGACACAGTATTCTACATGAGGTCTAACTAAAGATCTATACAGGGGAATCAGGACCTCCTTCCTCCTGCTGGTGACCCCTCTAGTGATGAATCCTACAATTCTACTCTCTTTTCCCACTGCCTGGCTACCCCGTTTGCTTATTTTGCAATCATCTAAGATTGTCAAGGGATTCTTTTTCCCTAAGTGCATTATTCTACTTTTAGAAACATTAACCACTTCCCGCCCGCAATGTACTGTGGCAGGACAGCAGCTACAGGCAAAGCTATGTACTCGTATATTGCTCTGGCTGTACTAACACAGGGGTGTGCCGTGCACTGTACTGGGCAAGCAGCACTCCCCCCTCATGACTGCTGTGTCCAGGGGATACAGCGGAATTAAGATCCAGGTGAACGGGACCCGGTGATCATGTGAACGCTATGCTATCACAATGTAAGCAAAGCTGTTATGAATCAATGTCCACAAAATAGTGTCCACAAAAATGCAGCGTTAGCAGGATTGGCCCCGTTCACTGCCAGCACTAGCGTTTAGCCCCTTCACTGTCAACATGGGCATTACAGAAAAGAATGAATTGTGGTCATATTGCTCCACAGACCCGATTCATCATATGCCTGTGTTCTCTGCTGTAACATACAGTTCCAAGAAAAAGTGTGTGAACCCCTTGGGATTACGTGGAGTTTTGCATGAATTGGGCATAAAATGTGCTCTGAACGTCATCTAAGTCACAACAATAGAAGAACACACTCTGCTGAACATAATACTACACAAACATTAGATGTTGCCATGGTTTAATTGCACATAACATGTAAACATTCACAGTGCAGGGAGGAAAAAATATGTGAACCTTTGAACTTAATAACTGGTTGACCCTCCTTTGGCAGCAATAACCTCAACCAAACGTTTCCTGTAGTTGCAGATCAGACCTGCACAACGATCTGGAGTAATTTTGGACCACTCCTCTTCACAAAACTGTTTCAGTGTAGCAATATTCTTGGGATGTCTGGTGTGAATCGCTCTCTTAAGGTCATGCCACAGCATTTCAATCGGGTTGAGGTCAGGACTCTGACTGGGCCACTCCAGAAGGCGTATTCTGTGCTGTTGCAGCCATTGTTTTGTTGAATTACTTGTATGCTTTGAGTCATTGTCCTGTTGCATCACCCATCCCCTGCGGAGCTTCAGTTGGCGGACAGATAGTCGTACGTTTTCCTGCAAAATGTCTTGATAAACTCTTGAATTCGTTTTCCCATCAATGACAACAATCCGTCCAGGCCCTGAGGCAGCAAAGCAGCCCCAAACCATGATGGTCCCTCCGCCATGTTTTAAAGTGGGGATGAGGTTTTGATGTTGGTGTGCTGTGCCTTTCTTTCTCCACACATATGTGTTCTTCCCAAACAACTCAATCTTGGTTTCATCTGTCCACAGTATATTTTGCCAGTAGTGCTGTGGAACATCCAGGTGCTCTTTTGCAAACTTCAAACAAACTGCAATATTCTTTTTGGACAGCAATGGCTTCCTCTGTGGTGTCCTCCCATGTTCTCCATTCTTGTTTAATGTTTTCCTTATTGTAGATGTGTCAACAAAAATGTTAGCATGTGCCAGAGATTTCTGTAGGTCTTTAGCTAACACTCTGGGATTCTTCTTTACCCCATGCAGCATTCTGCGCTGTGCTCTTGCAGTCACTTTTAGAGGACGACCACGCCTAGGGAGAGTAGCAACAGTGCTAAACTTTCTCCATTTGTAGACAGTCTGTCTTACCATGGACACATGAACATCACAGCTTTTGGAGATACTTCTGTAACCCTTTCCAGCTTCATGCAAGTCAACAATTCTTGATCGTAGGTCTCCTAAGAGCTCTTTTCTGCGAGGCATGGTTCACATCAGACAGTGCTTCTTGAAACCAGTAAACCCAAAACAGGTGTGTGTTTTTTAAGGGCAGGACAGCTGTCAGCAACACATCCAATATCATCACACTGATTGGAGTCAAGGTTGGCTCACTCCTGGCTCCAATTAGCTCTAGGAGAAGTCATTAAGCTAGGGCCTCACATACTTTTTCCTCCCTGAACTGTGAATGTTCACATGTTATGTGCAATTAAACCATGGCAACATCTAATGTTTGTGTAGTATTATGTTCATCAGACTGTGTTCTTCTATTGTTGTGACTTAGATGACGTTCAGAGCACATTTTATGCCCAATTCATGCAAAACTCCACGTAATCCCAAGGGGTTCACATACTTTTTCTTGCAACTGTATATGCCCAAGAAAGACCAGCAATGTACTGGTACGTCGCTGGACTTTGAGTGGTTATACCACTGGTGGTCAGCTTTCATGTAAAATCAATCCTAGTAGCCAATTAGCTGCTGAATTGTTTTTACAAGCAACAGGAAGGGACATCCCCCTCCTGCTGCCTTCCACAGTTTTCTTGGGCTTTCCTTTCCCACAGGGGAATCCGAGAATGCAGCCGGAAGATCCGCTGGCTGACCATAGAGCTGATCAGAGACCAGAATGGCTCCAATCATCTCTATAGTCTAAAAGACCTGGAAGCTACAAGCATTTCATCACTTCAGTTTCGCAGGATATAAACAGCGGCATTTTTAAATTGGGAAAGCATCTAATCACACCGATCTTGGTGAGATCAGATGATGTAAGGGCAGAGGATTTCTCAAAAAAAGAATACATGCCAATGCCTATTGCAGTCAGAGGGGATATTTACATTCCATGTGATAGCATAAAAGTGATTTAAAAAAAAAAGAAGAAGAAATGTAAAAATAATTTAAAAAATCAAAATAACTGAAAAGAAAAAAAAGCACCCTTGCCCCCCTGCGTGCGCAAGCTTTGACCCGGTGCTGGTATGTAAATAGCAGTTGCACATTGCAAGTGAGGTATCACTGCGAACGGCAGATCAAGGGCAGTAATTCTAGCACTAGACCTCCTGTGTAAAAATAAATTAAATTGGTGACCTGTAAAAGATTTTAAAGTGTTGCCTATCAATAATAAAAATGTATTTACTTTGTTGCCATTGCACGGGCATGCACAATAGATATAGTGAGTGCAGGGCTTAAAGTTAAAGTGTTACTAAACCCAGGACCCTGCATTCACTATACCTTCTCTCCCCGGACCCTGCATTCACTATATCTGGTCTCCCCGGACCCTGCACTCACTAAATCTGGTCTCCCCAGACCCCACATTCACTATATCTGGTCTCTCACAGTACACACAACATGGAAGTACAATTATTTTAGTAAATATAAACTGCTAAATACATTTTATCATCAGCAGTATATGGCAGTCTTGTGACTTCTATCAGTGTGCAGCAGAGCACTGGTTAAAGCTTGTAGGAGGAGTTTTTTTTCTGCTCTAGGAGGATGCATAACCCTTGACCTCTGTCTGGTCAGTGCTGATTGTCCCTGTGCTGATCAAATGCACTCCCCCCCCAAAAAAAACCTCTTTAACGATACACAAAAAACCTAAGCATGTGCAGAATGGCTACGGGTTCAGTCTGTCTTATCCATATGAACATTTGAACAAGAGGAGGGGCAGAGAAGACAGGATCAAACAGCCTTTTTACACAAAGCAGAGGATTAACCCCTCAGGCTCCACAGTGAGTATAACAAACATGCTTTCCTGCATATATAGACTGATTTTACTGTTGTGGGTTTAGGAACACTTTAGGTGTTAGTGTATGTAAATTTAGTTCTGGCTCACTGTAACCAGTGGAGTTGGGTTGTAATCTTTTGGTCTGGTCTGTGCTCCAGAGGCTGCATGATTATTTCTCCCTGTTCAGCTGGAGGGGCTCTGGGTAATAGAGGCAGGAGCATATCAATCCACAGCTTAATATTTATGTAGCCCCAGCCAATCCCTGGTAGACTTGGCCCAGAAGATTCTGGGAGAATAAATAAATACCGTGGAGAGAGCAGCCTCAGCTTCTTTTAGAAGGAGTGACCATCACCTGGGAGGCTTGTTTGCCCTTTCCTGGGTATTTTGCCTTGTGCTTGATGAGTGGAGGCCCCAGCTGGGAGACTGGAGGGCGTGGAGCCACTGTCTACTGTTGATGGCTGGCTGAAGGGCTGTCATCTGACGATCCAGTCTGTTACTACTGGAAGAAGCTGCCTGCAGGATGCTGGTAGGAGGCCACCATTTATCCAGAGGTGTTTTGTGAGTACAGGTGGGGAGAGATACTAGAGATGGAGTCCTACCATCTCACTTGAAGGTCAGCTGTGTGTTTGTTAAGAAGTTTTGTCCTGCAGAGCATAGCCATTCCATTCCTTGTTAAGGGGCTGTTGCTTGGACTGTTCACCGAGGAAAGCTCAACCTCATCAATCCTGTACTACAGAACCTGCCCACTATCTGCTACACAGGGACAGTCTTCAGAGTTCCAAGAAGCAAGTGAATGTTCTAGCAAGTTACTGGAGTATCCTACTTTCCCCAATCCCCATCCAAGTTCAACTTTTTATTAAAACTACAAAACCCACAATCCTAGACTTGAGCCAAGAGTGAAAGTGCATTTGTGCCTGGCTGCGGGGACCACTGGAAAAAGGAACCTGGGCATATTACAGCAGTTTCTTCAAGGGGTAGTGCTACATATTCTTTAGCCACCTGCATATCCACTGAACCCCCCAGTTCTAGCTTTTTTTTATTAGATCAATATGTGTGACTTAATTTGCATAATGACAGTGCTCAACAGTATGTGTAAACATACCGAAAGTGTCCATCAGTGTCCAAATATACCTTCAGCAGTGCAATCCTTCCACCTCTGTGCTAAATCTTCATCAATAGTTGGGCTTAATGTTCGAGTCAGATGTAAGTTCGACTCAAACAAACATCGGCCATTCGTGTGTTCGGCGAACACAGGAACAGTAAGGGCACTCGGTGGGCTATTCGCTCGCCATGCCCCACAATGCACTGCTCCCTGACAGTGCATTGTGACTGGCCAAAGCAATGCACCTGACCACAGGTCAGGTGCATTGCTTTGGCCAATCACAGTGCATGATGATGTCACAAGGGGGCAGGGTCACGTGGTTGATACCACTGGGTGGTCCTGCCCTTAGATATTTAAGAACAGTCAGGCTGGCGCAGCTGTCAGATGGTGGGAGCCAGCGTTGTGAGCGGAGCCATTATTTTCCCCCTTTTTTCGGGTCAGCGGTGGCAGTGGGCATCATGATTGATGTTGGATCTACTTCGAGGGACATTTTTTAATTTTTGTTTTTAATAAAGGACTTGTCAAAGACTGCTGTTATTTTTTTTTACACTACACTTTTTTACTCATTCACATGGGGGGGAGGCCAGGATCTTGGGGCTCCCTTGTTAAAGGGGGCTTACAGATTTTGCTAAGCCCCCCACCTGCAGACCCCCTTTTCAATCTTTGTAAAGTTCCATTTCCTTGTTACGTAGCTCTTTTGACAGTTCTTTTCCACTCTAGCCTGCTCAGTGCATCCACATAAGAGCTAGAAAACTCACTATTTACATACAGACAATAATTGCTATTTAAAAAGCCACAGATGTGGGAAGTTATTATTATTATACAGGATTTATATAGCGCCAACAGTTTGCGCAGCGCTTTACAATATAATGGAGACAGTACAATTACAATACATTTCAGTACAGAAGGAATGTGAGGGCCCTGCTTGTGGAGCTTACAATGTAAAGGAAGGAGGGGTGGTACAAAACGTGATAGATGTAGGTGATGTTCTGATGGAGGTGGCTCAAGTACAGTTCTTTGGTGGAGGTGGGGTAGGCTTCCGTGAATAAGTGAGCTTTCAAAGATAGCCTAAAGGCAGATTGGGTGGGGGCTGACCGGACATACTGCGGTAAGGAGTTCCAGAGGATGGGAGAGGCTCTGGAGAAGTCCTGGAGGTGAGTGTGGGAGGAGGTGATGAGGGAGCTAGAGAGGAAGATATCTTGGGAGGAGCAGAGCAGGCGATTTGGGCGATATCTGCGGCTGAGGTTGGTGATGTAGCTAGGGGCAGTGTTGTGGATGGCTTTGTATGCTGTGGTTAGTATTTTGAATTTTATACGTTGGGTTAGTGGAAGCCAATGAAGGGATTGGCAGAGAGGGGCAGAAGTCGCTGATTGGCTGGTAAGGTGTAGGAGTCTGGCAGCTGCATTCATAATAGACTGAAGGGGGGATAACTTGTGTAATGGTAGACCAGTGAGGAGGGAGTTGCAGTAATCAAGGCAGGATATAACCAAGGCATGGATAAGTTGTTTTGTGGTGTCATTGGCCAGAAAGGGGAGGATTCTGGAAATGTTCCAGAGGTTGAGGTGGCAGGATTTAGCCAGTGATTGGATGTGGAGCCCAAAGGAGAGGTCAGAGTCTAGGATTACACCTAGCACCCTGGCATGAGGGGAAGGACCAATGGTTGTGCTGTTGATCTTAATGGTAAACTCATGAGTGGGGGATCAGGGAGGAGGAAATATTAGAAGCTCGGTTTTGGAAAGATTGAGTTTAAGGTAGTGATGTGACATCCATGCTGATATGTCGCTTAGTAGATCTGTGATACGTGAGGAGATTAAGGGGGTGAGCTGGGGAGTATAGAGATAGATCTGGGTGTCATCAGCATAGAGGTGGTATTGAAAGCCATGGGAGGTTATCAATTGGCCCAGGGAGGAGGTGTAAAGAGAGAGAAAAGGAGGGGCCCAAGGACAGAGCCTTGGGGTACCCCAACGGAAATAGGGAGAGGAGCAGGAGTTGTAAATGATACTGAAAGTGCGCTGAGAAAGGTAAGAGGAGAAATAGGAGAGAGCAGAGTCACAGAGATTAATGGTGTGGAGTTTACTGAGGAGGAGCGGGTGGTCGACTGTGTCAAAGGCAGCGGAAAGGTCTAGGAGTAGGAGTATGGAGCAATGGCCACTGGTTTTAGCAGTTAGTAGGTCATTAGTGAGTTTTAGTAGGGCAGTTTCAGTGGAATGTTGTGGGCAGAAGCCAGACTGTAGGGGATCAAGAAGGTTGGTGTTGGTGAGGTAGCAGTTCATATGGTTGTGAACAAGGTGCTCAAGAATCTTGGAGGCAAACGGGGGCAGTGAGATGGGTCTTACGTTATTCAAACAGGAGGGGTCCAGCGAGGATTTTTTAAGTATGGGGTAACCAGTGCATGTTTGAGCGGGGAGGGAAAGGTGCCCGTGGAGAGTGAGAGGTTGAAGATATGGGTTAGAGAGTTTAGGATAGAGCAGGAAGGAGGCTGCAATAATCGTGAGGGGACAGGGTCCAGGGGACAGGTGGTGAAGTAAGCCTTGGAAAGGAGTTCGGTAACTTCCTCTGTGGTAACAGGGTTGAAGGAGGAGAGTGTTGAGTGTGGTGTTGGGCCTCGATCTTGTTCTTGAAATGACTGGCAATCTCCTGTGCAGTAAGTAAATTGGTGGGTGGAGGCAGTGGGGGGTGGAGTAAAGAATTAAGGGTAGAAAAGAGTTGACTAGGATTGGATGAAAGGGTTTTGATGAGAGTGTTATAGTAGGTTTGTTTAGTAGTGTGGAGGCCAGAGTAGTATTTGAGAAGGGCAAATTTGTCGAGGGTAAAGTCTTTCAGGGATTTAGTTTTACACCATGCTCGCTCAAGAGCACGGCTGCTTCTCTTGAGACTTTTGGTGTCACCTGTTTGCCAGGGTTGTAACAGGCGAGGCTTGGTTCTGCATGTGGAGAGAGGAGCAAGTGCGTCCAGGGAAGGTGATACATGGTTGTTGAAGGCAGATGTGGCCAGCTCTGGGCAGGACAGGGGTGTAATTTCATCATAAAGGCAGAGTGAAGAAGGTCAGGACTGAGGTGATGTAGGTTTCTACAGGTAACAGTTTGCTGGTTGGAGGCATGGGAGGTAGGAGACAGGGAGAGTGTGAAGCTGATAAAGTTGTGATCAGAGAGAGGAAAATAGGTGTTAGAGAAGTTACAGGGAGTGCATAGGTGGGAGAATACAGGGTTGAGGGTGTTGCCATTAGAGTGGGTGGTGGATTGTGTCCTTTGTGTTTAGGTTAAAAGAGGAAGTTAGGTTGAGTAGATGAGAAGCGGCTGAGGTGTTAACATTGACTGGGATGTTAAAGTCACTGAGGATGATGGCAGGCACCTCAGAAGAGAGAAAGTATAGTAGCCATGCCGAGAAGTCATCAAGAAAGCATGAAACTGGGCCAGGAGGCCGGTAGATGACTGCAATCTTCAGACGAACAGGAGAAAAAAGACAAAGGGACAAGAGCAGAGGGACAGAGAGGGAGGTGTAGGAAGAACCTGGAACGTACTTTGTGGGAAAAGAAGAAGTCCAACTCTCCCCCTTTTCGTCCACTGGGTTTGGGCAAGTGAGTCCAGAGGAGGCCACCATGGGAGAGTGCAGCTGAGGAGACAGAGTCGGAATCCTGGAGCCAGGTTTCGGTAATAGCAAGTAGGTTGAGGGAGTGGGAGAGGAAGAGGTCATTGATAATAGAACGTTTGTTAGAGACTGAGCAAGCATTCCAAAGGGCACATAAGAGGGAGGGGCCGGCGAGTGGAAGCAGGGGAATTGAGATAAGAGAGTGAGGGTTGCGGCTGCGGCCAGAGAGGGGAGGCTGCTGCTTCTGTGGGTTGGAGATTGATGGTGGAAGGCCAGGGTTTGGGGCGATGTCTCCAGAAGTTAATAGTAGTAGGAGGGTGAGGGTGGTGAGGTGGGAGCGGGATTTATATGAGAGCAGATGCCGCAGTGATTGTGGAGTGGTGACAGTATGTGTCAGGAATGGACTCAGCACTGGTGGTGGGACTCACCTGCCGTGTGGGCTGCAGTAGCAGAGCTGACCAGCGGGTGCTCTCAGCAGCCAGAAGCTCACTTCTGCAATCAGCCAAACCTGGGGCTGATTGCAGAAGGTGTATTTAAGGGATGACCAGGCCTGTGATCTGGGCCTTGGTGTATGTTTTCCCATGAGCCCCTGTACCTGGTATCCTGTGTTCCTGCTTTGTTGCTGACCCTGCTTGATCCTGACCTCTGCTGACCATCTCCTGTTGAACCCCTGGCTTGCCTGACCATCCTTCTGCCTGATCCCCTGTACCGCGCTGCCCGTGAGTTACTGAACCCAGCTTGTGACCCTGACCATTCTTTGACTGCTCCTTTGGTACCTTTCTGCCTGCACGTTGCTGACCTGGCCCGTCTGACCACGCTAACTACTCTGCCATCCATCCATCCTGCACGGATCCAGCTGTCCCTGCTCACACCTTCTGCCTCTTCACATCAGGCTTTCTACCTGCACATACCTCTGGCGGATCCCTCTACCACTAGCAGGTGTACTCAGGGGCCGCGACCTGGTTCCTGTCTGCTCCAAGTCCATCCCCACCATCAGGGGCCCTGGTGAATAAGCAGACTGGGACTTAGACTCCGCGCCCTGGGGAATCCTGTCCTGAGGACCGCTAGAGGTACCACCAAACGGTCATTACAGAACCCTACGGCCGGCCTGACCGTTCCACCTCTCCAGCCCTGACTACGCCTGTATTCCTGCACCTCCTAAGATTAGTGGAAGGTTGGTTTGCTCACTGTGCGTTTATATATATATATATATATCTGGGTGGCTAATAATAAACTGTATTATACTGTACCAGAGGCCTGCGTTTCCCTGTGTCAGTCCACACCTTTCTGGTCACTCCTAGATTCCTGACAGTATGTGGGCTAAGAGTGAGCCAGAGATAAGTGCAATGATATTGAGAGGGCAGACATGAGGGTGACATGTACAGGTTGTGGGGTGGGGAGGAGGGGTAAAGAAGAGAGAGTTTGAGGAGAGAGGGCATTATAGCAAAAAAGAAAGTTAGTAAGAGCATGCTGGAGAGAGGAGAAATAGCAAAGGAAGGTTGAGGGAAAGAGATGATAGAGGAAAGAGCACTTGTAGACTACTTGGGGTGGAGAACTAATGTTTGTACTTGCCTTAAAGTGCCATGCACTTAGCACCAGAATGGCACTTTGTGCAAGGAATGGCCAGCCGCTTCAAGGACTGTACTGAATTTATTCTTGCATGGGCTGGGGGAGGTTAGGCAATTGTTAAATTAAGAGCTAATAAATGACACATGGTGGAGGTTTTCTGCTCTTAACAAATTGCAAGCAGGATGGACACGAGATAAGGCAAGGTGTGTGATCTCAGCTAAGGCACTATGAGACTAATGCAGGCCATAGATAGGCCGTTTATCGGCTAAATTTTTGTCCGACAAATGAAAAATCGGTCATCTCGATTGCCAATGCTGCCACCCATGTCCGTGAAAAACTGTGTTTTTTTGCGGATTTTCCAGCATGACCGTTAAAAATAAATTAGGAGATCCGTGAAAAACGGCCGACGGGCTGGCCCCACTAACAGCGTGATTATCTGCCGATTTTTCGTGATTTTTATACTTTTCAGAGGTCTGATATTGTTCTATGTACAATGCTTGTTTTATTGATTGCATGTATTATTCTAATTTTCTGAGATTGTGGATTTGGGGTTTTCATGAGCTGTAAGCCATAATCATCACAATGATGACAAATCACGGCTTGAACTATCTTGCTTTGCATGTAATGAGTCTCATATATTAGTTTCACCTTTTAAGTTGCATTACTGAAATAAATGAACTTTTGCACGATATTCTAATTTTTCGAGTTTCACCTGTATGTGTGATTTTACACACACGTGCCTCCATGTAGCAGTATTTCTGCTATCGGGCGGCGTGGAACTGGTTAAGACTTCTGTCTGCTTCAGACTGTTGTTACATCCTTTGTAAATCTGTCATATACCAAAAGTACCGCAGATCTTTCCCCACCGTCAGCCAATTTTAATGCTCTCTCCCTTCAACCCCTAGGCAATTTTGGCTGCCGAGTAGCCAATACTTTGAATGAGGCTCTGTTGAACTTTTTTTTTAGTATTTTATGTTTTACAGTAACTATTCTGTAGAAGGTCAAATATAAAAGCACATTATTACCAAAGAGAACATATACCAATAAAGATCAAACACACATTGCCAATATTATTCGTTATTTATCTTGCCAGAATTCCCAATCCATTTTTGAGAGCAAAACACAGTGTAAAGCATTTTCTGTTCCATGGCCTGCTGTGTTAAATATGTTTAGCTAGCAGAAGAGGAGGATCAATGTGGTTGTGCTTCAGTTGTTCTAGAACCCATTGGGATATGCCTACAGCAACCTGCCAGGCTGTAATAAATCTAGCACTGCAAATAGGCTCTAAAAGCAAACAAAGAGGTTCCGTGCATTGTGATATTCAAAACCAAACAGTAAAAGCCAGTCTATTTTATAGTGACTGTTGTTTGCCCAGTATGGGGCAGGAATCTTCCTAGGTCTTCACAGTTTGCAAGTATCTTCATATCTTTCCCATCCAAGCACTATTCAGCTAATGCACAGATCTCATACAATCTGTTCCACAAGCCTAATGAACGTCATAAAAAAAATCATGTAGAGCGCTGACACCTGGATGTGTATGTCTGTGAATTTGTATATGTGCGTGTATATCTTGCCATCCTTTCCTTAGGGTTTCAGTAACCCTCTGCAAAATTTGAGCATAACTCCCCACAGAAAATAGTGAACCCTGCACACAGTGACCATTGCCTGTAAAGCTGGCATCAAGAAACTTGGCTTTATAAATGGAATTCATCCTTGACCTCCAATAACCCTTCATTTGTACATCTTTTAACTGCCTATGCAAGGCTTCCATTTTTTACTTTATAATTTACAGCTAATTTACACTACTACTGTAGGGGCCACTGGTAATACCTGTGTTTTCCCCAAATGTACAGTGGCTGCCCACCACCGCAAGCACCAGTCCATTCACACCGCCTCCAATAACACAGCCTAGGGCAGTGTTTCTCAACCTTTCCTCAGTCAAGGCACCCTTTAAAATGATGGATAATCTCAAGGCACCCCATTCTAAAATGTTTACCTCCATTCTACATCCATCCAGTACATCCAACATTAGAGGTGACTTATTCTTCCAAAGCAAATACACCTTTGCACACTGGTACTGACTAGTATTTCCGTGTATCTCTCTGTTTCTCTCCCTCACTCTGCTAATCTGACTCCAGTGCTGACAGAGAGGGACAAACAAGGATGATGTGCATGCACCACACGTCCTCCTTATCAACTAATTATGTAATTGGTTGTTAGGATGCCGGCAGCTAGAAGGTCATAAAAGTGCTTAATGAAAACCTGTGGCTTTGTGTCCTAAAAGGCAGGATTGATCCACCTGCTGACTTGTATACAATTTTTGGCATTTTCTCAAGGCACCCCTGAAGAAGCCTGCAGGCACACCAGCGTGCCTGGGCACCCTGGTTGAGAAAGGCTGGCCTAGGGGATGTTGTTTTAACCACTTCCCAACAGCCCTATAGCAGAAATACTGCTACAGGGCAGCACAGGTGCGCAAAATCACGTATATATATATGTGACTTCGCATTTCCGGGTAGGGGGCGCACGCTATTTTTGGCCGCGGCTGTTAATCACCAGGTCCCAGACTGTGATTACTGAGGATAAAATCCCGCATAAAATCCCTGCAAAATTCCAGGTAAAATTATGTCAAAATCATTGGTAAAATCACGTGTAAAATTGTGGCAAAATCAGGTAAAATTGCATTTTTGGTGGCCGCTATCGGCACATTGTTTCCTATCAGTAAACTGCAGATAACACTATTTTCGGCGGCTGATATGTGGGTGCATCTGTGGCATTCTACAAACAATACCCCAAACAATACCCCATAATGACAACGTGAAAGAAGTTCGTTTTGAAGTCTTTGCAATTTATTAAAAACAAAAAAGGAAAAAAAACACATGTACATAAGTATTCACAGCCTTTGCTCAATACTTTGTTGAAGCACCTTTAGCACCAATTACAGCCTCATGTCATTTTGAGTATGATGCTACAAGCTTGGCACACCTATTTTTGGGCAATTTATTCCATTCTTGTTTGCAGTACCTCTCAAGCTCCATCAGGTTGGATGGAGAGCGCCGGTGCACAGACATTTTTAGATCTCTTCAGAGATGTTCAGTCAGGTTTAAGTCTGGGCCACTCCAGGACATTCAGAGTTGGCCCATAGCCACTCCTTTGTTATGTGGGCTGTGTGCTTAGGGTTGTTGTCCTGTTGAAAGATGAACCGTCGCTCCAGTCTAAGGTCCAGAGCACTCTGGAACAGGTTTTTATCAAGGATGTCTCTGTACATTATAAACCATAAAAATGCTGCACTACATTCAAACTAATTAAAGTGAATGTGGAATTCAATATCTCAAATAAATAGCAATAATGATAAATATAATAAGAAATGTGCTTAGTGATAACACAAAAATGATGGCAAAACACAAACTTGAATCAATACGCATGTGCAAGAAAAATGCACATACATATATTACATCACACGTGCAAAAATGTGAAGTGAAGTTACATCTAAATAATACACACAAACTCAAAGTCCAATAATGGAATATTAAAGGTGAAAAAAAGTCCAATAATGGAATATTAAAGGTGAAAAAAATTTTTTTTTTTTTTGTTTTGGTAAACTGTGTTTCCAATAGGCTGTAAAGTGACCACAGGTGAAATAAAAACGTGCAGGTATCTGGGTGTAGATAGCTTGTGAATCCAACCACCTTCTGGATTAGCCTCTCACCTCATCTCTTCGACCCTTGCGGGTCAAAGAGCAGTATGGATCCCTCTCACAGATCCTCCAGGCACCAAAGCACTCCAAAACCACTTCTCAGGATATAATATTCCCACTCAGCTCTTCTCCAGGTATAGATGAAATATCAGTAGCAGCCAGTCCACATTAAACCCTCATGCTCTCAAATGAGGATATGTGTATGTAAGTTGGGTGTACAGCTGAGTCCACAGGTGTACCAAGATGGCCGCCACGCCGGAAATACGTCACCGCGCTACGCCGACGCGTTACGTCACAATATCACGTGACTTCATCAGGGCCCTGTACACCGTACACCCAACTTACATACACATATCCTCATTTGAGAGCATGAGGGTTTAATGTGGACTGGCTGCTACTGATATTTCATCTATACCTGGAGAAGAGCTGAGTGGGAATATTATATCCTGAGAAGTGGTTTTGGAGTGCTTTGGTGCCTGGAGGATCTGTGAGAGGGATCCATACTGCTCTTTGACCCGCAAGGGTCGAAGAGATGAGGTGAGAGGCTAATCCAGAAGGTGGTTGGATTCACAAGCTATCTACACCCAGATACCTGCACGTTTTTATTTCACCTGTGGTCACTTTACAGCCTATTGGAAACACAGTTTACCAAAACAAAAAAAAATTTTTTTCACCTTTAATATTCCATTATTGGACTTTTTTTCACCTTTAATATTCCATTATTGGACTTTGAGTTTGTGTATATTATTTAGATGTAACTTCACTTCACATTTTTGCACGTGTGATGTAATATATGTATGTGCATTTTTCTTGCACATGCGTATTGATTCAAGTTTGTGTTTTGCCATCATTTTTGTGTTATCACTAAGCACATTTCTTATTATATTTATCATTATTGCTATTTATTTGAGATATTGAATTCCACATTCACTTTAATTAGTTTGAATGTAGCGCAGCATTTTTATGGTTTATATTCACTTGATCATTGGTATATGATTTAATGTTAGCAGCTGTTTGGGGTTCATTTATTATTTTAATTTGTTTTAACACACATTTTGGAGCGCAGGAGGGTCACACCATTATGTCTCTGTACATTGCTGCATTCATCTTTCCTTCAATCCTGACTAGTCTCCCAGTTCCTGCCACTGAAAAACATCCCCACAGCATGGTTCTGCCACCACCATGCTTCACTGTAGGGATGGTATTGGCCAGGTGGTGAGCGGTGCCTGGTTTCCTCCAGACCTAAAGCTTGGCATTCAGGTTAAAGAGTTCAATCTTTGTTTCATCAGACCACAGAGTTTTGTTTCTCATGGTCTGAGAGTCCCTCAGGTGCCTTTTTGCAATATCCAGGCAGGCTGCCATTAGCCTTTTACTGAGGAGTGGCTTCTGTCTGGCCACTCTACCATACAGGCCTGATTGGTGGAGTGCTGCAGAGATGGTTGTTTTTCTGGAAGGTTCTCCTCTCTCCACAGAGAAATGCTGGAGCTCTTTCAGAGTGACCATTGGGTGTTTGGTTACCTCCCTGGCTAAGGCCCTTCTCCCTCGATCACTCATTTTGGCCAGGTGGCCCACGCTAGGAAAATTCCTGGTGGTTCCAAACTTCTTCCATTTACGGATGATGGAGGCCACTGTGCTCATTGGGACATTCAATGCTGCAGAAATTTCTCTGTACCCTTCCCCAGATCTGTGTCTTGATACAACTAGAGAGAGTGACAACAAGGCTACGCGCTCGGAGCTAACTGCTCCTTCTACAGGCCTAGGAGTGAACAGCCTTGAATGCTCTATTTATAGAGCCAGATTGTCTGGAGAACTACAGAGCCCAGCGGACCATATATACACTATAAAAAAGGAAATATAAGTATTGCACCATAAGAAATAAATACTAAATAAGGTAAGGGGGAGGGAGAGAGGGGGAAAGAAGGAAAAAGAAAAAAATCTGTATAATACTGGTGAACATGGAAGGAACTAAGAAATATTTTTTTCATTTTTATTTCTTAGTTCCTGTAGAAGGAGAAGTTAGCTCCGAGCTCGTAGCCTTGTCTTTCTCTCTGGTTGCCGACCTTCCTCCTGTGTGATGTCACGTCCACCCAGCTTGCAGTTCACACTGGTCACAGACACTTCCGGTTTCCGGTGGCAGTGTCCTGAGACTCCTCACCATCCACAGCGCTCTGGGACCTTCCTTACCACCTATGGCGGTCATCATCCCAATCGGACGGATCCCTGCAGGACACGGATGACGGCCCCAGAGAGTTTCTTCATTGATGGGCTTTTAAATCACTTTTTATTTCAATATTGTATAGAGTGGAGATCACCCAAGTTCGGTGGGATGGGCTTGGTAAATATCCCTTATTTCCGCCAAGGTGTATACAGAACAACCAGTGAGGAACACGTGAACACACCATTGAAAAGCTTTGGGGGACTCGATGCAATAGCAAAAAAAGGCCTGGTTATTGAGGGGGTAAATCCTCAGGATGGCAACTAGTTAACTAGCATCCTTTGCTAGGTGGTTGCTACATCATATAGCACCAGCACGTTATGCAGATTTTTACAGATTACATATATCCATTTTCATCAGTTACTCAAGGAAGCTCACACTCATATATGCTCTCAGGGCAGTTTGGGAGGAAGCCAAATAACTCTGCAGTGAGTATGTAGTGACAGCACTGATTCAGTTTGTTAGCTTCATGAAGGAGAGAAAGACAGAAGGAGGGAAAGAAGGAAGGAAGGAGGGAAAGAAGGAAGGAATGAGGGAAAGAAGGAGGGAAAGAAGAAAGGAATGAAGGAAGGAAAGAAGAAAGGATGGAATGAAAAAAGGAGGGAAAGAAGGAAGAAGGGAAAGAAGGAAGGAGAGAAAGAAGGAAGGAGGGAAAGAAGGAAAGAGTGAAAGAAGGAAGGAAGGAGGGAAAGAAGGAAAGAGTGAAAGAAGGAGGGAAAGAAGAAAAGAGTGAAAGAAGGAGGGAAAGAAGAAAAGAGGGAAAAGAGGGAGGGAAAAAAGGAATGAAGGAGGGAAAGAAGAAAGGATGGAATGAAAAAAGGAGTGAAAGAAGGAAGGAGGGGGAAAAAAGAGAGAAAGAAGGAAGGAGTGAAAGAAGGAAGGAGTGAAAAAAGGAGGGAAAGAAGGAAGGAGGGATGAAAGGATGGAATGAAAAAAGGAAAAAGGAGAAGGAAAAAGGGCAGGAAGAAAGGAGGAAAAGAAGGAAAGATGGAAAGAAGGAAGGAGGGAAAGAAAGAGGGAAAGGAAGAAGGGAAAGAAATAAGGAGGGAGGGAAAAAAAGGAGGAGGAAGGAAAAGAAAGAAGAAGGGAAAGAAAGAGGGAAAGAAGGATAGAGGGAAAGAAAGAAATAGAGAAAGGAGGAAGAGAAAAAGGAAAAGAAGAAAGAGGGAAAGAAGGAAGGAGAGCAAGAAGGAAGGAGGGAAGGAATTAAGGAGGGAAAGAAGAAAGGAAAGAAGGCAAAAAGAAAGAAAGATGGGAAGCAGAGAAAGAAAGAAGGAGGCGAAGAAAGAGGGAAATAAGGAAGGAGGGAGAGAAGAAAAAGAAAGAGGGAAAGAAAGGAGGGAGATAAACAATGCAGGAAAGACAATGGGAGTGAAAAGAAGGAAGGAAGGAGTGAAAGGAGGGAAAGAAGGAAAAGAAGGAAGGAGGCAAAGAAACAGAGAAAGAACTAAGGAGGGAGAGAAAGAGGGAGAGAAGGAGGGAGAAAAAGAGGGAAAGGATAAGGGAGGGTAAGAAAGAGGGAGAGAAGGAGGGAAAAAAAAGGGAAAGGATAAGGGAGGGTAAGAAAGAGGGAAAGAAGAAGGAGGGAAAGAAAGGAGGGAAAGAAGGAAAAGAAGGAAGGAGGCAAAGAAACAGGGAAAGAACTAAGGAGGGAGAGAAAGAGGGAGAGAAGGAGGGAGAAAAAGAGGGAGAAAAAGAGGGAAAGGATAAGGGAGGGTAAGAAAGAGGGAGAGAAGGAGGGAAAAAAAAGGGAAAGGATAAGGGAGGGTAAGAAAAAGGGAAAGAAGGAAGGAGGGAAAGAAAGGAGGGAAAGAGAGAAAGAAGGAAGGAGGGAGAGAAAGAGGAAAAGAAGTAGGGAAAGAAGGAAGGAGGAAGGGAAAGATGAAAACAAAGAAAGAAAGAAAGAAAGGAAGGAGGAAAGAAGGAGGGAGGGAAAGAAAGACGCAAGGAAGGAGAGAAAGAAGGAAGGAGAGAAAGAAGAAAAGAGGTAGGTAAAGAAAGAAGGAACAAGGGAAAGAAGGAAGGAGGGAAAGAAGGAAGAAAGAAAAATGAGGAAAGAAGGAAGAAAGGAAGGAGGGAAAGGAAAAAGGGAATAAAGAAGGATGGAGGGAAAGCAGGAAGGACAGAAAGAAAGAAAGAAAGAAGGAAGGATGGAAAGAATGAGAGAGAGAAGGAAGAAGGGAAAAAGAAAGAGGGAAAGAAACAGGGAAATAAGGAAGGAGAGAAAGAAAGCAGGAGGGAAAAAAGGAAGGAGAGAAAGAAGAAAGGAGGAAAAGAAGGAAAGAGTGAAAAGAAGGAAGGAAGGAAGGAGTGAAAGGATTGAAAGAAGGAAGGGGGGAAAGAAGGAAGGGAAAGAAGTAAGGAGAGAAAGATGGAAGGAGGGAAAGGAGGAGAGAAAGAAGGAAGGGTGGAAAGTATGACAGAAAGAAGGAAGGAGGAAAAGAAAAAAGGAGAGAAAGAAAGAAAGAAAGAAAGAAAGAAAGAAAGAAAGAAAGAAAGAAAGAAAGAGGGAAATAAAAAGGGTAAGAAGAAAGCAAGGAAAGAAAGAAGGAAAGATAGAGGGACATAAGGAAGGAGGGAAAGACGGAGGGAAAGAAGAAAGCATGGAAAGAAAGAGGGAAAAAAGGAAGGAGAGAAAGAAAGTAGGAGGGGAAGAAATAGGGAAATACGTACGGGAATAAAAGAGGGCAAGAAGGAAGGAAGCAAAGAAACAGGGAAAGAAGTAAGGAGGGAGAGAAAGAGGGAGAGAAGGAGGGAAAGAAAGAGGGAAAGAAAGGAGGGAAAGAGAAAAAGAAGGAAGGAGGGAGAAAAAGAGGAAAAGAAGTAGGGAAAGAAGGAAGGAGGAAGAGAAAGATGGAAACAAAGAAAGGAAGGAGGTAAAAAGGAGGGAGGTAAAAAAAGAAAGAAACAATGAAGGAGAGAACGAAGGAAGGAGGGAAAAAAGAAATAAGGAGGGAGGGTAAGAGAGAAAGAAGGAGGGAAGTAAAGAAAGAAGAAGGGAACGAAAAAACAAGGGAAAGAAGGAAGGAGGTAAAGAAGGCAGGAATAAATGAGGGAAATAAGGAAGGAGGGAAAGAAAGAAAAAAAAGGAAAGAAGGAAAAAAGGAAGGAGGGAAAGAAAGAAGGAAGGAGGGAAAGAAGAAGGGAAATAAAGGATGGAGGGGAAAAGGAGGGAAAGCAGGAAGGATGGAAAGAAAGAAGGAAGGAGGGAAAGAAGAAAGAAAGGAAAAAAAGGAAAGAAGGAAAAAAGGAAGGAGGGAAAGAAAGAAGGAAGGAGGGAAAGAAAGAAGGAAGGAGGGAAAGAAGAAGGGAAATAAAGGATGGAGGGGAAAAGGAGGGAAAGCAGGAAGTATGGAAAGAAAGAAGGAATGAATAAATGAGGGAAAGAAGGAAGGAGGGAAAGAAAGAAGGAGGGAAAGAAAGAAAACAAGGAAGGAAAGGAAGAAGGAGGGAAAGAAAGGATTGAAGGAGAGAAGGAGGGAGGGAAAGAAGGAGTGAAAGAAGGAAGGAGGGAAAAAAGTAAGGAGAGAAAGAAGTACAGAGGGGAAAAAGGATAGAAGGAAAGAAAGAAGGATGGAAAGAAACAGGAAAAGAAGGAAGGAGGGACAGAAGGACAGATGGAAAGAAAAATGGAGGGAAAGAAAAAGGGAAAGAAGCAGAGAAAAAAGGAAGGAGGGAAAAAAGAAAGAGGGAAATAAAGAAGGATGGGGGGAAAAGGAGGGAAAGCAGGAAGGATGGAAAGAAAGAAGGAAGGATGGAAAGAATGAGAGAAAGAAGGAAGAAGGGAAAAAAAGAAGGAAGGAAAGAATGAGAGAAAGAAGAAAGAGGAAAAGAAACGGAAATAAGGAAAGAGGGAAAGAAGGAAGAAAGGAAAAAAAGGAAAGAAGGACAAAAGGAAGGAGGGAAAGAAAGAAGGAAGGAGGGAAAGAAGAAGGGAAATAAAGAAGGATGGAGGGGAAAAGGTAGGAAAGCAGGAAGGATGGAAAGAAAGAAGGAAGGATGGAAAGAATGAGAGAAAGAAGAAAGAGGAAAAGAAACAGGGAAATAAGGAAGGAGGGAAAGAAGGAGTGAAAGGAGGGAAAGAAAAAAGGAGGTAAAGAAGGAAAAGAAGGAAGGAGGGAAAGAAGGGAAAGAAGTAAGGAGGGAAAGATGGAAGGAGGGAAATAAGGAAAGAAAAAAGCAGGGAAAGAAAGGAAGGAGAGAAGGAGGGAGGGAAAGAAGGAGTGAAAGAAGGAAGGAGGGAAAAAAGGAAGGAGGAAGAAAGGAGAAAGGTAGAAATAGAAATAAGGAGGGAGGGAAAGAAAGAATGAAGGAGAAAAGGAGAGAAAAAGGAATGAGGGAAAGAAGGAGGGAAAGAAGGATGGAAAGTATGACAGAAAGAAGAAAGGAAGGAGGGAAAGAAAGAAGCAGGGAAAGAAATAGGGAAGGAAGGAAGGAGGGAAAGAAGGACAGAAGGAAAGAAGGAAGGAAGGATGGAAAGAAGAAAAGAAGGACAGCGTGAAGGAAGGAGGGAACAAGGGAAAGAAGGAAGGAGGGAAAGAAAGAAGAAGAAGAAGGGAAAGAAGACAGTAGGGAGAGATAGGGAAAGAAGGAGGGAAAGAAAGAACGAGGGAAAAAAGGAAGGAGAGAAAGAAAGGAAAGAAGGAAGACAGGAAGGAGGGACAGAAGGAAGGATGGAAAGTATGACAGAAAGAAGGAAGGAGGGAAAGAAAGAGAGAAATAAGGAGGAGGGAAAGGAAAGGGAAAGAAGAAAGCAGGGATAGAAGGAGGAAAGAGAGAAAGAAGGAAGGAGGGAAAGAAAGAAGCAAGAAAGCCGGGAAAGAAGGAAGAATGGAAAGAAGAAAGAAGGAGGGAGGGAAAGAAAGAAGGAGGGAGGGAAAGAAAGAAAGAAGGGAAAGAAGAAATGAGGGAAAGAATGAGGGAAAGAAGGAAGAAAGGAAGGAGGTAAAGGAAGGAAAAAAAGAGGGAAAGAAGGAAGGAAGAAAAAAAGGAAAGAAGGAAGAAAGGAAGGAGGGGAAGAAGAAGGGAAATAAGGAAGGAAGGAGGGAAAGAAAGAAAGAGGGAGGGAAAGAAAGAAAGAAAGAACGAGGGAGATAAATAAAGAAGAAGGAAAAGAAAGAGGAAAAGAAGGAAGGAGGGAAATAAGGAAGGAAGGAGCAAAGAAAAGAAAGAAGGAAGACAGGAAGGAGGGAAAGAAGTAAGGAGGAAAAGAAGGGAGGATAGAAAGTATGACAGAAAGAAGGAAGGAGGGAAAGAAGAAAGGAGGAAAAGAAGAAAGGAGGAAAAGAAAAAAGGAGGGAAAGAAAGAGGGAAATAAGGAAAGAAGGAGGGAAGGAAGAAAGGAGGGAGAGAGAGAAAAAAAGAAAGAAAGAAAGAAAGAAAGAAAGAAAGAAAGAAAGAAAGAAAGAAAGAAAGAAAGAAAGGAGGGAGGTAAAGAAAGACGAAGGGAAAGAAGTAACGAGGGAAAGAATGAGAGAAGGAAGGAAGGAAAAGAGGAAGAAGGTAAAGAGGAAGGATGGAAAGAAAGAAGGAAATAAGGAAGGAGGGAAAGAACGATGGAAAGATAGAGGGAAATAAAGAAGGAGGGAAAGAAGAAGGCATGGAAAGAAGGAGGAAAAGATAGAGGGAAAGAACGAAGGAGGGTAAGAAAGACGGATGGAATGAAAGAGGGAAATAAGGAAGGAGAGAAAGAAGAAGGGAAATTAGGAAGGATGGAGGGAAAGAAGGCAGGATAGAAAGAATGAGAGAAAGAAGGAAGAAGGGAAAGAAAGAAGGAGGGAAAAAAGGAAGGAGGAAAAGAAAGAAGGAGTGAAAGAAGGAGGCAAATAAGGAAGGAGAGAAAGAAGGATGGAAAGATAAAGGGAAATAAAGAAGGAGGGAAAAGAGAAAGCATGGAAAGAAGGAGGGAAAGATAGAGGGAAAAACGAAACAAAGGAGGGTAAGGAAGAAGGATGGAAAGAAAGAGGGAAATAAGGAAGGAGAGAAAGAAGGAGGGAAAGAAGGAGGGAGGAAAAGAAAGAAAGTAGCAAAGAAGGAAGAAAGGAAGGAGGGAACAAGGAAGGATGGAGGGAAAGAAGGAAGGATGGAAAGAATGAGAGAAAGAAGGAAGAATGGAAAGAAAGAAGGAGGGGAAGGGGGAAGAAAGAGAAAAAAAGAAAGAAAGAAAGCATGGAAAGAAGGAGGGAAAGCTAGAGGGAAAGAACGAATGAGTAAAAGTAAGAAAGTAGGAAGGAAGGAAAGAAGGAAAGAGAAAGAAAGAAAGAAAGAGGGAAAGAAAGCAGGAATATGTAATGTACAGAGGTCAGGGGTATGTAATGTACACAGTTCAGGTGTCAGGAATATGTAATGTACAGAGGTCAGGGGTACGTAATGTACACAGTTCAGGTGTCAGGAATATGTAATGTACAGAGGTCAGGGGTATGTAATGTACAAAGTTCAGGTGTCAGGAATATGTAATGTACAGAGGTCAGGGGTATGTAATGTACACAGTTCAGGTGTCAGGAATATGTTATGTACAGAGGTCAGGGGTATGTAATGTACACAGTTCAGGTGTCAGGAATATGTAATGTACAGAGGTCAGGGGTATGTAATGTACACAGTTCAGGTGTCAGGAATATGTAATGTACAGAGGTCAGGGGTATGTAATGTACACAGTTCAGATGTCAGGAATATGTAATGTACAGAGGTCAGGGGTATGTAATGTACCAAGTACAGGTGTCAGGATTATGTACCATACAGTGTGCAGGAATGTTTAATGAGTAAAAAAGTGCACTAAAGTTCTGTAACCTGACAAAGACCCCTTGACAAAAAAACTATTTTGATTTGAAACACATTATCCTATATGAGAGAAGGTTCCTGGCCCCCTCCATCCTCCGTTCCCACTGCCAAGACCATTGTTTACATAACTTCCAATCCACTGGCATCACATCCAGTGCCTCTATTTATGCATCATAGTGCTTGTCATCTAATCCTTGATTGCGCTGAGGTGCTGTTATTACTAATTTTATTTCAATAAAATGGTTCTAATCTTCTTCTTGGGCTGGAGATGGATTATCCCTGTATGCATAAGTAATCATACAATTCTGAATGGCTTTGTTTACAGAACTGTAGTGCACTGCTTCTTTACTCTGTACTAGTCTTCCATATACTCCAGTGGATTCCTAGCAGCACGAAGTTGGTGTATCTTTCACTTGCTGAAGTGTTAGCGCCTGGCACCTGTATTTCTAGGAAACGTTTAATGAATGACCATACAGGTCATTATTGTTTGATGTACAGAGTGCAGAGGTCAGGACTGAGTCATGTACGGACTTCAGATGTCTGGAGTGGGTATTTTACAGAATACAGGGTCAAGAGTATGTAACGTACAGAATGCAGGGGTCAGACATGGATAACTCTGACACATCGAGCTCAACGTTAGGCTCCTTGTGGTGAAGGGAAGGTAGAGCGGGAACTCCCTATTTCTGGGAACCAGTGTAGTTATCCTGCAGTCTGCAGGAATTAACTTATTGGTGCTGACAGTACGCAAATATGCAGCCTCTCTTTGACGTATCAAAAGTAAACAAAGGTGCCTAGAGCGCGCCCTGCCCGCTCCTAGGACATTTACCGGCACCTCACAGAAAGGTCAAGATCACTACTTGCGATCGGGACCTTTCCGATCATGTGACCACTGTGACAGCCAATCACGGAAGTCACATGACCCTAATCTCCGCCCCCACCTCTTGGTGTCACAAACCCTTAAAGGGCCGGGAGGCGCCGGTGCTAAGGGGTTAAAATTAAAAACTTCCCGGGGCCCTATTTGTTCAACAGGGGCTAGTGGCAGAAATAAGACTATTTAATGACTTTCAGGTGCAGCTGAAGTAATCCTTCATACCGCGGTTCCGATAAATAATTTAAAGTTCAGCCTGCCTTGGTGGATTGATATAGGAGAGGCTGTAAATGTAATTTTATTGTTTAATTACTCCACTTTCACCTGAAAATCTTTAAATAGTTCCCTTTTTGCCCCTACCCCCCCACTGCACAAATGAGGCTCAGGGATCTTTTTAAATTGCTGCAGACTGTGGGATTACACTGCAGGTGCCTAGAAGTAGTGCATCCCTTCTCTGCCTCTGAGCCTCATGCTGAATTGGAGGGGCCAGGTTCTGTACAGGTGCACTGGCACTACCCACCTATTGGTGGGTATTTGTATATATACCCAATTGGATTTAAATCCTGACTACTAAATGTGATAGCAATTGTACACTTGTTAGGGATGGGGTCTGAACCCGCGACCTCTGCTTCATCTGGTGGACAGCATACTGTCTGAACCATTTTGTATATACTTGCCATGTCTTGTTTCTTGTGAACCTTGAACTCCTTGCTCCTCCTATTAATTTCCTTTTTAAGCTATACCATTGCAGTTCGTGTTTGCCAGATTGTTGTGCTCTTCTCCAGCCTATATCTTGTTCCTTTCACTCCTGCCATCCGTATCTTTGCTACTACTTGTTACTGACTTTGGCTTGTTGTTTGACTACACGTCCACTAATCTCTACCTGCAACTATTTGTACCGACCTTGGCTTTATCCTCAACTATGCTCCCACGTCCCATCTTCCTCGACTTCCATCCCAACCTGCAAACACTTGTTACTGACCTTTGGCTTGTTACTGACTATGCTTCTGCTTGATCCAAACCTGCTACATCTGCAACCAGACCCTGGCTTGCTCACTTTCTGGTGGGGTTATCCTGAGGACTGCAAGCTTGCCATAGCAGGCAGCACAACCTCCACCATCAGGAGCTCTAGTGAACTCCAGTTAGTGCTTAGACCCTGCACTCTAGGTGAGCCTGCATCATCCACCAAATTGATTTGCTCCTGTGTGTATCCTGCTGGTTGGTAGGAATCTCTTGATTGTTATAGCTACTGGTGTCCAAGCCTGACCCTGGACCTTGACAGCACTTGAATTGTAATGTGGAAGGACAGCTTTTGAAAAGGAATATTCTTTTATCTCTGCTGATTAAGCAAGGATAAACCAGTGTTACTAGAAAAACAAAACTCACTGTACACTCTTCTGTGAATGTTCATATAGGGTAATCAGTGTGCCTTCTGAGGACCATATGGGGCGACCAGTGTGCCTTCTGAGGACCATATAGGGTGACCAGTGTGCCTTCTGAGGACCATATAGGGCGACCAGTGTGCCTTCTGAGGACCAAATAGGGCGACCAGTGTGCCTTCTGAGGACTATATGGGATAACCAGTGTGCCTTCTCAGGACCATATAGGGTGACCAGTGTGCCTTCTGAGGACCTTGTGTTTGGCACCACTAGCAGTTGAAAGCTGCAGTCCTATGTCTTCCTTCTGCACTGGTCCCCATGAATCAGCCACATTGACATTTCACCCTCCTGCATACACAACACTACAGTGAAATGACTAACTCCACACACTTTAATATCATTTGTTTGACAGATAAAGTCTCTACACTTCTTTTCTTTAGTGTAAAAATAGACTTTTTATTTCACTTGAGATATACAGCGTCAGGCTGTTTATATAAAAGCACATGCGGATGCATAAGAGGCACGTAATTAATGTTACATTCTGAGATGCTGCTCTCCCTGCTGACACTCAAGCAGCATTAACGGTTTCCCTGCCTTAGCTTGGCAGAATGTTGGAGTTAACATGTCATCTGTAAACAATCCCCACATTGTAGAAATACTTTAAAAAAAAAAAAACCTGTGTGGTCTTTATTGCCGTCAGTTTTCCTTATTGTAGTCTGCAACCCTCAAGTTGTTTTAAAGGGAAATTAAATTAATATCAGTAATGAGAATTATTTGAATATGCTCTGTAGACATACATAATAGTAAAACAAACAAATGGATCTTTATAAACCAATGGAGTAAATGACATGATGTAGCTTTTCTAATCATTTACAACCAATCATATAACAACCTGTAGGGAAAAAACATAAATCAACTGATAGCTGGTATTTCATTGGTTACTTAAAGCTCCTACACGCCATATATTTTTACTTTTTAAGTTATTACAAGTTTCACTTCTGCCTGAAGGTTTGTTTGTTTTAAGGTAAGCTGTTTCCTGAAAAATGTGCAAGTTGTCTCTAGACAGCTGTTAATATAGTGTAACCAATTCTTCTTACTGTTTTGTGTTTCTTAGTTGTCAGGCAACAAAAAAACAAAGAAAATTATGACAGCAAAGATAGTCTATCACAAATAGGAGAAAATATGTTGACTAGACATGTGTGTTTTGTTTTTCAGAAGAAAATTTCATCCTCGGAGATTTAGATATATACGAATCTCCAAGTGGACATAGTAACGAATGTCAACAAATCCGACGAGAAGTTATATCAAAGATAACGAATGCATTTGTTTCAGTCACATGATGCAATACTAGTTCGGGCCCATGGAGAAATGAATTCAATTTTCAAATTCGTTTGATAATTCTAATTCAGATAATAAATGGATCCGAATTTCGTTCCATTTGGTAATTTGGATGCACATGTCGCCAGTTGATATTGTCCAGTCAGCTTTTCTCTTGGTGAGTTGAAATATTGAATCCTTCCGATTAGAATCCACCCAATTCAATAATAAATCAAATATGTAGCAATCTTTCCAAAAAGCGGCAACATTTTTTGCATCCACCTGGACGAATGAATATACAAAGCCAATGCCAAAGATAACGAAACTAATTCTGAAAATGAATCGGTTAAACAAAGCGAATGTGATAAAACAAAATGCATCTGAAACGAAACAAAAATTTCCAGAATGCACATGTCTACTCTTGAATATCTAGCGTTTCAAACAAAAAAAGCAACTTTCAGGTGCTAGGCTGTGGTGTCACCAAGTAGTTAAGAGATGCAGATTAATAACATAATGTCAATGTATTCCATAATGTTCTGTGATGCTGTTTTTGTGATTTATAGACCATAATTTACTTTTGCTATAATTTGTATAAAAAGTACAACAAACAGGAATTTAATTTAACCACTACTGTGGGTGCAGGGCTTGCACCATTTGAACTTGCAGTAGTTTCACATGTGGTTTCAAGAGACAGCTTGAAAGAAAACTGGACTGGACAACATAAAGAGCTCAAGTGTTGGCATATTGGTCTTTATGTAGCTGAGATCTACAGTTTGTAGCGAGGTGCACAATACAAGCAACAACATATCAAATCCTAAGCAATGAGTTAAAGTTGTTGCTGTAATTGGTGGTTTCTTAAAATTGAGGTCAAGTTATAGAGTTTCATTCTAAAAGGGGCATAAATTAAATGTTACCTAAATATTCACTGCAGTGCTTTCTTAAAAAGGTAAACACTCTTCAATTACCCAAGTAAGGGAATTACAGTCAGCTCTTTCATGTCAACTGAAAGCTGAGGGTTGTGTTTAATTTGAGCCTTTATCTGAAATCCTCTCCTCAGATGGACTGATTGCACTGCTGCAGATAACTTTATCTATAGCAGTACTCTCTTTACCACTCTGCTTTGGCCGCCCAGTTGATTTAAGTGAAGAGCTCAGAATTTAAACAGCCCTTGGATATGCCATAGAATAAGACGAAGGCTGTAAGTGATCAAACAGCCCATCCTTCTAAGCACAGAGATCTATAAATAAATATAATGAACTTCATAAACATATAAATCCGAATGTAACGGTTACATCTACTTTAGCCAGATACCCTGATATTACTAGTAAATATTACAAACTTAAATATATTGATACAAGTAAAATATCTGTTGCACAAAAGTATAGAAAATGTTCTTTGATTTTTGTAAATCATAAACAAAACGGTAAAAAAATATAAAATTATGGTTAATAATATACAGTATCTCCCAGAAGGGAGTACACCCCTCACATTTTTGTAAATATTTTATTATATCTTTTCATGTGACAACACTGAAGAAATGACACTTTGCTACAATGTAAAGTAGTGAGTGTACAGCTTGTATAACTGTGTAAATTTGCTGTCCCCTCAAAATAATGTCAAAATAATGCCATTAATGTCTAACCCGCTGGCAGCAAAAGTGAGTACACCCCTAAGTGAAAATGTCCAAAGTGGGCCCAATTAGCCATTTTCTCTCCCCGGTGTCATGTGACTCGTTAGTGTTACAAAGTCTCGGGTGTGAATGGGGAGCAGGTGTGTTAAATTTAGTGTTATCGCTCCCACTCTCTCATACTGGTCACTGGACATTCAACATGGCGCCTCATGGCAAAGAACTCTGTTAGGATCTGAAAAAAAGAATTATTGCTCTACATAAAGATGGCCTAGTCTATAAGAATATTGCCAAGACCCTGAAACTGAGCTGCAGCACGGGGGCCAAGACCATACAGCAGTTTAACAGGACAGGTTTCACTCAGAACAGTCCTCGCTATGGTTGACCAAGGGGGTTGAGTGCACGTGCTCAGCGTCATATCCAGAGGTTGTCTTTGGGAAATAGACGTATGAGTGCTGCCAGCTTTGCTGCAGAGGTTGAAGGGTTGGGGGGGTCAGCCTGTCAGTGCTCAGACCATACGCCACACACTGCATCAAATTGGTCTGCATGGCTGTCATCCCAGAAGGAAGCCTCATCTAAAGATGATGCACAAGAAAGCCCGCAAACAGTTTGCTGAAGACAAGCAGACTAAGGACATGGATTACTGGAACCATATCCTGTGGTCTGATGAGACCAAGATAAACTTATTTGGTTCAGATGGTGTCAAGCGTGTGTGATGGCAACCAGGTGAGGAGTATAAAGACAAGTGTGTCTTGCCTACAGTGAAGCATGGTGGTGGGGTAATAGTTTTTGTTCTACCAGTAATGGAAAGGTTTCTCACATTAACATTTTTTTTAATTGTAACACCAAATATGTAATTTATCTCATCAACTGCCTTGCTTGTCATACACAATATGTAGGACGAACGAGCAGAAAGCTGAAGGACAGGTTTCCTGAACATCTGGGTGATGTGAGAAACAATCGTTCCACCAATGTATCTAGACATTTCAACTCTTTACATGGTGGTGATTGTTCTATAGTTGGCATCCAAGTGATAGCAAGGGTTAAGACTCCTGCTAGAGGGGGTGACACTTTTCGTGTTCTGTGCAAATGGGATGTTTTTTTTTTATTTTTCATTTGCAGACACACATCCCCCAAGGGCTGAATGCCGAGTGGGATGTTAATCATTTTTATGAGTAGGGTCAATTTTATTTTTATTTATTACATTTAATTTTTATTATTATATTTAGAGTTGTTTTTTTTCCCTTCTTCCTTCCTTCCTGCCTGCACCATACACAATAAGGGTTTTTATGTAACCCTGCTTATTATGCGAGTTCCAAAGTTTATATATCCATGATTTGTTCCAGGTACGACACATATCAGAGGTGTGTTTTCATTTCTGTCAGTATATGTGTCATGTTTTTAAAGTTGTGTCATGTGATTTGTCATCAGCTGTTATATTCTGTTCCTCTGACAAGTGAAAATCAGTAATGACTAAGCATGTGTTCGTGTGAAACGCGTCTACTGCTCCTCTGTCCTGTCTTGGAGCTGTCATGTTCTTATCATATTGCATGTAAAGGATTCCAATAAAGGATTTCATCCACCACATTGCTGTTTGTGAGGCCAACCATTCTGTTTTTCCATTGCATGGTGGTGGGAGTGTCATGGTCTGGGGCTGCATGAGTGCTGCCGGCACTGGGGAGCTACACTTCATTGAGTGCCAACATGTACTGTGACATACTGAAGCAGAGCATGATCCCCTCCCTTCAAAGACTGGGCCACAGGGCAGTATTCCAACATGATAACGACCCCAAACACACCTCCAAGATGACCAATGACTTGCTAAAGAAGCTGAGGGTAAAGGTGATGGACTGGCCAAGCATGTCTGCAGACCTAAACCCATTGAGCATCTGTGGGGCATCCTCAAATTGAAGGTGGAGGAGCGCAAGGTCTCTAACATTCACCAGCTTCATGATGTCATCATGGAGGAGTAGAAGAGGACTCCAGTGGCAACATGTGAAGCTCTGGTGAACTCCATGCCCAAGAGGGTAAAGGCAGTGCTGGAAAATAATGGTGGCCACACAAAATATTGACACTCTGGGCTCAATTTGGACATTTTCACTTAGGTATGTACTCACATTTGTTGCCAGCGGTATAGACATTAATGGCTGTGTGTTGAGTTATTTTGAGGGGACAGCAAATTTACACTGTTAAACAAGCTGTACACTCACTACTTTACATTGTAGCAAAGTGTCATTTCTTCAGTGTTGTCACATGAAAAGATATAATAAAATATTTACAAAAATGTGAGGGGTGTACTCACTTCTGTGAGATACTGTATACTGATATATAAAGAGAGATATTGATAAATATTATTTGAATAGCTTGGCTGCTAGAGGTCTAATACACTTTTTTTAAGGGACGTTGGATATGTATTGTCATTTATTTACTTTAGCTTTATTGTATTCCACAATATAATTTCCCTTTAAAATGTATTTTAAATACTGAGACAGTGAGGGTTGCAATAAAAATGTTTTGGTCCCATGGTCTAAGTAGGCCAGAGTTTTAAAAAATATCCAAACCTTCTACCCTCACTATCATCAGTATTGTATACCAAAAATGTTGGGTTTAGCAGACATGGCAGTGTGGTTTATTCTGTAATTTAGGAAATTGGTGCCAACAAAAGTGAGAAAATGAGCTCACATCTCTCAAACACATCGCAGACATGAAGATCTGAACAATATTGCACACAGTATAAAAAGCAAGGCTTTAAATTTACTCTAAGCTTTATATATTACAACCTTGGAAATTTGGACAGGTGAATATTTACTTTACTCTGAATAAGGCTAGAATTTAGGTGCTTTGAAGAGGACAAAAAAAAGCAGGGTAGTTGTGCAAACCCAACACAGTTCTGGAAGGTAGTCACATTTCAGAACTCACCTAAGCAGTAAATGGGATGCACGCAAGTATCCATGAAAGAGAACAAGAGCTGCAGTGTCAACCTGAACTGCCTGCATTAGGTTTATTGTATTTGTTTAAAGAGGAACTTCACCCAAAAGGGGAAGTTCTGCTTTTTACATCCTCCCCCCTCCACTGCTACATTTGGCATTTTTTTGGGGGGAGTGGGTACTTGGTTCTGACAGGTAACCGCTACCACTTCTGGTCACATACACTGCACCAATGTGAGCCAGAAGTTGCCCCCCTTCGCCCTGCACCCTTCTTGGACACTTCACAGGTCCCAGAAGGCTTCAGGACAATTCATAAAGCGCAGCACACTTTGTGCATGCACAGTATGAAACTGGCTGTGAAGCCGCAAGGCTTTACTGCTGGTTTCCCTTACTGAAGATGCCGGAACCTGCACCCAAATCGTACTGAAGAATCGGCTTGGGTGAAGACATCCCTGGATAGGTAAGTGTCCTTATAATAAAAATTAGCAGCTACAGTATCTGTAGCAGCTCTTAATCTTTTGTGGAGTGCTTGCAGCTCCACTTCAGTGAGCCGTTTTTACACTTCTGGCACATTTGGATTCACAGAGAGAATGAATAGAATGGGTTGGGAATGGACTATATACTCTGAATATGTTTATATTGCACGAACTTTCTCCATAGGATTTTAGTACCCCAGACAGCACTACTGCCCCCCAGTGAATATGATATGAGATATTGGATGAGCCCTGTTCGCCAATCCTTGAATGGAGCTCAACTCACAGGCAGGCATGCCCACATAATAGTATCGTGTGTTGGATTTAATGTATTTCAGAGATGACCTAACCAGGGGTGGACTGACAACTCATGGGGCCCCCGGGCAATAAGGGATCATGGGGCCCCTTGTGTCCTCGCCCACACTCAAACCACACCCAAAAAAGCCTATGAAAGGTACCAGGGACATCTCATGGGGCCCCCTACTGACCCCGGGCACTCGGGCAGTGCCCAAGTTCCCCAATGGTCAGTCCACCCCTGGACCTAACAAATGACCTAATAGCTATAAGATTTCAGAATTATGGATTACAAAATTTTACACTGTTGTTAAACTAATCCTTATTGCAACATCATTAACAGTATAAGTATTATAATGTATATAACTATTATTTTGGGTACTTTAAATATTTACCTTGAATGATTAGGATTTAATAATGGTGACTAGGTGAAGAAATATAAATAGAATGCTAAATTAAGAAAGATTATCAATTGGTAGGATCTAGGACGCTTCATGACAAGATGTGCTGAGAGATGTGAGTTACAGTTTTTAGTTCATGCAATTCATTACGTGGTCATATAGCATATAATTTTTACTTTAGAATCAAACATGCAGCAAGGCAGTGCATCAATCCCACTCATACAAATACTGTGCTTTCCAGAACCAGACATTATGCCAACTCTCCTTGTGCACAATTCTTTAAAAAAATCCTTCTACCATCTTTTTGAGATTATTATCATCTGCTATTCTTTAGTGAAGAATAAAAATTATTTATACATCCTTTTTTGTATTTGCATACTTGGCTCAAACCCAATTATTCTCAGATGGTCATGTAAATCCTCTTATGACCTACATAAATTAACACAAGTAGTTAATCTATAATACAGTTGAAGGTGAAAAGCAAGCTATTCATTCACCTTTCTGTGAACTAAATTTACTTGTGTCTGGGTTATTTTTCAGGTCAATCATTTAATGATGAAAGGTTATAGAAGGCAAATAAGTTTGTTAGGTACTGAATAAACTGCTAGGGCTAATGTTCCTAAACTGTCCATAGACAACATGTCAGAGGGGTAAAGAGCACCTCTGCATTGAGCTGTGGTGTGCTAAAAGAATTTGAAATGCAGCTTGTGCATCTTCTGTTACTGTAATTCTAATAAAAGGCATCCTAAAAGGACCATATTCTCAACAGAGTGGTAGACCACAGGTCAGCTCTGAGCACTGCAGACATGTGAACAAACCCTAAAACATGATCTAGAAGTTTTAAGAGCAACACCATCTAAAACATCTGTATTAATCCTGGCTAGATGCTGGAAAATCAGATTATCTGATGGTTCCCTAAACATTAGAAAGTGTGGAATGTGGAATTCAGCCGGGAAAAATCTGCAACCAGAGGTGCTTAGGTCTGGTTCTCATGGATTGCCAAATCTGCATGTTTGCATTAATTAGAGGGAGATCCAACCAAAAACAATATATCAGCTACAGGTTGAGCTTGGTGGGCTCAGTCACCAAGCTTCTTATGAATCTTGGGTACTCTAGGAAGGAAATCTCCATTCCAGGGTTACTGATTCTGTTCCTGTTCATTTTGCAGTTGTGAATATTCCCACTTCTACTGCATTCTCCATAAAATAAATGAAACATCTAAAGCTGGATACACACTATAAGAAAATCGGAAGAAACACTCCGTACAAGGAATGATTGTTTGATTTTCTTATATTGTGTACACAACTTTCAACATCTGATTCAGACTTTCCATACCAAAATTTCCAAAAGGGCAAATTCCAAAATGTTTCTCATATGTGAACAGAACTAACGATTTTGATTTAAAGTGTACTGTTGTCATATAAGAAAAATCAGCTACAAAAGACTGCCCATGATCAGAAACAATAAATTACAATAATTTACATTACAACATTTCTACGTTAAAAAAAAGCCTGTGTCTTTTGAGAACTGAGAATTGTTGTACAATTAGTACCATCCTCAGGTTCAACTTGCTGTGAAACATCGAGAAAAACCAGACAATCGTTCGCCCAATTTCCTTATGGTATGTACCCAGCTTAATAGGAAGGGCAGGCACTTGTTGCATTGGCTGCAGCAGCTGTGCAGATATCAAAATTCAGGATCTTCCCTTATCTATCAATTTTTGAATGTTTGTTTTCTTTACGGTTTCAGTGGACAGACCCTTTGTCAACTTCTATAGAACAGTGGTTTTCTTACCTATGAATTTATAAAGAGAGAACTGAATAACATGATTGTATCCCTCAAGCTCTCCTGTGGACTAAGGTAGCTCATGATTGTTACAGCAGCAACGGGGACTTGGTCCAAAAATCTCTGCAGGAAAACTTCCCTGTTTGAATGGTTTAGAATTACAAAAACCCTTTTTATTTATTAATACCCTTTTGAGTAAGTCTGAAATCCAAACTTTCTTAAAATTTAATTTTAGGAATCCTTTGGTAAATCAAAAGTTGAAAAAAAAATGATGTATCATTTATATAAAAGGATGCTATCCTATTTTAGGTGTAAAGTCTAATTTTTGAGAGGTTCCAGGTCCATGAAAACTACTCATGGACACGGGAAATTGTATTTTAAAATTCAATTTAAAGGAATGCTGCTAATTTAACTTCACTATTAATGAAAAATTCAACAAGATGTAGTCTGCTTTGATATACACAGTAGTTAATTATAATGTTAATATTATCTTAGATTACAATTTTCCTAAGCCATAGTTATGTTTTTGTTTTAGATAAGCACAACAGGTGAACAGGTACATAGTGTTGCTTGACAGCCTTTTCCATTCCTCACTTCATTAAAAGGCTATTTTCACCCAGCACTAAGTTCAGTTTTGTGGGTCATAATGGCTATAATCACCAACTTGTTTAGTAGAAAATCAAATAGTAAGATCGGCAGTAATATGTGCTTCTTGTATCAACCACAAGAACACAACAAAGGTATCAAGGTGGCGGAGATACACTGCCAACTGGATACTTGGCAGGCGTGAAAAGCTAGAATTTTATTTAATTTCTCAATTATGTGCCAGCAATTCTACCATGGAAAAGGTGCTTAAAATTTGACACAGTTTCAATAAGCAGTTTAGCTGAAAGCCAGCAAAATCTAAAGCATGGTTAGATAAAAAAAGTTTTAAATAATGTTGGATATGGATGGTAGACTAGAGAACATTGTGTGCCATAAAATAATTGGGACCTTGAGCTCATTTGTCTCGAACAATATAAACACATTGGAGAGCTGGGCAATATTCAAAAATAATGTAGCTGTCTGAAAGCAAAGTATCTGAAGGACATTTATACAGATCTTGTAAACCTGCATAAATTATACTAAACCAATGACCTTCCCCATTGGTTATACAAAGGCCTCTCATCTTCCACTAGAGCATGTAAACCTTCCATCAAGCATTATCTGTAGTTCAGGTAACTTGCTAAGTATAAGGATAAACATGCATCTAGCTATTAAGAATATATTCTGTAAATAGTGTTTGGCTTCTTGTACTTGCTTAAAGTACATTGTGGACATTTGTTCCTCTGGTTTGCATGGGTGCTATAAAGCAGCAAGTTTAGGTTAAGAAACGTCTCTAATAAATGGTATTTTAATGGTGTACTCAAGTTTGTGTTTTCGGGTCCCTACTAGGCGTTGATTGAGTTGGATTATTCTGAACAGTAGTAAAAGATTGGACAGAACTTAGAGAAGTCATCGTGTGAGTTGGTCGGCCTGTGCCTTGAGGGCCAGAGACTGGTGAACCATAGCTAGAAGTCTTAGGGCTTGCACTAGCCTCTTCAGTCTGTTGAAGTATCCTCATCCTTTCCATTTCTCCATGTGATAATGGTGTCCCAGGGGAACACATGGTGTTAGAGGGAATGTAGCAGCAGTCCCTCACTGGATGAAAGGACTCAGAGTCTGTAGGACGTGAACAGGCATCTGGTGAAACCCTTGTAAAATGGACTTGGTTGTAAGGAATATCTGAAGCCACAGATCCATGTCCAAGGTTCCTGGGCATTGAGGATTCCTGCACCAGATGAAGTGAGTGTGGCATAGGATAGCTGGGCCTTGGCTGTTGCTCATTACAGCTCATATGGCTGGCAGGAGGGGTGGAAACGACTTGGACTGTGTAAGGACAGGCCAGTGGTGGGTTGTACTGTTGGGCAGCTAGTAAGGCTTGTAATAAGCGCATCATATGCTGCAGCTCCTTACTGAGTTGGGAAACTTCCTGGTTGAGACTGTTGATCTGTAAAATAGAAACATTATTTTCTTCCATTGGCTAATTATATTTAATAAACAGTTTGCTTAATACAAACATGATTACAATCAGTTAAGACCATGTATTATTTTGAATTTATTCTTATGGTGTCTTTCCCTCATCTTTAGTAATTCAGGTATTTGATGAGGTATGGTAAACTATGCATGTATAAATAAACATTTTTTTTGGAAACATAAAATAAGTTCTGTTGCTTTTACCAGTTGAAATTGCACATAGGAGTTATTCCTTGTGTTGCTCTCCAAGATGTCAGAGAAATCCGCTAGTTAATGTTCAATAAGTTGCAAAACAAGAGATACATACACTATATGGTCAGAAGTATGTGGAAACCCTCCAAATTATTGAGCTCAGTTAGAGTACTGTGTATGCTACAGCATACAGGACAAAACTGGTTACTGGTAATGCTGTAACATATAATACAAAAACATTTTAGACAATCGTTTGCTTTCAATCTTGTGGCAAATGTTTAGGGAAGTTTGTTTACTGCTCCGACATGACTGTCCGTAAAGACATGGTTTGATGAGAATGGGCTGACCTCCATAGATCCTTGCCCTCAACCCTGCTTAACACCTTTGAGATGACTTAAAACAATGACTGCAAGGTCGATCCTCTCATCCAACATCAGATGTCACAAATGCTTTTTGGCTGATTGGGCACAAAGTCCCACAGAAACACTCCAGAATCTTGTGGAAAGCCTTCCCAGAAGAGAAAACTGGTGACCCTTTTGCTGCCTCTGGGGTTACAATTACATGGATGGCAGTGGACTCTTTTACTCACACCCCCACTGGGAAATTGTAAATCACTATCGCATAGGAGGTTATTGGTCCCTTATGTGACAGCAATAAAGTTGTGTAAAAAAAGTTTTTAAAAACGAAAGTGATAAGACCCCATACCTCCTAATACATGCACATACATACATAAACACATGCACTGGGACACCTACATATGGAAACAATGATTATGCTACATAGACATGTATGATTCGTTTAGTTATGAATTGAAATTCAGAGGAAATATTTGTTATACGGAGATTCTGATGTATCCGAATTTCCAAATCAAAGTAGTAACGAATTTCAATGAATCCAAAATGAATAATAATAGAAACAAATGATCCAAATTCAAAAATGAATTTGAATTCAAAAGTTAATTGGAATTTGAAAATTTATTTGCATTCAAAAATGATTTCGAATTTGAAATGGAAACATATTGCAATAAATACAGTAATTTATAAAAGTTAAATTAGATGATGATTCCTACTTACTGTAAGGTTCTGAACAGAATAGAATAAAACAGAATAGAAAAGAATGGAATAGAATAAAATAGAATAGAAAGAAATAGAATAGAATAGATAATGTAATAATAGAAGAGAAGAGAAAAAAGAATAGTATAGAGTAGAATAGAACAAAATAAAAAGAATAGAATAGAAAATAATAAAATAAAATAGAATGAATATTGCAATCATCTGAGCTTCAAATCGATTTGAAAATAACAAATATGTGACATGGATCTGAATATATAAACAAATTCCAGAAAATTCCAACTAACCATTTTAACATGACAAATATGATGAAACAAAATTTTTAACTTAATGAACGAATGCGAAACAAAATACATTTTTCTGTCGTGCACATCTCTAATGCTACACATAATATATACTGTTGGGCAGCCAGAGTGAGAGCAATATTTCTAAGGCCATTATTCACATTTAACTCTAAAATAATGGTCTTTAGACCTTTCAAAGTACCACCGATGTATAATTTTGTGTATTGAAATTTGTTGCAGTTTCATGGGCACACACAGTTTTAGGTATTTGCACGATTGGTATCTATTTTCTTGACACAACTTTTCTTCTATATTTTATGTAAACAAATATATTGAGTAATATATTGTGTTTGTGCATTCAAATTAAAGTGACACTAAGCTTCATTTTTTTTGTTAAATAACAAACATGTCTACTTACCTGATCTGTGTAGTAGTTTTGCACAGAGCAGCCCAGATCCTCTTCTTTTTGAAATCCCGCTGGCACTCCTGGTTGTTCCCCCTTGAGCAGTGCCCCCAGGGCAAGCTGCTTGCCTGGGGACCCCGCTGCGTGCTCATCCCCAAGACGCTGCTCTTTGCATCCATGAGACACTTGGAGCCATGACTCGCCCCCCCCCCACTCTGCTTATTGGCTCACTGGCTGTGTTTGATAGCAACGGGAGCCAATGGGATCCCGCTGCTGTCTCAGCCAATGAGGAAGAAGAGTACCCAGATCAGAGGTGACTCAAGTAAGGATTGGGGGTGGGACTGGGGGTGGTGTCGCTGCACACAGAAGGTTTTTATCTTCATTCATAGAATACATGAAGGTATTGTGGGTTAAAATTAAAGTGATACTAAGCTTCATTTTTCCTGATGGCACTCCTGGCTGTTTCCCCTAGAGCAGTGCCCCCAGGGCAAGCTGCTTGCCTGGGGGCCCTGCTGTTTGCTCATCCCCAAGACACTGCTCTCTGTGTCCATAAGACACTTGGAGCTGTTACTCTGCCCCACCCCCCTCTCTCATCATTGGCTCACTGGCTGTGATTGACAGCAACGGAAGCCAATGAGCTCCCGCTGCTGTCTCAATGAGGAGGAAGCGTACCCAGATCAAAGGGGACACAAGTAAGGATTGGGGGGTGGGGCTGGGGGTGGCGTCGCTGCACAGAGAAGGTTTTTTTATCTTCATGCATAGAATACATGAAGGTAAAAAAACCTTGAGCCTTTAAAACCACTTTAACTTTAGTATATTTTTTATGGATAATTTGCTTTTGATAAACGGTTCAACTAATATTGTGTAGCATAAAAAAATTGATTCTATGATATGTTTGTTTGTGAATTGTGAAAAACTGAACTGCATATTCCAGATGAGGTCATACTGAGTTGCAGAGAGACAAAATGATATCTCTCTCTCTGGAGTCTATACTTCTCTTAATACAAGAGAGGATTTTGCTTTCTTTAGAAACTGCAGCTTGGCATTGCATGCCAATATTAAGTCTATGATCTACCAGAACTCCCAGATCCTTCTCCACCAGTGACTCCCCCAGTTGTACTCCCCTTAGTATGTATGATATGTGCATATTTAAAGCCCCTGAATGCATAACTTTACATTTATCAACATTAAATCTCATTTGTCACATAATTGCTCAATTAAATGTAACGTTGGATTCAGCTTGTAAATTGTAGACATTGTGTAAGGACATTATTCCACTGCATAGCTTGGTGTCATCTGCAGAGACTGAAATGGCACTGTTAATCCCAGACCCTATATCATTTATACATATGTTATAGAGTAAGGGTCCCAACACTGAGCCCTGTACACTACTAATGACCTTAGACCATTCAGAGTATGAATCATTAACCACTGTAAGACCTAGCCTTCTCTGACACTTTTTGTTTACATGTAAAAATCTGCATTTTTTTTAGAAAATTACTTAGTACCTCAAAACATACATTGCTCAAAAAATTAAAGGAACACTTTGAAAACAGATTAGATCTCAATGGGGAAAAATCTCATGCTGGATATCTATACTGATATGGATATGGACTGGGTAATGTGTTAGGAATGTAAGGATACCCCATCGTTTGATGGAAATTAAAATTATTAACACACAGAGGACTGAATTCAAAGACACCTCAAAAATCAAAGTGAAAAAATTATGCAGCAGGCTAGTCCATTTTGCAGAAATTTCATTGCAGCTACTCAAAATGGTCCTCAGTAGCTTGCATGGCCCCTACGTGCTTGTATGCATGCCTGACAACATTGGGGTATGCTCTTAATGAAACGATGGATGGTGTCCTGGGGTATTTCCTCCCAGATCTAGACCAGGAAATCACTGAGCTCCTGGAGAGTCTGAGGTGCAACCTGATGGTGTCGGATGGCACGAAACATTCTATCCCAGAGGTGCTCTATTGGATTTAGGTCAGGTGAGCATAGGGGCCATTCAATGCTATAATTTGCTTTATCCTCCAGGAACTGCCTGCATACTCTTGTCACATGAGGCTGGGCATTGATGTGCACCAGGAGGAACCCAGGACCCACTGCACCAGCGTAGGGTCTGACAATGGAGCCAAGGATTTCATCTCGATACCTAATGGCAGTCAGGGTGCCATTGTCTAGCCTGTAGAGGTCTGTGCGTCCCTCCATGGATATGCCTCCCCAGACCATCACTGACCCACCAACAAAACAGTTATGTTGAAGTATGTTACAGGCAGCATAACACTTCTCCAGAACCTTTCACATCTGTCACAAGTGCTCAGGGTGAACCTGCTCTCATCTGTGAAAAGCACAGGGTGCCAGTGGCGGACCTATCAATTCTGGTGTTCAATGGCAAATGCCAATCAAGCTCTATGGTGCCGGGTAGTGAGCACAGGGCTCACTAGAGGACGTCAGGTCCTCAGGCCACCCTCATGAAGTCTGTTTCTGATTGTTTGGTCAGAGACATTCACACCAGTGGCCTGCTGGAGGTCATTTTGTAGGGCTTTGGCAGTGCTCATCCTGTTCCTCCTTGCACAAAGGAGCAGATACCGGTCCTGCTGATGGGTTAAGGACCTTCTGCGTCCCTGTCCAGCTCTCCTAGAGTAACTGCCTGTCTAGAGGAGTTGAACTTCCTCTGTAGGGTCCAAGTATCACCTCATGCTACCAGTAGTGACACTGACCCTAGCAAAATGCAAACCTAGTGAAAAACAGAAAAGATGAGTAGGGAAAAAAATGTCAGTGGTCTCCTGTTTTGGCAGTTGTGTCATTGTTGCCCATCTAGTGCACCTGTTGTTGTTAATTTCATTAACACCAAAGCAGCTGAAACTGATTAACAACCCCCTCTGCTACTTAGATTAGATCAACATCCCAGGAGTTTAATTGACTTGATGCTATATTCTGATTAAAAAGTATTCCTTTAATTTTTTTGAGCAGTGTATTTTATTTATTATATGCAGGGGCCCTAGAGAATAAAATGGTGGGTGTTGCAATTTTTCTGTAATGGTATTTGTGCAGCGGATTTTCAAATACAATTTTTTTGGAAGTAATATATTTTTTTTTAATTTCAATGCACAAAAACACAATAACCCAATTGTTTGGTAAAATGTAAAAGATGATATTACGCCGAGTAAATAGACACTAAACATATTACACTTTAAAATTGTGCATGCCCATGCAACAGCAACAAACAAATTTTATTATCCATAGGCAATGCTTTAAAAATCTTTACAGGTCACCACTTTAGATTTACACAGGAGGTCTGGTGCTAGAAGCTCTGAGCAAGAAGGGACCCCCTTCGAAATGCGTCAGTGGAACTTTTGAGAGTCTCCCCCCCATTGATGTGACTCGCATTGGTCTTGCACTTTAATACTCCTTTGAGGATCTTGCACTCTTGTTTTACTGCTTCGTTTGTCAGTTTATATCTCATTTTAATAAAATCAAGTTTTGTATTGAGGTAATGCGCAAGGTTGGTGTGCTTTCTTTTTGTTTCACTTTGCTTAAAACATCTGATCATACCAAGATCGATGTGATCTGATGCTTTCCTATTTAACCACTTCCAGTCCGGACACTTTTACCCCCTTCCTGTCCCGGCCAATTTTCAGCTTTCAGCGCTATCACACTTTGAATGACAATTGCACGGTCATGCAACACTGTACCCATATGAATTTTTTTAGCATTTTTTTGAGACAGATAAAGCTTTATTTTGGTGGTATTTATTCACCACTGGGATTTTTATTTTTTTGCTATGTAAATGAAAAAGTCCAAACATTTTGAAAAAAAGTGTTTTTCTTATAAAATATAAGAAAAATAAATAAATAGTATTTCATCATAAACCTTGGCCAAAATTTTTTTCTTTTTACATACTGTCACCCTAGCAGTAGTGTCACCATGGTGGGGGGTGATGAAGATTTTTTTTTTCTTTACATTGATTGCTTTTACACCCATAAAGGCTGTAAAAGCAATCATTTCTCCTTCTCTCTGGCTGCATTTTTGCAGCTATTGAGAACTACTGTGTGAGCTGTGATTGGTCACAGCTTGTCACATGGTACAAGGCTGTTGTGAATAGCCTTGTACCATGTGACCTCTGTGATCATTCACAGATTTCACATGCAGTAAGCTATGATGTTAGAAGTGACATCTTGCTTACTACTCTGCATGTGATCACTGATTGGCCAATCAGTGATCACATGATCGGGACCGCACACAGAGGTCCTGTCCGACGATTGGTGTTCCACTGTGTCCGGAGAACACAGCGGGCACCGGACTGCGTTGCTTCGCGCTCCCAGGGAGCGCGCACAAGCAGGGTGCGGGGAGGCCATTTATAAACTGCCACCCAACCCTGCACTGCCACCATCCGGCCGTTTATATACATGGTCCGGATGGGAGGTGGTTAAAAGATGGCGCTGTTTACATCCAGGGAAACTGGAAGTAATGAATGCTCATCGCTTCCCGTTTCCTATACCATAGAGGTGATTGGAGCCATTCTGGTATCTGATTACCTCTATGGTCAACCGGCGGAAGCGCCGGCTGTTCGCTCGTGTCTCCTGGTGGGACAGAAGGCGGCGGGAGGGAGGGATGTCTATTAGTCAGTTTTCTACTTTTCAAAATTACTTTTTTCCAAGCCTTTTGACTTTACCTTACACATTAGCCGTGTGTGGGGAACTGTGTGAAACACTCCAAGCATGCCACATCCACATCTACTCTTTTGTCCAAGGTTTTGCTCACCTCCTCATAAAAAGAAATCAGATTTGTTTGACAACTTCTGTCTTTCATGAATCCACGCTGTCTGTTGCTTCAAATATTTTTTTTTCAGCAAGAACTCATCTATGTGGTCTTTTATTAAACTCTCCAGCATCTTCCCAACTATGGTGTCCGTTTGTGAACCAGCGGTAATAGATCGCTGCTCAGTTCTCCGGCATTCTCGGAGAACACAGTTCTCCTGTGAATGCAGTTTATGAAGCAGTTCTCCGAACGATGGGAGAACGGTCTCCAAACGCTGGAGAACGGTCTACAAACTCTGAAAAACGGCTCATTTTACTATAATCTCTCGAGATTATAGTAAAAAATCAGTTTTCTAAACAGAGGTAAGTTATCTCTGCTTAGTTTGCGGTCCCTCTGATTCTCCAGCTCTGGGCTGGAGAATCTGGAGGGAGAACACAGATCTCCAGTGAAGGGCTGACATGATCTTCTGAGTGTTATAAACTGTGAATGACCAGAGAATAGCTGAGATCCGTTGAATCGCAGCTATTCTCTGTGTCATAACGGACACCTATAGAAGTTAAACTAACAGGTCTGTAGTTAACCCTTTTTAAATATTGGTACCACATTAGCCTTACGCCAATCCAGTGGTACTATACCAGTCATTAAAGAGTCCCTAAAAACAATGGCTTAGAAATGACAGAGCTCAACTATTTGAGAACACTTTTTTCACCTTTATTCTGACATATTTCTGGACCATATCAATTTTGAGCCATTGTGGATCATTTTGTGCTATGTCAGTACTATCCCCATTATAGAAACGAGCTCCCTTATTTTACTTTGTATACTCAGAGCTGAATAAGGTACCCCTGGAGGATTTACCCCCCTTCCTGACGATGCCATTTTTTGCGATACGGTGCTGCGTTACTGTAACTGACAATTGCGCAGTCATGCAACGCTGTACATAAATTAAATGTATGTAATTTTTTCCCCCACAAATAGAGGTTTCTTTTGGTGGTATTTAATCACCTCTGCATTTTTTATTTTTTGTGCTATAAACAAAAAAGACAAACAATTTTGAAAAAATATATATTTTTGATATTTTTATAGCAAAAATATAAAACATATCCAGTAAAAAATTTAAAAAATCTAATTTCTTCATAAATAAATGTACTCTGCTACATGTCTTTGCTAAAAAAAAATCTTAAGTGTAAATTAATTGGTTTATGTGAAAGTTATAGTGCCTACAAATGGTGGTATATATACTGGATTTTTTTTTTCTGCTACTAATGGCGGCGATCAGTGACTAATTGCAGGACTGCGGAGGCATTCTGACACTGGGGGGGGGGGGGCACTGACTAACTGCCACTGACATCCCCAGTGACACTAATACAGTGATCAGTGCTAATAAAAAAGCTGTGTGTGTTTTACACTATGTGCTGTGTTGTGTTTTACTATGGAGACATGCTGCTTTGTATTTCTCTGCTGGGGACACGAGAAGAGGAGGATCTGGGTTACCCTGTGCAAAATCACTGCACAGAGCAGGTAGGTATGATGTGTTTGTTATTTTTATTTTTTTGAAGTGAACATTTAGTATCACTTTACCTCAGGTCAGTCTTTTCAATTGCCCTCAGCACCCTCCACATTTCCAAATTCCTTTTTTTTTTGCTGTTGTGAGCATAGGGGGTGGCTACATCTGTTCTTCATGGTCCCCCTGTATGTCGGAACATAGTTACCCTCTCTTGCTCACGCCTGAAATGGACTATGAGATTTGTAGTGTGCATAGAGCAGGGCACATGATTGCAACTAACATGCACTGCTTATTCCAAGCAAATGCAAGTGAGGGGAAAAAAGAGAGGTTCGGAAGCTCATGGAGGATGTCACAAGGAAGCAAAAAAAACATAAAAAAACAAATTTCATGAAAACTAGATTACAGGGCTATTAAGTAATGGAGGTATACAGATTATTTTTTAACCACTTGCTTACCAAGCACTTTCACCCCCTTCCTGCCCAGGCCAATTTTTCAGCTCTCAGTGCTGTCACACTTTGAATGACAATTGCGCAGTCATGTGACACTAAACCCATATGAAATTTGTATCATTTTTTCACATGAATAGGGATTTCTTTTGGTGGTATTTAATCGCCACTGAGTGTTTTTTTTTTGCACTATAAACAAAAAAAGAGCAAAAATTTTGGGGAAAAAACGGTTTTCTTTGTTTCTGTTATAACATTTTGCAAACAGGTAATTTTTCTCCTTCGCTGATGTGCATTGATGAGGCTGCACTGATAGACAACACTGATGGGCTGCACTGATGAGGCAGCACTGGTGGGCATTGATGAGGAGGCACTGATGATGCTGCACTGATATGTAGCACTGATGGGCACTGAAAGGTGGCAATGATGAGCACTGATAGGCAGCACTGATGGGCACTAATAAGCAGCACTGAAAGGCACTGACAGGTGGCACTGATGGGCACTGCTGGGGTGGCACTGCTGGCCACTGATGGGCAGCACTGTTGGGCACTTTTGGGGCTGTACTGATAATCAGGGCACTGATTATCAGTGCAGATGTCTTCTGTGACACTTGCCGGTTATTGGCAGTACTTTCTTCACACTGTGACAGCGTGAGGAAAGTGCTGCCGGCAACTGTATTTACTTTGTAATCAGCTGTGTCATTGGACATAGCTGATAGCGTGGCAAAAGGCTGCTGTGATTGGCCTTTTACCATGTCATGTGATCAGCTGTGTCCAAAGGACACAGAGATCACAGACAGCGCCAAATGCGCGCCACTGGGGGCGCATTCAAGGAGCTGGAGAACCGCGCTGTAGCTGTCATGTGGATATAGTGTGGTTGTCAAGTGGTTAAGAATAAGGATATTGTTTAGTGTCATTTTATTGTTAGCACTGACATTTTTAAATCCATGTGTAGTGCCTACAGTTTTGAGGTATGGTGCTAAAGGAGAAATTCCTAAAAAATATTTGGATGGGGGGAACTGCCCTTCCCCTACTTTTCCTTATGCTTCCCACTGTCCTCATTCCCAGTTATCTCTTTCCTTCCTAGAAGCCTCTTGTCTCTCATTTATTTTCTTAGCTGGTATCAGCAATCCAGAGCCTATATTCCTGGACATCCCTCAGTGGACAGCAGCAGGACCACCCAGTAATGACTTCTGTTGTACCTTGGACTGCCCTACCTGTTTGACCCTTGTGTCTGGCATACAATGTTACTGCGGTCTTAGAATCCCCGGTTTTATAATCTCCCCTTTTGAAAACCAATAAAATATTGAAACAGAAAAAGAAAAAACACGTAAGAACACTTCAACCGGTAATAAACCAAAAAGCAAACATTTACTACAGTATGTTGCAGCTTACCAATTCTTTGATGTGATGGCTGCTTTTGGGGTTTTTTAGGCTCTTTAGGCTGATGATCCTGCTAGTAAGTATGCTATTTTTCTACAGAAAAATCTGTTCTGCAGATGTAGCATTTAGTGGTTTGAGACAAGCAATTTACTGCTGACAGTGGTGTTTACAGTGATCAGCTTTTATTTATCTATGTAAAACCTTTATCACAAAAGGGAGAAAAAAATATTTGCTTATAAAGTGTTAGCTGGAGTTATGGCTTGTTAGTGTATTTAAATCAGCTAGTACATCAAACACTCTCCTCCCCCTAAACTGACAATGCTGCTGTCCAAAGCTGTCTCTGTTGCTCCTTCATCAAGTGTAGGCAGTCTAATGCAGGCCATAGACGGGGAGAAAACCAGCCAATTTTTTTTAGAAAAACAAAAAAATCGGTCGTTCAGTTGGCCGACGTTACCACCATTGGTAATAAAAAGTCGGCTGATTTTCATCCCGTCTACGGCCGGCAGAGAGCTCCACTATTATATTTGACAGAAGAAATAGAATATGAATAATAATAAGAAAAAGTTGCAACATTGTATCTATTTATATCCATTTCAGATACAGAGGTTTCTATTCAGATACAAATAGATACAATGTTGCTATACTTTTAATGTCAAATATAATATCGGACTGAAATTCTTTTTTTTCTTCTTCTTATTCATATTCTTTTCTTCTTCTTATTCATATTCTATTTCTTCTTTTACCTCTTTTCCTTCTTCTTCCCGGTCACTGCTCATGCGCATTTTTTAAAATCGGTAAAAAGATCAGCCGATTTGTCCAAAATCAGCTGAAGGACAAAATTGGCCGATTTGTTTCCCAACATGACCGACAAAAATGTGTCCAAATCACGAAAAACGGCCGACTGATTACCCCACTAACGATCCGAAAATCGGCCGATTTGTTTTTTCGGCCGAACATTCGGCCGGTTTTCTCCCCGTCTATGGCCTGCATAATACAGGAGGTGTGTTACTGGCCAAATTATCAGGTGAAAACAGAGGGAAAAAAATCCTAAAAAAAAAACTAATGCAACCACCAGATCTAATGATTGGTAAGCAGCAATATATTACATTTTTGGTTTACTATCCCTTTAGGAAGTGATGAGCTTATCAATGGTCACAAAACAATACATACAAATTCAGAAAATAAAACATTCAAATCCCACTCCAAAGACATTCTGCTACGTTAATTGGCTGGTGTCTAAATTGTCCCTAGTATGTGTATGTATGAATGTAAGTTAGGGACCTTAGATTGTACACCCCTTGAGGGTTAGGGACTGATGTGAATGTACAATATATATGTAAAGCGCTGCGTAAATTGACGGCGCTATATAAGTACCTGAAATAAATAAATAGTGACCTAAAAAACTCCAATAATGTTTACCACTGAAACCCAGGGGGCCACGGAATCACTATGCACAATTCATCTGCTTCATGTCTAGAGCAGCAGTTTGTGGAAGGTCAGCATGGAGACTAACTACAACTGACGAAATGATTAACTCGCCATACGCTTTCAGATTGATCAATGATCACTTCCTACATTCTAAAAGGACCCATGAGAATTACAGTAACCACATCTAAAGTTCCCCTTACCTGTTCTGCACTATGCTGTGATCAAGGCTACTTGCTGAAATGCGTCAGCATGCTTTTATGTCACTCCTGTATCACTAATAAAGCTTTCATGATGATTTTGGACTTGCCGGCTTTTCCTGCTTTTTGTATCCTGTTCTGCACTATACTTGCCTTTTATCTGGATGTCTTTCATAATTGCACATCTTTTACAAGACACACACGGTATTTCAGAGCATTTCTCCTTCAACAGCTCATCCTTCTGCAAATTTCTCAGTTTATTTTTGATGGTTGTTTTAATTTGTTCAGGCATTGGGGAAAGGGTAAAATGCAAAAAAGACCGCCACAGGTCATCTTCTCAAGTTGCCTTGCAATATCTCAGGTCAGCGCTTAAAGGGTAACTCCAGTTTTGTTGAAAAATAGCAAAAGAAAATTTTATATATATATATATATATATATATATATATATATATATATATATATATATTGTATACAACGGTGACACAAGCCATATTGTAATTGAATGTTTTTAAAAATGACCTTTTCTATCTGCAGCTGCTGTAATTTTCTGTCATATTCAATGCAATATGGCTACCTGGAGGTGTTCTATAAACAGATGGTGCACAGAACGCCCCCAGAAATCCTCTTTTGCTTGTGTGATTGGCTCACTGATATTCCAAGAAGTCTCCACTAAGATACAGATTTTGGGCATCTCCTGCAACAAAAATGTCATTTTTGGTGAGATACTCCCAAAGGGAAATCACATCCAAAGGGATGCAGACCCTGCTACTTTCCTCATTGGAACCCTATGAGTGCAGTAGCTGACTGATAATTAAAAAGTCACTCTCATAAAGATTCACTCTTCCAATGGATATACAAACAAACAGCTATTTCTTCAGAATAACAAAAGGTAGGAATCTGCAGTAAAGTTTGTTAAAATCACTCCAATCCAGAGAGGAATGTTTTTTCTCAGCAAAAGTGGAGTTACTCTTTAACTGCTTCAGCATACATTTGTGTCTCAAAATTTGTGTTGCTGGTATCTCAAAAGTCTGTGCATTAGCTTAGTTCCTGCATAACCATTGCAACAGACCTGGGTACTATAGAACGGATTTTATACCATGGATGTGATGGATTTTAAATGGAATTGAATAAAGCACTCCAAGTTTTATCCTTGACTATATGTAGCATGAGAGTATACAGTATATAAAAACCTTTGTATTTCACATTCCCTTATTTTTTTTCCGAATTCACATACAAGCCATGTAACGGTAACAAGGGTTGGGACACGTCTTAAAGCTGAACTCCGGAATAGTCAAACCACATAAGGCATTGTGTATTCTTCCTTGAATCTTGCTGTGTTTCGTGTAATTCTTCCAGATCTGTGCAGTAATTCAGTGTGAAGCTTTCCCTCTGTACAGGAGCTTCCTGTAATAAAGACCAGTCACTGCTGTTGTCTCTTCTTGTGCAGGATGGCTGGTCTGGTCTCTGCCCCCCTCCTCTAGTTTGCTGTAAACAGCATGTAGTGTGTGGGCCAAATGGGACCTTCCCACAGCTCTGCCCTCTGCCCAGCTTATGTGCAGAACAGTGATGAAGCCCTGTTTTGGGTGCACAGAGAGTGAATTTGTGTCTTGTGTGTCTATTGAGGAATATATATAGATTTGTGTCTGGAGTTTAGCTTTAAATTTTGTTGTTGCTGCAACTGGTCAAGCACACGCATTTGTTGTGATAGCAGTAATACATAGAAAATGCAGTGTGTTGTTCATTTCTTACCTCCTGATTTAGCCTGCAAATATTCTGCTTGATCTCCTCAGCTTCAGCTGCCAAGATTGGGTTAACAAGGCTTATACCTGATCCAAAGTGAGAAGAAAAAACATTAGAACATGTTATGCATTTACTTGTGTTGGATGGAATAATACCAGTTATAATGAACAAGTATTCTATTATTTTACCATAAAACATCTACCCATCAGAAAATCTGGATGCATTGTCGGATGCAGGGAAATTATTCTTTATGTGCCTGCACGCAATCAGCCAGGAACAATTGATGAAATCAATGAAGGAAGGGCGGATGATTGGTAGGAAACTACCTTTCCTTTTCAATCTTCAGTACGGTAATTTTCTGTAATATTCAATGCAACATGGCAACCTGGAGGTGTTATGTATACAATTGGTGCACCGAACTTCCCCAGATATGTCATTCCTTGCTTGTGTGATGGACTCACTGAGTTTCCCAGACATTTGCCCTAAGGTATAAGTCAGATTTTAGGCATCCTCTGCAATAGGAATTTTCATTTTGGTGAGATACTACCTAAGGGTTAATTATGTCTAAAGAGATGCAGACACTGCAACTTTCCTCATTAGGACACTGCAAGTGCATCGGCTGATTGGAACGAACACAGGCTTTCCCAATCAGGAACCAGACTTTCAAGGACAGAGTTGAACATACAGCTTTTTCTTAAGAACAAAAAAAGGTAGGACTCTGCTATAACGTTTGGATAGTCAGTGTACATTGCAAGGATTTTAACAGAGGGGATTGATTTTTTTTCTCAACAAAAGTGGGGTTACTCTTAAAGTGATACTAACTGTAAAGTTTTTTTTTCTTCTTTTTCTAACAACATGTTATACTTACCTGCTATGTGTAATGGTCTTGCACAGAGCAGCCCTGATACTCCTCTTCTTGGGGACCCCTGCTGGCACTCCTGGCCCCTCCCTCCTGCCAAGTGTCCCAATAGCAAGCCACTTGCTATAGGGGCACTCGTATGCTCGCTCCCAAGCCATAGACACAGAGTGTGGCTCAGCCCCACCCCCTAGTTCCCTCCTCACTGGCTAAGATTGACAGCAGTTCCTGCTGCTGTCTCTGAACCAATAACGAGGGAGAGAGCCAGCTGCTCTCAAGCACATTGCTGGACTGAGATGGAGCCTTGGTCAGTATAAGGGGGAACTGTGTGTGTGCGTGCGTGTGTGGGGGGACTGCACACAGAAGGTGTTTTACCTCCATACATAAACTACATGAAGATACAAAACCTTCAGCCTTTAGAACCACTTTAAGGTGTTTTTCCCTTTATTTTTACCTAGTGATCCTGCCAGTAACACACTTCCTGTCCTAGGGTGACAACGCTCAAACTGTACTGTATCTATGGTAGATTAGTATTGTCATAGTTCCCCCTCTTCTGATCTCCAATACATAAAGAGTAGGGCTTTGGAAGTTCACAGAAGATAGTTTGAAGAGCTGATAACATTGTTTGAGATTTCTGTTCAATGCACAGGAAGGTACAAGGTATTTCTATCAACAGGTACTTTCTACTTACAAAAATGATCCTAACCTGAAAAAGGTAAACTAATGCTTATTACATGTAAGAACTAGTAAGCTGCAATACAGAATATTTTTGCTCTTAGGTATAGTTATGCTGTAGCAAGGTACTGGTATAAAGGTCCTTGAGGCTCCATTTAGACTTGTGCGACTTGTTATTCAACTTTGGACACAAAGTCACATGACAAGTCGCAGCCCATGTATTTCAATGGAAGCCATTCAAATCTATGCACCTTAAAGTTCTATGCGACTTAAAGCTTCCTGAACTACTTTGATGTGACTTTCATTTGACTTGAGTGCCATAGACTGCAATGTAAACTCTCAAAAGTTGCATGAAAGTTGCATCATGTTATCAATGTGACAGCTGTGCAACAGTCAAAGCCAAATCAACAGCCAAAAGTTGCAAAAAAGTTGCAATGGAAATGGCACAACTATGGAGTCGCACAAGTGTAATTGGAGCCTTAAGGAAAACAAGACAAAGATGGATTTCACAGAACTGTTATTGTGGGGCAACAAGTCCCAGCATGCTCACTCACTATGTCCGTATTGACTCTTTATGCCCTCTCTCTGATTGGTCCACGTCAGACTGAAAGGAGGAGATGCTGTTAAGGAAAGGACTATGGGAAGTGTAGTTTCAGTAGTACTGGTGGCACTACATTACACCGGAGAGGAAACTACAGTTCCCAGAAAACTATGTAGCAAGAAAGGAGGAGTGGAGGGGGGCTGAGTGAGCTACTTAGGGAGGTTCGGAGCATTTGGTGCCAGAACTAGAAAGGAAACAGTAGCCCACACAAGACTACTGAGCCCTCAAAGCACTCATCTCCAGTGCTGTCTAACTGGCAGCACCCCAGTGTTATACTGCCATGCATCTCCAGCATCACAGTGTAGCTTCACCGACATTCATCTGCATCTTCAGCAGCACAGAGCAGATCCACCAGAACTCAAGCAATCAATCCTCAAAGGGCCCTCGGGCCATCAGCATCCATGACTGAAGCACACAATTGGTGAGAGGATTCTCAACTAATTACACAAGGTACAGCAGGGATTGAGACTTTAGCCCAACACAATCCTCATCCTCCTGCTCCCTAGGCATTTCTCTGCCTGCTTAGTCTGCTACTGAGCACTGCCACATCATCCCCACCTCAGGATTGTCCCATTGATCCAAAACTATTATCACTTTCTCTCAAACTTTTTGCATTTTTTTCGCTGCTGTTTATATTCTTCTGCAAAGTATTTTCGTCAAACACCTCTTCAATAATTAGTCTTCTTCAACTGAGAGCAGATGGACCACCAAGCATCACCATTTGTCCACAACAGTAAGGGCCCCAACAAAGCCGGCAGGGATAACCTGAGACCATTTCACTCTGATATTTCTCATATTTTGCATAGACTTCATCACTTATTTTTTTTTCATCCCCAGGGATTGTCTTGCGTGTGCATACATATGTGATTATTTTTAAGTGTGTTTATGTGGTAGGTGTGAGTTGGTTCTGTTCTATTTGTTTGGGTTTTGTGGACTGTATGTGGCCTTGTGAAAGTGAGAATGCATTGATGTATGTGAGAGCTTGTGTGTGTATGTGTAGGTGAGAATATTTGTGTGTGTTTATGTGTGTATCCGAGTTTGAGTGTAGGTGCAAGTGCTGTCCAGTTAGGTTTGTGTTTGAATAGGTGACAGGTTTTATGAGGTTGTATTTTGCATTTCTTTTTTTAGTTTCATTGTTTCATAGGTGTTGCACTGGTTGTGACTTTGTGGTCCATTTGTGGTCCAGTGTTCTGTCTCTGGCTGGAAGAAGTTAGAAGTGTCCTCGTCGCTGTTGCCCTTGTGGTGGCTTGGAGTACTGAATATGCCTGATCTCTAATGATGCTTTTATAATTTTGCTAAGGCTCAGCGTAAACATATGGTTAAAACTGCATATCTTTGTTTAAAATAGGAATACTACTATATTATATTTGATCTTGTTATATTTTAGATACTGTGATTTTACCCTGAAGAAGCAGTGGACTTGACTGTGAAATGCATAGGCTAGGCTCTGAATTCTTAAAAAAATAGAACAATAGAAGGTGGTCAAGCGCCCATCTATGATATGGACTGTGTATGGAGTGTATGGACTCTTTTGAGAGTTTAAAAGTTTGCATTAGTCACTGCAAATTACTCATTTGAGGGAGAATATAAAACATGATAATATATGGTTTTATTAATAAATTATGATTATTGTGTGTATATTAATTTTCCTTCTTGTGTCTTTACTGCCTATTTGTGTATGGTGTCTTTATAGTCCCCTTTAATTAGTGGAATCTGTTTGCAAATTTTTGGATATGGGATATGGCACCGTATGTCCACCCCCAAGATATAGTAATTTTTGTTGTTTCAACCTTTACCTCATAAACTTACAGTGTGTCTGGGAACCTGAAGATAAATTTGCAAACAGAACACATTCAGGGTTCTCAATTCTTTCCTAAATGACCGTCTCACTACGTGTGGCAGTTGGTTTTCTCTTATTATAGTACTAGGACTTATCATATTGCACAGACCCTCCCACTTATCACACTCATTGCCTGTGGCTGGAGAATATACAGTGTGAGAACTAGCCAGTATCCGTATCTACAGAGCAAAAGCAGTGAAAGCTAAACTCCAGACAGACATACAAAAACATGCCGTCTCTTCATTAGGCATGTATTACATTCATTTTAAATGACACTAGCATGAGTATATTAACTGAACTCGGCTCTTGACTCAGGCTCTTTAGTAATCTCCTCTGAAGCAGCATTCAGACTGGGAAAGGGAGGGACAACACACAAGCCCAATCAGTGTTGCTTCAGTGTTGAAGGAAGGGACAAGACTTAGCTGTATTACTTTACCAGTAGAGAAAAACCAGGTCTCCAGGCTGCCTGTGCTATGAATCAGAGCTGTGTAAATCTCTGCACTGGATGGACAGAAATTCAATCCATTGGCAGGTTAATACAACTGTCATATACAGTAGGTTCTGTATTTCAATTACATATTTAGCTGGATGCATGGAACTCAGCATTAACTACCATAGTGGTATGATTATGTCAATATTTCTGTGCTCAAAGAGGTACATTTGTTTGCATAGAAATATGTTGTTTTTTTATTGTATGCCTGTAATTCTTTGGAACAACTCACTGAAATCTGTCCGAACAAGAGTCTAGTAAACATCCCGGGTATAATAAAATTTGAAACACGAAATCATAAAATATAATTAATAATCATAAAAAATAATAATATAATAATAATAAATTTGATTCAATAATGTAATCAAACCAAAAACACTGAAATTTGAAATATAGCTCCAAGTTCGTACATCACTGAGCAAAGTCACAGAATCGTTTTCAGTGTCTGATGACAAATTTCCCCACGAATCATTATCACTCAATTCTGCAAGTGGTTCTAATTTACTATCGCTGTTCTCTAGCTGGTCTAAAAATGCTTTTTGGACGCCATGGATGTTTCTCGGTTTCCAGGCAGAAAGAACAGTAAAAATGCAGGCAGGGCACAGGACAAAGCAGTAGGGACAAAATGTATGTGAAATGGTTTGATACAGTAATGAAACACTATCAGATTTTAGTGTATTGAGTGAATGTCACATTTTTACATTTTTGAATTTCCTGCCGGTTCCGTCCCCGTACGTCCCGACACTCGCAGGGAACGGAACCCGGAAGACGGATGCCGGCATCGGCCGGAGGACATTGCCGGGAACACTGCAGAAGGGACATCGCGGGAGCGAAGGACAATATTATTATTATTATACAGTATTTATAAAGCGCCAATAGTTCGCTCAGCGCTGTACATTACAAAGGGGGACAGAATATGTGACAGAACAATACCAATACAATGCAAAACATATAAGTGCTGGAGGGAACCCTGAGTAACGCTGCAGTAATCCCGAGTGTAGCTCGGGGTTACCGCTTCTGGTACTGAAAGTTAACCCGAGCTACACTCAGGAATACTGCAAGGGGGGTTAAGAATCTGCAATGTGATCTATTAAAATCATTTATATATATATATATATACATACATACATACACACTCACCCGCCACTTTATTAGGTACACCTTGCTAGTATTAGGTTGGACCCCCTTTTGCCTTCAGAACTGCCTTAATTATAGAGTGTAGATTCAACAAGGTGTTGGTAACATTCCTCAGAGACTGTGGTCCATATTGACATGATGGCATCACGCAGTTGCTGCAGATTTGTCAGCTGCATATCCATGAATCGTTGATACAAGATAGGATGGACCAATGCTTTCATGTTTATGCCAAATTCTGACCCTACCATCTGAATGTTGCACCTGAAATCTAGACTCATCAGACCAGGCAATGTTTTTCCAATCTTCTATTATCCAATTTTGGTGAGCCTGTGCAAATTGTAGCTTCTGTTTCCTGTTCTTAGTGGACAGGAGTAGCACCCGGTGTGGTCTTCTGCTGCTGTAGCCAGTCTGCTTTAATGGTCCACGTGTTGTGCATTCAGAGATGGTATCCTGTATACCTTGGTAACAAGTGGTTATTTGAGTATCTGTTGCCTTTCTGTCATCTCAAACCAGTCTGCCCATTCTCCTCTGACATCAACAAGGTATTTTCATCCACATAACTGCCGCTCACTGGATAATTTCTCTTTTGTGGACTAATCTCTGTAAACCCTAGAGATAGTTATGTGTGAAAATCCCAGTAGATCAGCAGTTTTTTAAATACTCAGACTAGCCCGTCTGGCACCAACAACTATGTCATGTTCAAAGTCGCTTTAATCCCCTTTCTTCCCCATTCTGATGCTTGGTTTGAATTTCAGCAAGTTGTCTTCACCATGTATAGATGCCTAAATGCATTGAGTTGCTGCCATGTGATTGGCTGATTAACAATTTGTGTTAGAAAGAAATTGAATAGGTGTGCCTAATAAAGTAATTAAGTGGCCAGTATGTGTATATACTGTGTATATATATATATATATATATATATAAAATCTAAATAGAATTTTTTGCTCTGATGAGAGATGGAGTTTCACATGGATATTGTTTGCTAGAAAATAAAAGGTGTGATTTATTAGCAGAGTCCAGCTTTACCTGCTTATTAGCTGTGTAAAGCATAAGGCGGCTCAGTTGGATGCAAAGTCATTTTACTTACAGCAAAAGCAGCTGCTTTCTTTTCTTTTCTTTTTTTTTTGAAGTTGTGAAGTCTTTTCCCTGTAGTGGCTTCTGTCATACTTATAAATTGAGAATATCCATTTACTTTGCTTAATTAGCAGAGACACATGAGATAGTTAATTTGCCACACTGTATAACTATCCTGCTTCTCCCCTTTACAGATATCAAGAGACTATTAGCAGGCACTGCTGAGTCATAGAAGATACGATGGCAAGTGGGGGATTTATTTTTATCATCGAGTGTAACAGGATTTTATCCTTTTATGACAACCATTTTGATCCAGCGCTTCTTGCAGTTTGTCGCTCTAATTTCTAATGCATGTCTGCTTTCAGCCGTGACCCCAGACACCTTTTTTTACAGCAATGAAATATCATAATTTCCCTTTTAGAAATCTGTAATCTTACTGCTATATAATATACGAGCTCCACCATTGCCCCTTCTTCTACTGCAAGAAACTGGGCTGCACACACAAAGAATAAGTTTACTTTTAGTAAAAAGATAACTAACACACCTTTCTAGTGCCCTGACCTAAATTACCCTAGAACCACCAACTCAACTGCTTACTACTCAACTGCTTACAGTATGAAAACCTCTGCTTACCTCTCTGGGCTGAAATTTTCTTCAGGGCTTACCAAGCATGCACAATGAGCCCACCCAAACATAAATGGGGTCATATTCCAAGCAGCTGTTTGACTACAGCCCTGTTCAAGTCTATGGCGGGTCCCCTTTTTTTAAGGAGATTTCTGCCTGCCTTGTAAACAATAGAGGAGGCAGCAGCTGTCATGAGGTTTCTAGGTTAGTTTAGGTTAGGGGGCTAGGGAGGGTGGACATTTTACTAAAAATGTCCAGTAGTTGTCTTTAACCACTTCAATACCGGAAACGTTCACCCCTGTTGCATGACTGCGCAATTGTCATTGATAGTGCGACAGCACTGAAATCTGAAAATTGGCATGGGCAGGAAGGGGGTGAAAGTTTCAGGTATTGAAGTGGTTAAAGACAACTACTGGACATTTTTAGTAAAATGTCCTCCCTCCCTAGCACCCCTAACCTAAACTGACCTAAAACCCCATGACAGCTGCTGCCTCCTGTATTGTTTAATGCTCAAATGGGAATTTCACTTGTGTTCTCATTTCATCTTAGTTAAAGTTCTACTGCACAAACATAAAAATGAATTGCAATGCGTGGAATTGTTCCTCAATAGACTAGATATTACCAAATTATCAAAAATAGAGATACAGAACAAACACTAAGGAATTTGAATAGACCAGGGGAAATTTTCAGAATTTTGGATAGAGTGGGAAAAGATTAGAACCCTTTCAGGTTTTCCGCAATCCAGGGTTCCATTAGACACACCCTTAAATTTCAAATGCTATCTTTGTTCCCACAAAGGATACTCCTCTTCCTGTTCTGTCTGACATCCACAATCTGGACAGGACATAAGGTGAAATCTCCCTCATGTGGACACAGAAAGAAATAAGATCCAATCAAACGTTCTAAATCTTCTCTACTAGATTTTTCATATTTGCTGCCTGTATCTCATTGAGGAACATAACCTGGGCAGAAAGTAAAGGAAAAGCTCCCTTATGTGGACACAGACAGCACTAAAATACTACAAGAGGTTCTAAATCTTTTCTCTGTTTCTTTTTATTGCTGCCCAATGAGTCCCATTTGGGGTATTTTCTCTTCCCTTCTTGTTTTTCTGGCACCTGTCAAATAGGAGGCAAGAAGAAATTTGACAAATAAAGACAAACACATCAATAAAAGTGATAGAAGTGCCATCTCTTCCATGCTCGATGCAATACTAAAACAGAACATTTGTCTGGAGCGTGGATTTAAAGTGGAATTTTAGTCAGAAAACAAAGTCCTGCTAGATCACGTCAGGCTGGCCTCTTTTGCAGATATAGCTATGTAAAACAGTAAAAATAAGTGCCTATACTGTTTAAAATCCAGTAATAAATTGTCTCACCCTGCTCTGCACATGCTCAGTTGCTCTCTATTTTTAGGCACTGTGCGGAATGTGTAGAGGCCGATCTGCTGACAGCCTAAAGATGTACTGCTGCTCAAGGGCTCTGGGCTTCAGCAAAATGGCCACCTCCAGCAAGAAAAACCAGGAAAAAAGCTGGAGGCAATTTAAAGAACACATTCATTTTGGTAGCACAACAATTAATGTGGAATGTGTATTCCGTACTAAAGAACATTATTTTTTATCAAGATGTTATGGGTAAGGTTCCAATTTAAAGTGTTGCTTTATATAACTAAACTCTTTACATTTTTTATAGAGCTAATTTTTGTAAGCGTTTGTAGTAACACTGGAAAATGTCCAACTAATTTCACCCAATCATTAATGACCTTAGGATTTACTGGGTATATATAGCCTGTGGTATTTGGGTTTTATAGCATGCATACAACTTGTACAATCTGTATGAATGACCAGTTTGTGGCAATGATCAGCTTTTAGAGAGGTTGTAAAGACATGCATTTGTTTCTTAAAATACTAAATACATTATACTTACCTGCTCTTTGCAATGGTATTACACAGAGCAGCCCGAACCTCCTCTCCTAGGGTTCCCACTGGCACTCTTTGCTCCTCATCTTATCTGATTGCCCCATAGCAAGCTGTGTGCTATGGAGGCACTTGTGTGGGTGCACTCCTGAGCTGGGGCTGTGTGCATCCACAGGCACACACAGCATGGCTTGGCTGCACCTCTTGCTCCCTTCCTACAAGATTTGATTGACAGCAGCAGGAGGCTATGGTTCCTGCTGCTGCCCCTGTACTGTGAGCAGAGGGAAAGAGAGCAACACTGCTGCAGACGAGCACATTACTGGATCAAAAGAGGAGTCAGATAAGTATTTGGGGGGCAGGAGGGGGGTGCTGATAGTGGATTTTTTTTTATCTTAATGCACAGAATGTAAAAAAACCTTTGGCCTTTAGAAACACTTTAAGTCCTCGTTCACACTTGATGTTTTTACAGCGGTTGTTTTTTGCTTTTGATGTTTTTTTCTACAGCAAATAAACTCCCCAGTATGCTATACTATGTGTCCATGCACACATATAATGTAATCAGTGTCTTTTGGCTGGAAAAAAAACCCAGAACTGAAAAACGTGGTAAAACGCCGCAAACCGGTGTTTTTGGACTTTTTTTGACCAAAGAAAACTTTTTTTTAATAAAAAAACCCCGAAAAACGCAAACATGGAAAAACGCCGCTAATCGCAGCTAAATGCTAATGCAAAACTGCTAAAAAAAGCTGAAAAACGCACATTTTTAACATGACTTTACACAGCTAACATTACCAGCGTTATCAAAATGCCCCTCGTGCATGGAGCCTTACAACACAAAGGCAGGCCAATTTAGTGTGAGATATGGCCATTATTAAGTTCCAGCTTCCTCAGCAACTACTAGCCAGCAGTAGTTGAATTAATTAAAGGTGATGTAATGCTGCTAATGGACATCAATCAGTACTAATAAACAATACAGGTGGATATTTAAACCCCTAATGGGCCTACTTCGTCCTGAGAGGCAGTTGGCATCGCATCTATTTATGGATACCAAATAAACAATGGTGAGGGCTTGGAAAACCCCTCTTCTTAGCTTTGAGGCAGTTAAGAACCGGATGAATTTCATAATGGTTAATGAAAAGCTGACGGCTATGCTGTTGGACTCTCACACAAAATTTCTGCAGATTTGGCGTCCCTGGCTTGATATAGCCCACCTGTCTAGATTTGACCAGACCCTTTTGTCCATTTAGGACTTTTCTGGCGCGATCCCCTGAAGCCCTTTCTTTCTCCCTTTTTCTCCTTGTTTTTCTCTTCCTCTTCTCTGTGTGTTACGATATTTGCACTGATCATAATTTTCCTAGAGAACCGTCCCAGCAATATATTATATACACGTCGGACTTCATTGAGAGACCTGGGTATAGAGTACTAATTTGCATCTGATGAGGCTACGTGTTTATCTCTTATGTGTGGGTTTGTGACTATTTTTGGCCTTCATTTATTAGTCCATTGGTCTCTAACTGCCTACCACTTTTGCAAATTATTACGTTTTATGTCATCTCTTCATATATTGTGCCTGTGTACCTACCGTATTTTTTGCTCCATAAGACGCACCTGACCATAAGACGTGCCTAGGTTTTAGAGGAGAAAAGCAAGAAAAAAAATATTCTGAACCAATGGACTGCAGACACAGTACAGAAGATGACCAGAGACTGCGGACACAGTACAGGGGATGACCAGAGACTGCGGACACAGTACAGAGGATGACCAGAGACTGCGGACACAGTACAGGGGATGACCAGACTGCGGACACAGTACAGGGGATGACCAGAGACTGCGGACACAGTACAGGGGATGACCAGAGACTGCGGACACAGTACAGGGGATGACCAGAGACTGCGGACACAGTACAGGGGATGACCAGAGACTGTGGACACAGTACAGGGAATGACCAGAGACTGCGGACATAGTACAGGGAATGACCGGAGACTGCAGACAGTACAGGAGATGACCAGAGACAGCGGACACAGTACAGGGGATGACCAGAGACTGCGGACACAGTACAGGAGATGACCAGAGACTGCGGACACAGTACAGGGGACGACCATAGACTGCGGACACAGTACACGGGATGACCAGAGACTGTGGACACAGTACAGGAGATGACCAGGGACTGCGGACACAGTACAGGGGATGACCAGAGACTGCGGATACAGTACAGGAGATGACCAGAGACTGCGGACACAGTACAGGGGATGACCAGAGACTGTGGACACAGTACAGGAAATGACCAGAGACTGTGGACACAGTACAGGGGATGACCAGAGACTGCGGACATAGTACAGGGGATGACCAGAGACTGCGGATACAGTACAGGAAATGACCAGAGACTGTGGACACAGTACAGGAGATGACCAGAGACTGTGGACATAGTACAGGGGATGACCAGAGACTGCGGATACAGTACAGGGGATGACCAGAGACTGCGGATACAGTACGGGAGATGACCAGAGACTGTGGACACAGTACAGGAGATGACCAGAGACTGTGGACACAGTACAGGAGATGACCAGAGACTGCGGATACAGTACAGGAGATGACCAGAGACTGTGGACATAGTACAGATGAACAGAGACTGAAGACAGTGCAGGGGATGACCAGAGACTGCAGACAGTAAAGGAGATTACCAGAGACTGCGGACCTTTGGGGAGGGAGGGGGAACGGGTACCTGAATTTGACAGGTACCCGCTCCCACTTCCGCGGAGTTGTCCTTCCTTCTTCCCGCGGCGGCTTCTGTGACAGCCGGGTGCCCACTGCGCATGCGCAAGAAGCGCTGCGCTTTGTGAATGGCCCAGAGCCTTCTGGGACCTGTCATGTGTCCCAGAAGACGCCGGACCATTCACAAAGCGCAGCGCTTCTCGTGCATGCGCAGTGGGCACCCTGCTGCCACAGAAGCCACTGCGGGAAGACTGCAGCGCTGGAGCGAGGAACAGGTAAGGACCTGCAGGAGAGAAGAGCTGAGCGGCCGGCCCGATATTCTGACATGATGGCAGAAATACCGGACTGGCCGCTTTAGGTTCTCTCCATAAGACGCACTGACATTTTCCTCCCTTTTTTGGGGGGAAAAAAGTGTGTCTTATGGAGTGAAAAATACGGTAGTTTATTTTATTGTCAATACCTCAGTGCATTTATTGTGTCTTTCATCAGATGAATTGTATGCTTTATTCTTTCATGTCAGTGATCTTACCTATGTTTGTTTTGTTCTGATGCCGTTTTATCTATATTAAAATCTATTGTAAAAGAAACAATACAGGTGGATAAACTGTGCTCATAATCATAATGTGAATAAATAACCAAGAACATAGGCCATAAATATAACTTAATGAATAATATGAGCAAAGATACTAAAGTGCTTTCAATAAATGAGTTCATAAGTTTCCAAATATCACATGATCTGACACCATAACTACAATTCCATGGTGAATGTGAATTTTCATGCTAATAACAGTGCCACTCCGTGCTGACAGAACTCTCAACTCCAACGCATGTAAAAACTGCGTTTTAAGAATATCATATCTCCACACATCCAGACCTTGTGATTTCTCCTTAGTCCATTCCTCCTCCCATATAATGGATACTTTTAAGATGGTAATAAAATCCTCCGTCTCTGCGGATACCAGTCAGCTCCAACGCATGTAACACTTGCATGTATTTAACCACTTGCCCTCCAGAGGATTTACCCCCCTTCCTGACCAGGCCATTTTTTGAGTTACGGCACTGCGTTACTTTAACTGACAATTGCGCGGTCATGCATCCAAATGAAATGTACGTCCTTTTTTCCCACAAATAGAGCTTTCTTTCAGTGGTATTTGATCTCCATAAATCCGGACCTCGCAATATCTTATTTAGCCACTAGAGGGCTATCCACTCCTCCTCCCATATAAAGGATAATAATAGGTAATAATGGAAATCCTCCATTCCAATGGATGCCAGTACCTCACCTTCCTCAAAAACTGCCTCAGCCCACACCCTACACATTACATCACCATAATCCTGCCTTCCTGCCCAGTGCCATTAGTACAGTGCCAGTGCTTTTTATTAGCACTGATCACTGTATTGGTGTCACTGGGGATGTCTGTTCCCCCCAGTGTCAGAATGCCCACCGCAGTCCTGCAGTTCTGCTATAAGTCACTGATTGCCGCCATTACTAGTAAAAAAAAAAAATTCCAGTATATATACCGCCATCGCCATTTGTGAACACTATAACTTTCATGTAAGCCAATTAATTTACACGTATTGGGATTTTTTTTTTTTAGCAAAGACATGTCGTAGAATACATTTTGCCCTAAATTTATGACGAAATTAGTTTTTTTATTGGACATGTTTTATAACAAAAAGTCAAAAATATTGTTTTTTTTCTCAAAATTGTCGATCTATTTTTGTTTATAGTACAAAAAAAAAACAAAACACACAGGTGATCAAATACCACTGAAAGAAAGTTCTATTTGTGGGAAAATAAAGATGTAAATTTCATTTGGGTGCATGACCACACAATTGTCAGTTAAAGTAACGCAGCGCCGTAACGCAAAAAATGGCCTGGTCTGGAAGGGGGGTAAATCTTCAGGAGAGCAAGTGGTTAAATAGATGCAAGTGTTACATGCATTGGAGCTGACTGGTATCCTCTGAGATGGAGGTTTATTTCCATCTTAAAGATATACATTATATGGGAGGAGGAATGGACTAAGGAGGTATCGCAAGGTCTGGATGTGTGGAGATATCATATTATTAACACGCAGTTTTTACATGCGTTGGAGGTGAGAGTTCTGTGAGCACGGAGTGGCACTGTTATTAGCACGAACATGCACATTCACCATGGAATTGTAGTTGCAGTGTCGGATCTTGTGATATTTGGAAACTTACAAACTCATTTATTGAAAGCACATTAGTATCTTTCTTCACATTATTCATTAATTTATATTTATGGTCTATGTTCTTGGTCATTTATTCACATTATGATTATGAGCACAGTTTATCCACTTGTATTGTTTGTTAGTACTGATTGATGTTCATTAGCAGCGCTACATCACCTTTAATTAATTGACTTATTTAGTTGATATTGTAGGAACACAACTGATGTCAGCAGCAGCACCTGTTTGTTTATTTATTTTGTATAGTAGGAGCAGAAGTGCACTTCACTTATCAGTAGTTGAATTGAGGGGAGGGGCAAAATAGCCAGCTTTAGTATAGGTAGTGAAGGTAACTATGCACACCCCATTTCTGAGGAAATCGATTCAGGCAAAACACTTGGAGTGGGAGGAGTTATGTGACGTCATCACGCTTCCTGGAAGCATTCAATCACTGCAAATAAATGGTGGTGAGCAGTGTACATGTGATGGCCTTAAACTGTGCTGGAAAACACTGCACATTGTAAGTGGATTTATAGTTGCATTATTTGTATAGGTTATATGCTATGCAGTTTTCTTCTTCTATTATTCAATACAAATGAGATGGAATACTTAATGAAGGCTACTGGATTTTCAAGGGACCTATGAAAGCACCATCGTCGAGCATTATTAAAAGGCATTATTTTGTCCATACTAAATAATAAGTGGTCATAAGAACAGTGAGTGACTATTTATAAGGGGAACAATACTGGTGGTGCTCCCCTTAGGAATGGATTTCCTTATATGTTTGAGCACAAAGGATAACATAGGACAGTTATTGCCCTTATTTTGCTGGATGTTTAATATTTATTGTATATTTACATTATTACACAAATACTTTAATGAGAAATGGTGTGGATAATGGACGATAGGAACCTCCTACGCTACCTACGCTAATGGACTAATAACAATTAAGGGGAGGAGGCTGCTGACACCCAACCATATACCAAATGGATAATGTGCAAAATATAAAGTGAATTGGTGCACGTGTTAACGGGACGTAACGCGTAGGAACATGGTGACGTATTTCGAGAGTGGACGCCATCTTGTTACACCCAAAAATGCCCATGCAAGTACACCCATAGCATGAGGTTTTTTTCAGCTTGTTTTATGCTTTGAAAACGTGAGTGGGCATTTGACTATACATGTTTTAATTAACATTAAACAGTTTTACACTATTGAAGATATTTCTTTTCTATCCTGACCTTTTCATGTGAGCTGGCTGTATTATACCATATCATCCCTGAGGGGGATCCTGCTGCTTCGTTTACTAACCTGTGAAGGGGATACCACTGTTGCAGACCAATACTATCCGAGAAGGGTGTACCAGGCAGTGGATGGTCATTCTTGTTTTCTAAAAGGCGTTTTGGCCCTTTGGGTCGCCTCAAGGAGGTGAGGGGCAATTCAGCCGTTTATGGATTATTTCCTTCTGGTTGTCACGCGAATTTAACTATATCACCTGCACCTTCTGAGTCGTTGTATTATTTGGTGTTTTTTCACGCACCATTGAAATTTATTTTTGTGCACAATTTGTACGTGACACTGGAATAGTGGTTTTTGAATATCACTTTTTGTTGTGATACCACATATTTATATTTTATTTTGTTTAATAATTTTATTTATTTATATTTTTATTGTTCAATTATGTGATATATTTGATCCCATATTCAAGGATTCACTATTTTTCCCCAATTTTTGATTAACTTACAGCCTTCGTGGTCACCATTACTATTAGTGTGATTATTGATCCCACAATTAGGGATTCAATTTATATGTTTATTATAGTTCATACATATTGAAGTCCCATCAGGACTTTTTCTTTCACTGGCGTTTTTTTATCTACACATTATCTATAAAATTTTTGTTCTTTTTTTTATTATTTAAATATTTTATTACCTTTCTGATTACCATTTTATGTATACAAAAGCCAATAAAACAGACAAATATCAAAAAGATTCTCAGATTTGTGTGCTCTTATATCAAAATATTACCATTAATCTTAGTAACCTTTTACCCCTCTCCCTCTTCCCTCTCTACGTACCCCTCTTCCCAACCCCCCCCCCCCCACCCCCACCCCAGTCAGCCCTGATTATGCATTTTCATACTCTTTCAATAATTCCTATTCCGAGAATAATACTGCTTTAATAATACAGTTACCCCCCGTGCCTTCTTTTCCCTATTGCACATATTCTAGGTATAGGTTTGATTTTTTTAAATTCTTCCCACTTTTTCCACCTCATACGGAAAACCTCCATTTTATCTTCCTCCATATGGTAAAGTTCCTCCAGTCTATATGTCTTCTCCACCCTATCCACCAAATCCTTTATTTTCGGTACTTGTTGTTCCCTCCAAAATTTGGGTATCATTGGTTTGGCTGCATTCAGAATTTAGGAGAGGCTCCTTCGTGGACGACACCCATGCATGCCATTCCTCTGAAGTGTACGCCATATTGTGTCACGGGAAACAATCACCCCAGTTTGGCTTTCTACTTCTTGAGCTAACTGCAGTGAACTTGCATGGTGATTTTCTTCAACCCTTCTCATCAAAAGACGCTCCTGTCGAGGTGTTAACTTCCATAGATGGCCTGGATGTCTGTGTGAGTTGGTTGCAGCTCCATCTTTGTTAAATTTTTGTATCACTTTTGCTACAGTATTCTGACTGAAAGTAAAGCTTTGCTGATCTTTTTGTAGCCTTCACCTTTCTTGTAAAAATAAAAATGTCTCTCTCAGTGGCATTTCTCTTCCATGTGGTGCCATTTCTGACTGGGAAGGAGTTTTCTTTGTTAAGTAAAGCCTTTTATAATCAACTGTCTGCTGGACACCTGTTTAATGAATATTTAGACTCACCTGTAGCTGAATTCTTGTTGATTAGGATTTTGTTGTCTAAAATGTAGCTTTGCTCTTAAGACTTTCATTGGGGTGTATTCATTTTGCAATATGGTCTTGGATGAATTTGTTAGGAAAAATACTGTTTTGTGTGTGCAAATTAACAAATGTTTTCTGGGAGTATTTTGTAGTAAAGTGGCCCATAGAAAATGTTGATTCTGAAAGGAAAGTAAAGGTTTCCTGCTAAATCTGTTGGGCTGTACTCATTTATGCTGAGCACTCTCTCTCTATATATACATTGGGGCAAAAAAGTATTTAGTCAGCCACCAATTGTGCAAGTTCTCCCACTTAAAAAGATGAGAGAGGCCTGTAATTGGCATCATAGGTAGACCTCATCTATGAAACACAAAATGAGAAAAAAAATCCAGACAATCACATTGGCTGATTTGGAAAGAATTTATTTGCAAATTATGGTGCAAAATAAGTATTTGGTCAATATCAAAAGTTCATCTCAATACTTTGTTATATATCCTTTGTTGACAATGACAGAGGTCAAACGTTTCCTGTAAGTCTTCACAAGGTTGGCGCACACTGTTGCTGGTATGTTGGCCCATTCCTCCATGCAGATCTCCTCTAGAGCAGTGATGTTTTGGGGCTGTCGCTGGGCAACACGGACTTTCAACTCCCTCCAAAGGTTTTCTATGGGGTTGAGATCTGGAGACTGGCTAGGCCACTCCAGGACATTGAAATGCTTCTTACGAAGCCACTGCTTTGTTGCCTGGGCGGTATGTTTGGGATCATTGTCATGTTGGAAGATCCAGCCACGTTTCATCTTCAATGCCCTTGTTGATGGAAGGAGGTTTGCACTCAAAATCTCACGATACATGGCCCTATTCATTCTGTCCTGTACATGGATTAGTCGTCCTGGTCCCTTTGCGGAGAAACAGCCCCAAAGCATGATGTTGCCACCCCCATGCTTCACAGTAGGTATGGTGTTCTTTGGATGCAACTCAGCATTCTCTCTCCTCCAAACACGATTAGTTGTGTTTCTACCAAACAGTTCTATTTTGGTTTCATCTGACCAAATGACATTCTCCCAATCCTCTTCTGGATCATCCAAATGCTCTCTAGCAAACTTCAGACGGGCCCGTACATGTACTGGCTTAAGCAGGGGGACACGTCTGGCACTGCAGGATCTGAGTCCCTGGCGGCGTAGTGTGTTACTGATGGTAGCCTTTGTTACGTTGGTCCCAGCTCTCTGCAGGTCATTCAGTAGGTCCCCCCATGTGGTCCTGGGATTTTTGCTCACCGTTCTTGTGATCATTTTGACCCCACGGGGTGAGATCTTGCATGGAGCCTCAGATCGAGGGAGATTATCAGTGGTCTTGTATGTCTTCCATTCTCTAATTATTGCTCCCACAGTTGATTTGTTCACACCAAGCTGCTTGCCTATTGCAGATTCAGTCTTCCCAGCCTGGTGGAGGTCTACAATTTTGTTTCTGGTGTCCTTCAACATCTCTTTGGTCTTCACCTAAGTGGAGTTTGGAGTGTGACTGTTTGAGATTGTGGACAGGTGTCTTTTATACTGATAACCAGTTCAAACAGGTGCCATTGATACAGGTAATGAGTGCAGGACAGAGGAGCCTCTTAAAGAAGAAGGTACAGGTCTGTGAGAGCCAGAAATCTTGCTTGTTTGTAGGTGACCAAATACTTATTTTCCACCATAATTTGCAAATAAAGTCTTTCCAAATCAGCCAATGTGATTGTCTGGATTTTTTTTTCTCAGTTTGTCTCTCATAGTTGAGGTCTACCTATGATGCCAATTACAGGCCTCTTTCATCTTTTTAAGTGGGAGAACTTGCACAATTGGTGGCTAACTAAATACTTTTTTGCCCCACTGTATAGGTGGCTGCCTAGTTTGCCTAGTGGAAATACTGATGACATGGTACTATTCTCTGGAGCTTTATTCTATGAGCCCATGGTGGCATAATGACATACTTCTAGGGGGTGTGCCCTGGATGTCCTGGGCTCACAGGGAGTGGGCAGGATGATGCTATACATAATTCAGGTGCCTCCTTAGCAATCCGTGTGCCTTTGGCTTTCTCTGCTCTCTGTGTTTGCTGTGAGAGCAGAAATGGAGAGATGTGTTTTCAGTGCTCCCTCCTCTCCCATGCAGCCACCACTGACTGACACAGGGGAGCCAGATTACATAACTGAACCAGAGCAGGCTTAAAATAGGTAAGTTAGTTTTTATACAGGTTAGTCAGCATAAGTATCAGGAGGGGGAAGGGACATTTTTAAACATGTTAATTAATGTTAGGCAAAACTTCTACTTTAATTGTCCTCCAGCATGTTCTAATGTTAATCCTAATAGAAGCAGGATCTTTTATAACTGAGATACAGTACATTAACAATTATTTTTCTTAAAGCTGAACTCTGGACAAGTAACCCTTGCAGTGGGGCTTCCCTAGTGCAAATGTGCCTGTAAGTGATTTAATACCTTATTTATGACAAAAAAATCTCTATCCCTTTTTAAAGTTTATATAGTTAGTTATTTTATTTCTGATGTTTAATCTGTAAAAACTGTGAAAGGATCAGAAACAATAGGGAAATAGGAAGTTTAACGTGGTTACTTTACAATACAAGACAATTTAATTTTTCAAGGAAAGTTGCACTTTGCATTGGACGTTTCCCCAGAGATTTGTGAATGAAGGGAAGCTCTGCTGATTTCCATTATCCAAACATGTGCAAGCAAAGTAAATTAGTTTTATTTTTCTTGCATGTGATTGGGTATTCTTTGCATAGTGACATTTAACCACATCCACTAAACTCTGGGGAAACTTCCCTTGCAAAATGAACAGCCTGTTTGTCTTTAGTAAATCAATCGCTAAGTGCTCTTGAAATGTCAGGCCCTGTAAAAACATTTTTTTCTTTCTTTCATTGCATTAACTCTTAGTAATAAACTTTAGTACTACTTCTACACATCTACGTCTTGTCAGCAACTAAATACTCTACTTGGAAGAGAACCTGCAATGTATTAAAGTGAAATTCCAGTTTCACCTTAAAGCGTCTGTAAACCCTTACATATACCCAGTGAAATGACTGGCCTCAGATGATTCAAAGAGATGAAACAAATCCTCCTACATACATTGTACTTGTTAATCCATAGCCATTTGTCCTGTATATGGTTCTAAATCACACGGATCAAATTATTTTTCTCATTAGAACAAAGCAGGGGGCAGGTATCTGACATCACACACACACTGCAAAGCGAAAGCACAGAGCTCCATGAAATCTGATAGCAGACTGGAGAGAAGAGACACCTCCACCTAGGCTCAAAAACACAGAGCTGAATCTATGAGTCACCCATTGCTGTCTGTTGGCTTAGAGTTCTGTCAGTGACTCATATAGATAGCAGAAATATCTGAGATGAGAGAGGAGCCACACTCAGTGCTTTGGATTTAGGCTAGTACATACTATAAAGCAGTGGTTTCATCCTTTTCCAGTCAAGGCACCTTTTAAATAAAGGCACAGTCTTGAGGAACCCCATTCTAAAATGTAAAAGCTAAATAGATTTACATAAAGCTGCAACATCCACACATGTAGTACACCCAACATTAGAGGTGATGTATTCTTTCAAAGCAAATACACCTTTGCACATAGGTACTGACTAGTATACCAGTGTTTCTCTTCTCCCTCACTTGCTATTCTCACTCAGCTAATGTGACCCCAGTTCTGACAGAGGGGCAGGGGAGGGGAAAGCAAGGATGCTGTTCAGGTGCTCAATGTCCTTCTTATCTACTGATGACATAATTGGTTATTAAGACACCAGTGGCTAGAAAGTTGTAATGGTGAACAGTAAAAATCTGTGATTTTCTGTAACGAAAAGGCAGGCTTGATCCACCTGCTGGCTTGTATACAATCTTTAGGCAATTTTTAGGCATTTTGCCAAGGCAACCCCTGAAGAAACCTTAAGGCATCCCAAGGTGCCTGGGCACCCTGGCTTAAGAAGGCTGCTATAGAGGGATGTTATTTGTCATTTTTCATGTCTTTACCACCACTTTAACTAGCCTTAAAACTGTTTCCTCCTGCACCTACAGTTAACCTGTATATTAAAGCTGGACATACTTACCTATTTTTAATTGGCCCTGGTCCAATCACATGGTCTGCTTCCCCTGTGTCAGCCCGTACAGCTCTAGAGGATAGGAGGAAGCAGATGGGCCATGGATGCTATGGGTGATGTCCCCATTATTACAGCAATAATACCAGTCCATACCAATACCCCACCTCCACTTTGCTGGCATTGTAGTGGAGCTCTGTTCCTGTTACTGATATAGCCACAGGCCCATCCATCTGGTCCATCAAGAGTCACTCATCTCATCAGTCAATAAAGTCTTTGAAAAATCTGGCTTCAGATTTTTTTTGCCCAGTCTTGACGTTTCAACCTATATGTCTTGTTCACTAAAGGTCGGGTTTCAGCCTTCCTTACCTTGGCCATGTCTCTGAGCAATGAACACCTTGTACTTCTGGGCACTCCAGGTAGGTTGCAGTTCTGGAATATGACAGCACTGGAAGATAATGGGTGCCTGGTAGCTTCAGGTTTGATTATTCTCAAATCTTTGGCAGTTAATTTGTGTCTTTTTTTCTCAACACGTTTCTTGTGACCCTGTTGACTATTTGCAACAAAACGTTTGATAGTATTGTGATCACACCCCAATAACATAGCAATTTCAAGAGTGTTGCATCCCTCTGAAAGTTTGTTTTAATTTTTTTTACTTTTCAGAGTTAGTTAAATCTCTTTTTTGGCCCATTTTGCCTGAGGAAAAGAAGCTGCCTAATAATTATGCACACTTTGATATAGAATGTTTATCTCCTTAGGCAACACCCTCCTTTATTACACAAATACACATCACCTGGTATGCTTAAATCCAAGAAGCATTTAAGTTTATACAGCTTGGAGTTGAACAATATACATACAAATGATGATTTGGTCAAAAAACTCACTTGCCTAATAATTGTGCACACAGTGTATTGCCAAAACTATTGGGACGCCTGCCTTTACATGCACATGAACTTTAATGACATCCCAGTCTTAGTTCTTAGGGTTCAATATTGAGTTGGCCCACCCTTTGCAGCTATAATAGCTTCATCTCTTCTGGGAAGGCTGTCCGTCGGATTGCCAGAGATAGGTGATTTGTCACTCTAGAGAACACATCTCCACTGCTCTAGTCTAGAGGCGGCGTGCTTTACACCACTGCATCCCATGCTTTGCATTGCACTTGGTGATGTAAGGCTTGGATGCAGCTGCTCGGCCATGGAAACCCATTCCATGAAGCTCTCTACGCACTGTTGTGCTAATCTGAAGGTCACATGAAGTTTGGAGGTCTTTAGCTATTGACTCTGCAGACAGTTGGCGATTTTTGCGCACTGTGTGCTTCAGCATGCGCTGACCCCGATCTGTCATTTTACATGGCCTACCACTTTGTGGCTGAGTTGCTGTTGTTCCCAGTTGCATCCACTTTGTTATAATACCAGTAAAAGTTGACCATGAAATATTTAGTAGCAAGGAAATGTCACGGATGGACTTATTGCCCAGGTGGCAACCTATCACGGTACCACGCTTGAATTCACTGAGCTCCTGAGAGCGACTCATTCTTTCACAAATGTTTGCAGAAGCAGTCTGCATGACAAGGTGCTTGATTTTATACACCTGTGGCCATGGAGGTGACTGGAACACCTGAATCCACTGATTTGGAGGGCTGGCCCAATACTTTTGGCAATATAGTGTATGTCTGTTTAAGTAAGCAAAAAACTGCAAGTTTTCACCTTGTACTAGACAACTCCTATTGCTGGGACTGTAAACTGATGTACCCTTTAAAGAATACGTAAACCCAACATTTCATATTCCTGATATGTGCCTGCTATACCATGTACAGTACTTGTATGAAAATGTATCCTGTTCTCTTTGTATTCAAGAAGGGCTCAGAGTACTATAAGTTAGCTAGTGAGAGCACAGCAGATATACTTGCTTTGCTGCTCCCATTGTCTCGAACTTGGCTAACTCATGGAGGATGAGTCACTGCTCTAATAACTCCATTACCTTCTCTAACCACTTGCCTCCTGAGGATTTACCCCCTTCCCCCCTTCTTGACCAAGCCATTTTTTGCATCATGGCGCTGCATTACTTTAACTGACAATTGCGTGGTCATGCAACACTGCAATCAAATGAAATTTACATCCTTTTTTCCCATAAATTGAGCTTTCTTTCACTGGTTTTTGATCGCCTCTGCTGTTTTTATTTTTTGGCTTTTTTCTATTAAACATCCAGTAAAAAAATAAAAAAAATCAAATTTCAGCATACATTTAGGCCAAAATGTATTCTGCTCCATGTCTTTGCTAAAAAAAATCCCAATATGTGTAAAATAATTGGTTTATGTGAAAGTTATAGCATTTACAAATGGTGGTATAGATAATGGAATTATTTTTTTTATTTACTAGTAATGGCGGCGATCAGGGACTTATAGCAGACATTCTGACACTGGGGGAAACTGACTTGGTGTCACTGACATCTCCAGTGACACCAATACAGTGATCAGTGCTAAAAAAAAAAGCACTGGCACTGTACTAATGACTTTTGGCAGGAAGGGACTAACATGAGGGGCAATGAAAGGGTTAACTGTGTGCTGGGAGTGTTTTACATAGGGGGCGGTGTCAGTGTGCTTCACAGCCATCCAAAGTAGTGTGCAGGAGCTGACAGGGAGGAGGACTGTTAGTAAACAAAAAAGTTCTCCTCCCCGTCGGAGATGCACGGTGATCACCCAGCGCCGGTGGGTAATAAAAAGGCAGCACAAGTAGGGCACGCGCGGCTGGCACGTGCCCCCTACCCATAAATGCTAAATCACGCATATATACGTCATTTTGCGCACCCCTGCCGCCCTGTAGCAGTATATCTGCTATAGAGCGGCGGGAAAGTTTCTTTCATCAGAGATAAAAAATAATCATGTTAAAAAGGAGAATAGAACTCTACATGCTGTTTGAAAAGAAGACTACATAACGATCATATGCAACACTTTATACTTACCAACAAAAAATATATATACAAAAAAAAAAAGATATTATGTTATTTTTGTAATGACCATAAGAAGAAAATATGTAGAAGACCACTATGAATTCCATTTAGAGAGCAATACCTCGAGATAAACGTCTTGAATTGATCTTTACATTAATATATCACAAAAATCAATAAAACAATATGTATGTGGTACATTTAGCTGATCCATGCTCTAAAGCCTTTAGTAATTTGAAAGCGTAGTTATTGACTAGCACAGAATGTGAGGTAAAGTACCACATGCTCTTCAGTGAATTCACCCTAACGTGAGCCTCGCAAGCATGCAGTGGAACAAAGGGTCCTAATGCACTGTTATTATAATTTTATATTGTTTGTGTCCTGAATACACACATATCCATACCTAAATGTGCATTTTTTCTAACATTGTGAGAGCTTGGGCCACCCGTGAGCCTGCCCATTACATACAAGCAATCCTCAGCAACCAAGTACACTGTTGCTTTCAATGGCCTTGGAGTACACTCTGACTTATGCAGGCCACAGACTGGTCGAAAATTGGCCAATTTTTCAGCCGGAAAAAAAATTGGCCGATTTTCGCACTGTTATTGGGTTAATTGGTCGGCCGTTTTTCGGGGTTTTGGCACATTTTTTTGATCTGTATAGCTGGAAAAAAATCGGCCGATTTTGCCGATTGGCCGATTTTCCTAACAATGATGGGTGAATCGTTTTACCGATAAAAAAATCTGCGCATGAGCCGTGACGAAAAAGAAAAAGGAAAAGGAAAAGGAAGAACGAAGAAAGAAGAAGAGGAAGAAGAAGAAGAAGGAAGGAAGAAGAAGAATTCCAGTCTGCTATTATATTTTATATTAAAAGTATTGCGGTTGCAACAATGTATCTATTTGTAAAATCCGAAATAGATACATTGTTGCAATTGTCGAATATAATAGCGGAGCTCTCTGCAAGAAACAGAAGTAATTAAATGCCAGCCGTAGAAAATCGGCTGATTTTTTTTTACCATTGGTGGTAACGTCGGCCTATTGAACGACCGATTTTTAGTTTTTTTATTTTTAAAAACGGACGGTTTTCGACCCGTCTATGGCCTGCATTACAGCAGCTAGTACTGATTAAGTTCTTCCAGTTTTTGCAGACAGTGTAAACTTCCTTTTAATATACTGTAATTTTAGCTTATGTTGCAAATTATTAGAGAACACATACTGTATGCCCAGAGAGACCATGTCTATTGAGCCCCCCTTTTTTTGTGTCTCTAAAAACAGTGCAGAGCGCACCCTTACATTGTCATCTGACTTTCATTGTCCCAGTTCATCATACTTATTTTGGGCTTGGTTGTAGGATAATCAGGGCATATTGTACCTCCATTTTTTAACTCCCTCTGCTATCGTCCTAATTAGCAAATAATGCATATTAATCCAGTGTTCTAAATGAGAAGAGCTGTAACTATTTTCCTCAGGGCCTTGTAATATGGCAGCAGTCTCAGTGCATAATGGAAAAACTACAGAGGTGCTCACAGCAAGATTTTAGGTTGCGGGAGTAGATAACAACTACCCATAATTTAGAAAATTCTGATGCAATCTATTTTTTTCTCACCATAGGTTTGGATCGGTACTGCTGTTTGACAGGAGCTACCATAACTGTTTTAACCACTTCAAGTCCGAACACTTTCACCCCCTTCCTGCCCAGGCCAATTTTCAGATTTCAGCGCTGTCACACTTTGAATGACAAATGCGCGGTCATGCAACACTGTACCCATATGAATTTTTTAGCATTTTTTTGAGACAGATATAACTTTATTTTGGTGGTATTTATTTACCACTGGGATTTTTATTTTTTTTGCTATACAATTGAAAATGTCCAAAAATTTGAATAAAAGTGTTTTTCTTATACAATTTTGCAAATAAATAATCTTTCTTTATAAATCTTGGTCAAAATGTATTCAGCTATCTTTTTAGTAAAAAAAATGACCCAAATTAGTTTATAACTGAACATTATAATTTTATAATTTAAGTTTTTTTTTTACATTTTTAATTTTATTTTTTTATATTATTATTTATGGTTTTTTTTTTACCATACTGTCACCCTATCAGTACAGCTACTTGTGGGGGTGATGAATATTATTATTATTATTTTTTTTTTTTACACTGATTGCTTTTACACCCATAAAGGCTGTAAAAGCAATCATTTCTCCTTCTCTGGCTGCATTCCTGCAGCCATTGAGAAGTACTGTGCAAGCTGTGATTGGTCACAGCTTGTCACATGGTACAAGGCTGTTGCGAATAGTCTTGTACCATGTGACCTCTGTGATCATTCACAGATTTCACTAGTAGTAAGCAATGATGTCAGGAATGACATCTTGCTTACTACTCTTCATGTGATCACTGATTGGCCAATCACACAGAGGTCCCATACAGCGATTGGTGTTCCGCTGTGTCCTCCGGACACAGTGGGCACCGGATCGCGGTGCCACGAGCTCCCAGGGAGCGCACGAAGGCAGTTAATGCGGGGACCATTTATAAATGGCAACCTGCTTTGGCACTTCTCCAGCCATTTATGTACATGGGCCGGACGGGAAGTGGTTAAAGTGGTTCTTAAGGGTGTTTTTTTTTTCTTTCATTAAAATAATAAATACATCATACTTGCATGCTCTATGTGATGGTTTTGCACAGAGCAGCCCCGATCTCCCTCTTTTGGGGTCTCCCACTGGCGCTTCTAGCCCATACCCTTTGTCCAGTGCCCCCAGAGCAAGCTGCCTGCACTGGAAGCTCATGTGTGTGCTTGCTCCTGAGCCGTCTCTCTGTGTCTATGGAACACAGAGAGTGCCCCCCCCCCCCACTCCCTCTGGTTGTGATTGATAGCAATGGGAACCAATGGATCCCGCTACTGTGTCTTAGCCAATTATGAGAGAGAGACCCAGGACAGCAGCCAATCTTGTGCACAACGCTGCATTGAGATCTAGCTCAGGTAAGTATTAGAGGGGACTGCAGGGGGAGCTGTAGACTGAAGGATTTTTACCTTCATGTATAGAATGCACGAAGTTAAAAAACCTCCAGCCTTTACAGCCACTTTATTGTCTGCCACTATCAGAACCCACAAATACAACAGCTGTAAATAAATCATGGACAATCACATAATGGTCACAGGAAGATTACAACGAGCTGTAGTCATAGGTGACACCAAGTCAGTTCCCCCCAGTGTCAGAATGCCGCTCCAGTCCCGCTATAAGTTGCTGATCGCCGCCATTACTAGTAAAAATTACAAAAAAAGGCCAGTATATATACCGCCATTTGTAGACGCTATACCTTTCATGTAAATCAATTAATTTACACGTATTGGGATTTTTTTTAGCAAAGATATGTAGCAGAATACATTTTGGTCTAAATTTATGACCAAATTAGATTTTTTACATTTTTTTTTTATTGGACATGTTTAAGAGAAAAAAGTCAAAAATATTGTTTTTTTTCTCAAAATTGTTGGTCTTCCTTTTATAGTGCAAAAAATAAAATACACTGGTGATCAAATACCACCGAAAGAAAGCTCAATTTGTGGGGAAAAAAGGACATAAATTTCATTTAGGTGCAGTGTTGCATGACAGCGCAATTGTCAGTTGTCAGTTAAAGTAATGCAGGGCCGTATCGCAAAAAATGGCCTGGTCAGGAAGGGGGGGGGGGGGAAATCCTCTGGAGGGCAAGGGGTTAATCGCCGCTGGGTGTTTTATTTTTTGTGCGATAAACAAAAAAAGTGCAAAAAATGTGAAAAAAAAGTTTTTTATCTGTTTCTATCATAACATTTTGCAAACAGGTAATTTTTCTCCTTCATTGATGTGCATTGACGAGACTGCACTGATAGGCACCACTGATGGGCACTGATGAGGTGGCACGGATAGGTGGCACTGATGGACACAGGTGGGTTGCACTGCTGGGCGGGACTGCTGGACACTGGTAGGAGGCACTGCTGGGCACTGGTAGGGGGCAGTTCTGGGCACTGATGATCAGTGCCGATCTGTTCTCTGACAATTGCTGATTATCGGCAGTACTTTCCTCACTGTGCAGCCAATAACCGCAACTGTATTAACTCAGTGATCTGCTGGGTCATTGGAGATAGCTGATCACGTGGTAAGAGGCCACTGTGATTGGCCGTTTAAAACATCATGTGATTAGCCGTGTCTGTAGGAGGGCAAGTGGGTAAATAATATCAACCACTGAAAACAATCCAGCCACTGCGACTCGGGTTGAAAATATATCCAAAGGCATTTAAATAATCTGCCCCCCTCATTGTAGAAAGGTGACCAAACCACACAATAATGTGTCTGTGACAAGGGAGGGGGGAGGGGAGTTGTATAGGGACTGGCATAGAGCCTCTTATGGAGCTCCTTTATATGGGGGTTAATCCCTTTCTAGAAGGTTCCAAAGGGTCAGTTGACCCTGGGCTACAGGTCATGTGACCTTCCAGAATGTTCCCCAGGGACAGCTGACCTATCCTGTCTCTGAGCAGACCACACCTGTGTCAGCTGGCAGGGACACGTTGCTAGGCAGATTTCCCACAGCTGGACCAGGTGTGACCCAACCTCTGACCACCCAGGAGAAAAGAAGGGGGGCCTTGAAACTGCCCACACACAGCTGACACAATGAGTGCGGGGGCCTCAAGACAGGCTCCCTCTTTACTTTCATTCTGTCCCCATTACCTTTCCCATTCCCCAATGTCTTAGTATATCATAGGCTGATTCTCCTGACCTATTCTGCTTCGTTTTTGTACCTATTTGAATGTATTATATATTGCCTGCAGTTTCTGCATGCTCATCATTTTTTGTATCCATGGCATTACCAATATATATGAAAGGAGTAGACGTTTGGCTATGGTTATTGGTTGTACTATTCTGTCTTTGTACCAAAACTTGCCTCCTCAGCCAATCAGAAAGCACTGTACCCGCCCCCTTCCTCAGCCCACCTGATTTGCTTTCTAAGCCTTAACAGGAGGAGGTGCCAGCAGCTGCATGGGAGGAGGGGGGGGGGGGGAGAACACAGCCTGCAATGGATGATGGACTACAAGAGGCAGATTCTCCAGCCTGCAGTGATGGGACTTGTTTCACTTGGTGTAAAGAGAGAGAAACAGCTTCTGCCAGCATGGAGAGAGCAGGCTTGTATCTACAGTGTGGGATACACTGCCTCTCCCTCCATCCATCCAAAACCATCCCTCCTTTCATCTATGCCTCCATCCACCCATCCCTCCCTCCTTTCATCCATGCCTCCATCCACCCATCCCTCCCTCTATTCATCCACCCATCCCTCCCTCTATTCATCCACCCATCCCTCCCTCTATTAATCTGTCCATCTCTCCCTCCGACAATCCATCCCTCCAACCATCCATCCCTCCATCCACCCATCCCTCCCTCTATTCATCTATCCATCTCTCCCTCCGACAATCCATCCCTCCAACCATCCATCCCTACATCCACCCATCCCTCCCTCCCTCTATTCATTCACCCATCCCCCCTCCCTCCATCCACCCCTTCCTCCATCCCTCCTTCCATCCACCCCTTCCTCCATCCCTCCCTCCATTCACCCCTTCCTCCATCCCTCCCTCCATCCAACCTTTCCTCCATCACTTTATTCATCCACCCATCCGTCTCGCCCTCCATCCATCCACCTACCCATCCCAACCTTCCTCCCTCCATCCATCCATCCCACTATTTATCCATCCCGTTATTCATCCATCCATCCCACTATTCATCCATCCAGCCCTCCCTCCATCCATCTCTATATTCATCCACCCACCCCTTCTTCCCTCTCTCCTTCCATCCCTCCCTCCCTTCATCCACCCATCCCTCCCTTCCTCCATCCATCCACCCATCCCTCCCTCCCTCCATCCATCCCTCTATTCATCCATCCGTCCCTCCAACCATCCCTCCCTCCATTCATTCACCCATCCCTCCCTACCTCCATCCACCCCTTCCTCCATCCACCCCTTCCTCCATCCCTCCCTCCATCCACCCTTTCCTCCATTCCCCCATCCTTACCTCCCTCCATTCATCCCTTTATTCATCCACCCATCCGTCTCTCCCTCCATCCATCCATTCATCCACCTACCCATCCCTCCCTTCCTCCATCCATCCCACTATTCATCCATCCCATTATTCATCCATCCATCCCACTATTCATCCATCCAGCCCTCCCTCCATCCATCTCTATATTCATCCACCCACCCCTCCTTCCATCCCTCCCTCCCTCCCTTTATCCACCCATCCCTCCCTTCCTCCATCCATCCACCCATCCCTCCCTCCCTCCCTCCCTCCCTCCATCCATCCATCCATCCCTCTATTCATCCCTCCCTCTCTTCATCTATCCTTCCCTCCCTCATTTTGCATTATCTTGCATTACAGCCCTCATTCTAGAAACAGGCCAGGGCTCTTGCACACCAACTGCCTGAGCCCATTCAAGATGCACTCTGCACTGTGTACGTAGCTCAATCCTGATCTCTGCACTCTGTACATAGCACACTATTAAACCCTGCACTCTGTACATAGCGCACGTCCAAACACTGAAACATGAACTGTGCATGTAGCACACTCCTCAACCCTGCACACTGTAAGCGGCACACTGCACTCTCCTCAACCCTGCACACTGTAAGCGGCACACTGCACTCTCCTCAACCCTGCACACTGTAAGCGGCACACTGCACTCTCCTCAACCCTGCACACTGTAAGCGGCACACTGCACTCTCCTCAACCCTGCACACTGTAAGCAGCACACTGCACTCTCCTCAACCCTGCACACTGTAAGCAGCATATTATGTATAGCACACTCCTGAACCCCACACTCTGTATTGCACTCCTGTCATTTAACAATGCCCACTGTTAGTACAGTTTGGCTAGAGCAACCATTTGATGCGGCATGCTCTCCTCTTCAGAGGGGGGAGGGAGTCATGTGTATTGTGGTGGAAGTGAGGTTGGATATTGCAATAATTCTTTGAGAAAAAAGCCCTGACCACCAGTATGCAGGGGCACACGGACCACCAGTATGCAGGGGCACACGGACCACCAGTATGCAGGGGCACACGGACCACCAGTATGCAGGGACACACTGAGCACCAGTATGCAGGGGCACACTGAGCACCAGTATGCAGGGGCACACTGACCACCAGTATGCAGGGGCACACTGAGCACCAGTATGCAGGGGCACACTGAGCACCAGTATGCAGGGGCACACTGACCACCGGTATGCAGGGGCACACTGACCACCGGTATGTAGGGGCACACTGACCACCGGTATGTAGGGGCACACTGACCACCGGTATGTAGGGGCACACTGACCACCGGTATGCAAGGGCACACTGACCACCAGTATGCAGGGGCACACTGACCACCAGTATGCAGGGGCACACTGACCACCAGTATGCAGGGGCACACTGACCACCAGTATGCAGGGGCACACTGACCACCAGTATGCAGGGGCACACTGACCACCAGTATGCAGGGGCACACTGGGGATTACAATGATTGCTATACTGCTGGGGGTTTATTATGGGAAGTGTTGGGTATTAGTTATTGTGTACTGCAGAGGTCAATTACTGTGCTGTGCTGGAGGTTTTATTTATTGTGTTGTGCTGGGTGTTTATTGCTGAGCTGCTGGTTAATTATCATGCAGTATTGGGGGTTAATTAGTGTGCAACATTGGAGGTTAATTATTGTGCAATGTTGGGAGCTAATTGTGTAATTTGGGGGTCTATTTGTTATGTAATGTTGAGGGTTAAGTATTGTGTAATGCTGGGGTTAATGACTGTGCAGAGGGTTAAGTATTGAACCATGCTCTGGTTAATTCCTGATCTGTCAAAGGGGTTAACTTCTGTATCCTACTGTGAGAATTATTGTGAAGTTCTGGGAGTTATTTATTCTGCTGTGCTGGGGGTTATTGCTAAACTTAACACAAGCTGGGGGTTATATTTTCTTGTCCTAGCTGGGCTTTTTTTAATACAACTTCGGTTTACCCACAGGTCTTATTTGGTCTACACAAAGGGTGAAAAGTGTTAAACTACAAGCCATAGCCTATGAAGAAACACCAACCTGACGGGCACACCCACTTGATGGCCACACCCACAGGTGCACAGAAGCCGGCTTGCTTAGCACGCCACATTAGCACCCCCACTTGTACTTCAAGCACCATCATAGCACCTCCAAAAATTTTTGGCTGGAGCCGCTCCTGGGGCTAAGGAAGGTACTGGAGCATTTGGTCTGGAAGGGGGCCCCAGGGAGGGGGACCTGCCTACAGGCCAGAGCAGACAGAAGGATCTCCACTGCCCTACAGTCTCCTAGGGAGGACAACCTGTAACGGAACCGTCCCCAGAATGCACTTGGGTACTTCCGTTAGGATTCTGCTTCCCTGTCCGAACACCAGCCACAGCCGACCATACAAGACTAGACGACACCAGTCTTGAAGTAAACCAGGAAATAGACTACTTTATTTTAACACAGATACAAGATATATACATTCAAGGGAACAACCCCCCCTCCCTGCATAATGACACAAGGTGGGGCAATCTACCTTTAGTAACAAGAGACACACCAACAGACAGTCCCATCAGGAGGGAGGCTGCTGGAGACACCCCCACCAAGCCAATACACATAAACACATACATCCCATAATAGTTTGCTCCCAAGCCAGACACACAATAGAACAATGGGATGCAACCACATGGCATTAAACAATCCATACAGATAAGAGCGATATGGGGAGCTGAGACAGGGGTCTCCCCCCCTCTCCAAAGTGAGCTGTGTTCCATGGGCCCCCCACCCAAAGTGACTCCGGTCACACAACCTGTGAGCAGGGAAGGAACCAGCCCAGTATAAGGCCTGAAAGCAGCTGCAACCCATCAAGCTACAGAATAGGATAGTGTGAGTACTTCTACACCCCTTGGGCCACAGAAGGGAGAGGGCGGTCATGTGCAATACCAAACTAGTCTTTATCTGGGACTGCTTCACAGTGAATTCTGGAATCCCTTGCCCAGGGATACCCTCAGGACAACTGGTTGGATGAGGAGAGTTTTATCTGGGGTCTGAGGAGGTACACCAAAGGGGAGTCAATACTCCTTAAAGAGACTGTTGCCAATTTTTGATCCACATTTTGTACAGTGTCTGCTAAGAAGTTGTCCTTAAGTCTTAGAGTTCCTTGGGCATCCCATATACCCCTAGATGCCATTTCAAGTTGTTAACCCCTACTAAAAACAACAAAAACCAGCTCAAGGCCCCTATGGGAAGCGCATAAGGCCACGGTGCGGGGTCATGTTATACAGCTGGCGGCGGTCCGGAAGCAGGAGCGGGAGCGCCGACTTTTGGAGCTTCATTCTCTCCTGGCTTCTGCGGATGCGCGCTGGAAGTCGTCTCCATCCGCAGCCCATAAACACGCTCGGGACGCTCTGGCGACCGAATTAGACCTACTTGCCTCTTCGGAGGCGGAACCGGCTCTGCGTTGGACCAAACACAAATTTTATTCTTGTGCTAATAAACCGGGCCCGATGCTGGCTAGGAAGCTCAATTCCGTGGGGAAACCCCATAAACCAATCCGACTGCGACTTCCCACAGGTGGATGTACTTCTAATCCCCGGCAGATTGTTTCCCGATTTTCGGACTTCCTTTCGCGCCTTTACACTACACCTGATCCCTTCCCTGTGGCTCAGGCAGAGGCATTTTTTCAAGATCTTCGTCTTCCGGGATTATCCGAGGCAGCACAGGTGGCCCTCAATGCCTGTGTTACCGTACCGGAAGTGCTCCAAGCTATCAAATCCTTGAGGTCCATCGCGGCCCCAGGTCCTGATGGCTACTCCGGTCTCTATTATAAGAAATTCTCGGTCCTGTTGGCGCCCTTCTTGGCTGACTATTTCAATGAGTTACGACAGGGCTCCTTGCCCTCCCCGGACGCGCTTAGAGCACATATAGCCATGATTCCTAAGACGAACGAGGATGTACAGGAACTGCAAGCCTTCCGGCCCATTTCTCTTCTTAATGAAGACCTGAAGATCTTGGGCAAGATTCTTAGCTCTCGCATCAATAACTATTTGCATAGCCTGGTCCACAGGGACCAAGTGGGGTTTGTCCCTGGGAGGCAGGCGGGTGATAACGTTCGTAAGGTGGTCCATCTTATACATCTTCTGCAACAGCGGAAAATCCCAGGATTCTTACTTTCCTTAGACATATATAAAGCTTTTGACTCTCTATCCTGGGAATATCTGCGGTTTGTGCTGTCTCGTTGGGGTTTTGGGGATTCTATCCTTTCTTGGATTCAAGCCTTGTATTCGTCTCCTTTGGCCTCCGTTAAATATGCTGGGTATTTCTCAAACCCCTTTCCTATTGGGCGAGGGACGAGACAGGGCTGCCCTTTGTCCCCGGCGCTTTTTGTACTGGCGCTTGAGCCGCTGGCTTTAGCGCTCCGGACCGATTGCAATATATCGGGGGTTTCATATGCGGGACAGGAGTTTAAGCTGAATCTTTTTGCGGACGATGCCCTCTTGACTCTTACTAAGCCTCTGACGACGCTTCCTAATCTGCAACAGGTTCTTGAGCGCTTCTCTTTGATTTCGGGTCTCCGTATTAACTTGGATAAGACTGTCGCTCTTAATATTACTTTGGATTCCGATTTGGTTTCACGCCTTCAATCCTACTTCCCTTATAAATGGGCTTCCTCCTCTCTTGAATATTTGGGCATCCGCTTGACCCCCACCTATGACTCCCTCTTTGCTGTAAATTATTACCCATTGCTTAGTTCTTTATCTTCTCTTCTGCATTCCTGGCAATTTCCGCACCTGTCTTGGATAGGGCGGGTTCATTCGGTGAAAATGACCGTCCTGCCAAAATTGTTATATTATTTTCGTACTCTCCCAGTGCGGGTTCCCCCTCATTTCCTTCGGTTGCTTCAGGCGAAGCTTATGCGTTTCATCTGGGCCAATAAGCACCCCAGAGTATCTAGAAACACGCTCTTTGCTCATAGACTCCAGGGTGGCCTTGGGGTGCCCAATGTAACTAAGTATTACCAGGCGAGCCAGATTGCCCCGCTGTCTATGTTGCACGCTTCCTCTGACGTCCCTCTCTGGGTCTTGCTGGAGCTACCTAACTGTGCCCCTATCCAACCGTCGACGCTTCTATGGCTTCCCCCTGCCCTGCGCCCTATATCGCTGAGCCCGATGTTGCTCCATGGCTTACGAGTCTGGGACTCGGTACGTTATTCCAGTGGCCTGATGTCACCCTTTCTGCCTTTGCTTCCAATTGTTAACAACCCTCTTTTCCCACCGGGTCTAGATCACCCAAGGGCGTTCTCTTGGTGGGTGGCTCATGGGTTTTTGCAGGTACAACACTTTTTGTTTTCTCGGTCCTTCCCTACCTGGGATCTTCTTCGGGAGTCCCGGGATGTTCCCCCGGCGGAATTTTTTCGATACCTTCAATTGCGGCACTGGCTACTCTCGCTGCGGGGCACTTCTTCTTTTCCATACCATAAATCGGCCTTTGAACAGCTTTGCCAGCAGCGCCTGGGCGCCCCGGGCCTTATCTCCCTTCTTTATGCAGCCTTGAACAGACGCCCGTCGCATACTTCTCTTTCATATGTTGTTCAGTGGGAGCGTGACCTGGGAGTGGATGTGGATCCGGAGGACTGGAATAGGGCCTGGTCACTCATAGCTAAATGCTCATTCAATACCATCACGCTGGAGGCAGCCTATAAGGTATTGTTTCGTTGGTATTGGGTTCCGGCTCGTTTGGCCCAGGCTAACCCCGCTTGTAGTGATCGATGTTTCCGGGGTTGTGGCCATCGTGGCGATGTCTTGCATATCTGGTGGTCATGCCCGAGACTGGTCCGTTCTTGGTCTCGTGTATTTGGCCTCCTTTTCACGTTGTTTCATCTATCCATACGCCGGGTCGCTCGGTATGCCTTGCTTCATTGCCCCATACCGGGTCTCTTTGCTCATCAACAGAAGCTGGCATCCTATTTGTTTTTTTCGGCCACCAGAACAATTGCTCAGGCCTGGAAGACTCCGTTTGTCCCTTTTCAGGGGGTGCGGGATTGTATGACCAATATGATGCTTAATGAGCAGATGTTGAGCATATGCAACGACTCCCAATAATATGAAAATATGGGAACCATGGTTGCAATATGCCTTTCCCACGCTTCCTTTGGCTAGTATGGGGATGTACTGGCGTTAGGCACTGGCGTTTGATGGTGGCGCTCTTGGATCTCTGCCCCCTCTTCTCTTTTTTTTTTTTCTCTCCTCTTCTTTCACTTCTTTTTCTTTCTCTCCATTTCTGTTAGTTTTTTTGGGTGATAGTTGACAGCTGCCTTTAATTGCAGTTAGAATTTCATTACTGTCATTGTAACCTATGTGCCATTGATAGCCCCTGCGTGGGCGTACCTTCTGCCTTGTTGAAGTTAGAGCACTGTTTTTCTTTTATTATTATGTTTTTTATCTTATCGGTGCAATTGATAGCCCCTGTGGGGGCATGTTTTGTCGCCTCTGTTTTATACTGCTTAAAACTAATAAAAACTATTGAAATACAAAAACCAGCTCAAGGACTGTTTTACTGACTCTGAAAGAAAGTGTGGAAAAATGCATGTTGCCTGGCTGTGCAGAGCTTAGGGGGGACCCAATAATTCAGCGGTCCTCAAGATGCTAGCACTAAAAGTCCAAATATGTTGTTAATTAATTCACTTTAGAGTGGTAGTAGAAAGCCAGTGTGCTTGGGTGGCTTCATCAGGCCTACCTCTTCATCAAAGAACCAGCAAACACAAATGCTCCTGCGCTTGGGGATGGACTCGATGCTACAACCACATTAAGAATGTCCTGGAACATGCACACCTTGCTGCCCTCAAATGGACCGGGGGAATCCAAATATACTGAATGGGGAAAGAACAAAAAGAGGGCGCACAGGCCTAGTGCATTACCATAAAAAATGTTTAATAAAAAATAAAGTAGGTGTTGTACTCACAAACGACAATATAGTCAAGGCACATCATAGAAGAACAGCTGGATCAACACCGCGCTGAGTAACAGTCCACAATAGGGAGTTTAGACATCCAAAAGGCTGACGCGTTTCGAGGACTTGCCTCTTCCTCAGAGCCCTGAGGAAGAGGCAAGTCCTCGAAACGCGTCAGCCTTTTGGATGTCTAAACTCCCTATTGTGGACTGTTACTCAGCGCGGTGTTGATCCAGCTGTTCTTCTATGATGTGCCTTGACTATATTGTCGTTTGTGAGTACAACACCTACTTTATTTTTTATTAAACATTTTTTATGGTAATGCACTAGGCCTGTGCGCCCTCTTTTTGTTCTTTCCTACCTCTTCATCAGGCCTACAATGCATAACAATACAGGTAAAGAAAGACATAATACTACCAGGCGGCGGACTGACAACTCATGGGGCTCCCAGGCAATAAGAGATAATGAGGCCCCCTGTGTCTTCGCCTACACTCAAGCCAAAGTCACACCCACACAACACCCCACCTACATATTGGAGCTCAGCTGCATAGAAAGGGCATCAAAAATAATTAAAAAAATAATAAAACAACATTGTGGGGTCCACCCTCCATTCACACCAAGCTCTTCGGGTCTGGTATGGGTTTTGAGGGGAACCCCCATGCCAAAATGTAAAACAAAATGGTGTGGGGTCCCCCCCAAGATCAATACCAGACCCTTATCCAAACATTCAGCTTGGCAGGTCAGGAAAGGGGGGGTGGCGACCAAGCGTCCACCCCCCTCCTGAACCATACAAGGCCACATGCCCTCAACGTGGGGGGGTGCTCCGGGGGGGTCCCAAGAGCCTCTTCCCCACAACCTTGGCCTGTGATTGTGGGGGTCTGGGGGCAGGGGGCTTATCGGAATCTAGAAGCCCCCAGATCCCAGCCCTCCCCGTATGTGAATAAGTATGGGGTACATGGTACTGCTACCCATTCACAAAAAAAAAGTGTAGTGTGAAAAACAACAGGAGACAGTCTTTGACCTTTATTAAAAGAAGAACAATAAAAGAACATCCCCCAAAGTAGATCCAATGTCAATCATGATGCCCGTCGCTACCGGAAAAAAGAGAAAATAAAGAAGGCTCTGCTCCCGACGCTGGCTCACGGCCGTCTGACTACTCCGCTGGCTTGACAGTTCTTAAATATGTAAGGGGCGGGGCCATCCAGTTACATCACGTGTGTGGTCCCACCTCCTTATGACATCATTGACCAAGCATTCCCCGGGGGACATTCTTTTATTTTCCTTCTTTTAATAAAGGACTTGTCAAAGACTGTCTCCTGTCTTTTTTCACACTACACTTTTTTTTTTTGTGAATGGGTAGCGGTACCATGTGCCCCATACTCATTCACATTAGGGGCGGGATATTAAAGAGGGCCTCCAGATTCCGATAAGCCCCCTGCCCGCAGACCCCCAGAACCACCAGCGATGGCTGTGGGGAAGAGGCAACATGGGGGGAGACCCCCTCTGCCGCAAAGCACCCCCCCATGTTGAGGGCATGTGGCCTGGTATGGTTCAGGAGGGGGGGCACTCGCTCGTCCCCCCACCTTTCCTGACGTGCCAGGCTGCTTGGATAATCTAGTATGGATTTTGGGGGGAACCCCGAAGGGCTTTGTATGGATGGAGGGGGGACCCCACACTTTTTTAAAATTATTTTTTAATTGCCAGCAATTCTCTCTTTTACATTCAGCTGTCAGTGGGGAACCCCACTGACTGCTGAAACATTAACGCATGGTTTTTACTACTAAAATACTGCATGACTTGATAAAATAACTCATGCGGTATTTTAATAGTGTTTTTTTGTTAATGCAAACTTTTTTAAAAAAATTTTATGCAGTATCCTACCACATACTTGGATGCGGTAAGATACCGCTTAGTGAATTGTGCCCAGTAAACCTCTCACCGGGCTCCCTACTGACCCAGGGCCCTCGGGCAATGCCCAAATGGTCAGTCCGTCCCTGAATACTACATATCATAGAAAGGATAAAAAAAGGTCATTTACACAACAATATGGTGTAGCGCTCCCACTGTAGCTTGTACACTCATGGACATTTCTCAAGACCCCTGTTATAGACACTGCCTTAACTCCACCAAATCTAGTCAGTTTTATTGAATGAACAAGTTACTCCCATTATCTGATATATCATCTGTAGGTCTACTGTAGTAAAATGTGGATCTTGTCCTATTAGCCTAAATTATATATTATCATTATGGTCTACAAACATCATGATTAAGGCTTGGTTCACACTGCTGCGAACTCATTGTCATGCGACTTTCAATGCTTTACAACTGCTTTAACACTTTCTGTGTTGTTTAAACATTTCCATTGTTGATTCAATGCTTCTGGTGTTGATGTAATGTTCCACATATAAATCTAAAAAGCATAATTGAATTCACTTCCCGTAGCCTCCCTGGCGGTATTCCCGAGTGTAGCTCGGGGTAAAGTTTCAGTACCACAAACGGTAACCCCGAGCTACACTCAGGCTTACCATGCGGCGCTGCTCCAGGATCTGTTCTTCTCTTACCTTGTCCTGCGCTCCCGCGATGTCCCTCCTGCAGTGTCCCCTGTAATGTCCTCCGGCGGATACCGGCATCTGTCTTCTGGGTTCCGTCCCCTGCGACGTCGGGAAGTACGGGGACGGAACGGTGGGAAATTTGAAAATGACAAAAAGTGACATTCACTAAATTCACTAAAATAACATAGTAAAACATTACTGTATCAAACCATTCCACATACATTTTGTCCCGAGTGCTTTGTCTGTGCCCTGCCTACATTTTTACTGTTCTTTCTGCCTGGAAACTGAGAAACGTCCACGGCGTCCAAAAAGCGTCCCTTTAGGTCAAAAGCGGTTTTAGACCAGCTAGAGAACAGCGATAGTAAATCAGAACTACTTGCAGAATTGAGTGATAATGATTCGTGGGGAAATTCGTCATCAGACACTGAAAACGATTTTGCGACTTTGTTCAGTGATGTGCGAACTTGGCGCTATATTTCAAATTTCAGTGTTTTTGGTTTGATTATATTATTGAATTAAATGTTTTATTATTATTATATTATTATTTTTTATGATTATTTATTAAATTATAATTTATGATTTCGTGTTTCAAATTTTAACATACTAGACTCTTGTTCGGACAGATTTCAGTGAGTTATTTCTAAAAATTACAGACCTACAATAAAAAAAATACATATTTTCATGGAAAAAAAGGTACCGCTTTAAGCACAGAAATATGGACATAATCAGACCACTAGGGAGGTTAAACCAGAAATTCACTTACTAAAAGTAGCAGCCATTTTGTACAAAAGAAATCAAACAATATTTAAAAAAAAGAGCAGAGAAAAAAATTAGACTGCTTGCACAACTCTTGCCTTGTGCTATCCTCTCCACCTAATGTCACACACATCACATGCAGGGAATGACTGCTATTTTACAAGATGGTTGGAGGGTACTTTGTAGCAAACATCTTTCAAGGAAAGAAAAAATAAAAAACAAGGACCTTTTGCTACAATGTGACCATCTTGGAATAAAAATTAAATTCCTGAAGTTTAATGATGTTGAGTGAAGGATACCACATGGTTATGCACTTGGTTTTATCCACTCTGCACTTCCTTTAAAATATTGTTTTATCCCTGTGGAGTTGGTGACTTGTGAGGGCACTGGTGTGGGGGAGTGTTCATTCACATTCGCCTTTAGACTTTATCCACACAGAACATTTAGAAAATTCTTCTAGAAACTTTTCCTCCTGGTAGAAGAGTTTTTTGCAGAAAAACAAATACCTGACACTTGTACAAGCATTTAGGTGCCTTTACAGGCATCAAGTGCTTGGACATTAATTAATTTCATTGGCCAGAATAATAATTTATTCCGACCACTGAAATGAATTAATGCTCAAGTGCCAAGCGCCTAGTGTTAACACACATTTACAAGCGTCAAGCATTTTGTTCTGCCAAAACGCTGCTGCTCCTGGACGCACTGCGAGTGAGTTTTTTTTCCTGCCTCTAACTCTTCTGCCACTAAACGCTGCTAAAAGTATACAGTATGTATGCATGGATACATAGGCTAACATGGAGGGGCAGGAAAAAAATGCATGACACCTTTAAAAATGTCTGATTCTGACCTGTGCCTGATCTGGCTTTGACCAATCTCCCCTCCCAGTTCATGCGTTCCTTATGAGTTCCTAATTGGGGTGGAGAAGGATTGCTCATTTGATCATCTCCCTGTAAATTTAGACCAGCTTATGGGGGAGGTCACAGATGGGGGGTACAGTCACAGATGGGGGCATTGTCCTGCATTTGTGCATTTTCTGCTGGAGTGCGAAAAAGAAGTTGAACACAGAAGTTTAACTAAAGCAGCAAGAAGATACAACAAAGAACTCTACTGCACTCTGGATGGACTGCAAGCAAAACACTCTGGGAAACATCTCCTACAAGTCTGATTCCCACTCCAACTACCTTTCAATATGCCATCTCTACTCCTCCTTTTCATATTACTAGCCTGTGTTCTCAAAAAATTTTTTTTTGCCCCTCTGCTCCACCTCAAAGCTTATACATCTCACCCTCACTGCTACCATCTCCCTACTACTGCTCTCATCACCTCCTGCTAATACTTAACTCACCTGCTAACCCAAACACCAGAACAGGAAAGCATGTGCACTCATATACACCCCACTGCCATCTTACTTTCCTCACCCTCCTTCTTCTCCTAACCTCTGGGGATATCTCCCCGAACCCTGGTCCTTCAGTATCTCACCCCCACACCAGGCAACCTCCTTCCTCCAAGAATAGCTGCAATCCACTCAATTTAATCTCAATCCCCATGCTCCTAAAAAACACCCTCCCTTTTTCATCTGCACTCTGGAATGCCCGCTCTGTTTGTAATAAGCTCATTTCTGTCCATGACCTTTTTGCCTCCCACTCCCTTAACCTACTAGCAATTACATAAACCTGGCTTCAAACATCAGATTCTGCTTCTCCCACAGCACTTTCCTATGGAGTCCTCCACTGGACTCAGTCACCCAGACCCAGTGGTCAGAAAGGAGGTGGAGTTGGTTTGCTTCTATCCCCAATGAGCACCATTCAAGTCCTCCCTACCCCTCCCTCTCTATCCTTCTTTTCTTTCAAGATTCACTGCATTTGGCTGTTTTCTCCCATCTCTCTGAGGATTGCAGTGATCTATCGGCCTCCTAGACTAGTGTCACGCTTTCTTGATGACTTCTCTGCTTGGCTACCCTACTTTCTCTCCTCTGAAATACCCACTATCATTCTTGGAGATTTTAACCTCCCCATTAATGCAAACAACCCAGCTACATCCCAACTCTTCAACCTAACCTCATCTTTTGCTTAACACAATGGACATAGCCCTCCACTCAATCTGATGGGAATACATTAGACCTTGTTTTCTTCCATGTTTGCACTCTCTACAACCTAAAAACACCCTCTTTCCTCTCTCTGATCACAATCTCATCACCTACACAGTGTCCTTTTCTTCAAACACCTATCCCTCCAAGCAGCAAACAATTACCCAAAGAAACCTTCACAACTTTAACCCTTCTCTTTTCCACTCTGCAAATGACTGCCTCTATGACAAAATCTTTCCCCTGTCTTGCCCTGACCTGGCCACTTCTGTCTACAACAGTTCACTTTCATCCACACTAGATTCATTTTCTCCTCTAACTATACAAAGTATGAGGTCCCGACCATTACAACCGTGGTAGACTGACGACACCAGAAATCTTAAGAGACATAGTCGTGCATTGGAACGACTCTGGCGTAAAACCAAATTCCAGCAAGCATTCACTCTATAGAAATTGGCTTTCTTAAAATACAATTCCTCTTTCCATGCTGCCAAACAAGCCTACTTTGTCACTCTTATTAATGCCTTGTCATCCAGTTCTCATCGTCTCTTCTCTACTTTTAACTCTCTACTTTTTCCACCTCCACGCAGTAACTCACTCACTGCTCACAAGATTGCCAATTATTTAAAAAACAAGATTGATACAATTCGTAGGGGCATCTCCACTGCACAGACATCTATCCCATTTAGCATACCTTATACTAAACCAACCTCAACACTTACTTCTTTTGACCTTGCTACTACTGAAGAGGTTACTAAAGTTTTCTCAGAAGCCCGTATCACCACATGCCCCTTGGATCCTGTCCCCTCACAGCTACTATGGTCACCCTCTTCTTCTATCCTATGCTCCCTCACTTACATCTTCAAATAATCCTTCTCTACTGGCGCCTTCCACTCCCCTCTAAAGCATGCACACATCACTCCCATACTTAAAAAGCCCTCACTGGACCCCACCAATCTGAACAAAGTAAGACCCATCTCCCTGCTCCCATTTACCTCTAAACTCTTAGAACGCTTAGTCTATAATCGCCTGAGCCCCATACCTCACTGACAACAACCTTCTTGACCCCTTACAGTCTGGCTTTCGCTCACTACACTCCACTGAAACTATCCTACTAAAACTCACTAATGATTTACTACCTGCTAAAACCAATGGCCACTACTCCATACTCTTACTACTTGACCTCTCTGCGGCTTTTGATACTGTTGGCCATCCATCCCCTCCTCCTCAAAAAACTCCACTCTCTTGGCCTCCAAGACTCTGCTCTCTCCTAGTTCTCCTCCTACCTATCGCAGCGCTCCTTCAGCGTTACCTATAACTCTGTCTCTTCCTCTTCACTTCCTCTTTCTGTAGGGGTCCCTCAAGGTTCTGTCCTTGGATCCCTTCTCTTCTCCATCTACATTTTCTCCCTTGGTCACTTGATAAACTCCCATGGCTTCAAGTATCATCTCTATGCTGATGACACACAAATCTATCTTTCTACTCCTCACCTCACCCCTCAACCTTTCTAAAACCGAGCTCATACTATTCCCTCCAGCCCGTGCCCCCTCCCCTGACTTCTCCATCAAGATCAATAATACAAAAATCAGTCCCTTCCCTCATGCCAGGATACTAGGTGTAATCCTGGACTCTCATCTGTCCTTTCAGCCCCAAATCCAATCACTGTCCAAATCTTGCAGACTTCACCTCTGCAACATCTCCAAAATATACCCATTTTTAACCACTGAAACCACTAAGCAACTTATTCACTCCCTGGTTATCTCTTGCCTTGACTATTGTAACTCCCTCCTCATTGACCTGCTTAATCGCAGGCTATCCCCTCTTCAGTCTGTCATAAATGCTGCTGCCAGACTCATCCGCCTTACTAACCATTCCATATCTGCCACCCCTCTCTGCCAATCCCTCTGCTGGCTTACCATTGCCCAACGAATAAAATTCAAAACATTAACAATAACATATAAAGCCATTTACAACTCTGCCCCAATTTACATCACCAATCTTGTGTCCAAATATCACCCAAACCATCCTCCCCGCTCCTCCCACGACCTCCTGCTCTCTAACTATCTTGTCTGCTCCTCCCATTCTCATCTTCAAGACTTCTCCAGAGCCTCCCTCATCCTCTGGAACTGTCTACCCCAATCTATTCGTCTATCACCTACCCTGCCCACTTTTAGGTGATCTCTGAAAATCTCTTCAGGGAAGCCTATTCTGCCTTCAGCTAATAACCAAATCTTCTATTTCTTCTATCAGTTCGTCCCCGACAGTTATTACCTTTTGTACCACCCCTCCCTCTTAGATTGTAAACTCCAAGGAGCAGGGCCCTCCTAACCCTCTTGTATTGAATGGTATCGTTGCAATATTGTCTCCCTTTATAATGTAAAGAGTTGAGCAAACTGTTGGAGCTACATAAATCCTTACAATATTAATAAAAGTGGCAGTAAAAACATCCTGTGTGCATGAGGCCTTAAAGTATGGATTACGTTAATACACTGCGATTCAACACCAGAAGCTGTGCTTGATTAAAAATGGACAGCTAACAAATGGTTACTTTGTACACATTCAGTTTGCTTGGCCATCACCATATGTCACAGTACAAATTAGATATTGGATCTTATAAACAACCTATACACATGTAACATGCTCCTGGATAGGTGTTAGGTTAGCTACCAAAAATTTAGTTCTAGGCTCACTGTAATCAGTGTATCTGCATGTGTTCATTTTGGTCTGTCCATTAATTTATAACAGGTAGTTATATAGCACTGTCAATTTATGCAGCACTTTACATATATATTGTACAGTCACATCAATCTTTAACCCTCAATGAGTGTACAATCTAAGGTTCCTAACACGCATTCATACATACACACACTAGGGCCAATTTAGACAGGAACCAATTAACCTCCCAGCATGTCTTTAGAGTGTGGGAGGAAACCAGAGTACCAGCAGGAAACCCACGCAGGCACACGGAGAGCATGCAAACTCCGTGCAGGTGGTGCTATGGTTGAGATTCGAACCAATGACCCTAGAGCTGCCAGGTGGAAGTGCTAACCACTTAGCCATTGTGCTGTTCCTGTTCATGGGCTTCAGGTTTGGCTTCTCCTCCCTGCACTCCAGAACTATCTGGGTTGTTCTGGAACATAGGTGTGGAGCAAGGCAAATGGGAAGCATTAATTTTTATACTGTCTCGACCAGTCCCTGTGGGAGACTGCAAAGATGGTTGCTGGGCAGGTGTATAAATAGTCTGGGACCTGGATATTAGGTGTCTTGTCACTGTGGAGATCACAGCTTGGGAGGGCTGTTTGCCCCCTGGGCAAATCTGCCACATGTCTGCTGTTCCTCAAGGTCCCGGCTGGTGTGGCTGGGGGGCCAATTTCTGATGAAAGTTGCTGGACCTGACTGAGGGTTTATTTGTCTGGGGATCTAGCTTGGTATCACTGCAAAAGTGTCTGGAAGATATTGGAAAGAGGCAACCAACTATCCAAGCACATTACTAAGTACAGACAGGTGTGGGAGATCCCTGAGACTGTGTGCTGATGTTTTCACTCTTGTGCTAGAGTCAGCTATGTTCTATGAGGACATTGTGTTCTGTGTCCTGGAGAAGCTCAGTCCATTAACTGCTTGTGCAAGGACTCTGCTCAGATCCTTAAGAGAAAGTTTAACATTCTCAAATGCTGCTACAAACGTCAGTCCACTATTTTCTGCAAGCAATGATTTTTGTTCACATTACTGCTGCAGCTTTTGGTAGTCAGTTCTGCCTAAAGTGAATTACTGGAGTATCCCACAGTTACCCTACTCCTATTCAAGTTCAAGTTCTACAATAAAGCATCAGAAAAGCATACCCCTAGACCAGGGGTGGGCAAACTTTTTGACTTGAGGGCCGCAATGGGTTCATATATTGGACCCGGGGGCCGGACCAAGAGTAGATGAATGATGTGTATGTGTCATCCATAGTAAGTATAGTAATATTCCCCCATAGTAAGCATAGTAATTAATCCCCCATATAGTAATTCATCCCCCATATAGTAATTCATCCCCCATAGTAATTCATCCCCCATATAGTAATTCATCCCCCATAGAGTAATTCGTCCCCTATAGTAATTCATCCCCCATATAGTAATTCATCCCCCATATAGTAATTCATCCCCCATAGAGTAATTCATCCCCCATAGTAATTCATCCCCCATATAGTAATTCATCCCCCATAGTAATTCATCCCCCATATAGTAATTCATCCTTCATAGTAATTCATCCCCCATAGTAATTCATCCCCCATATAGTAATTCATCCCCCATATAGTAATTCACCCCCCATATAGTAATTCATCCCCCATAGTAATTCATCCCCCATAGTAATTCATCCCCCATATAGTAATTCATCCCCCATAGTAATTCATCCCCCATATAGTAATTCATCCCCCATAGTAATTCATCCCCCATAGTAATTCATCCCCCATATAGTAATTCATCCCCCATAGTAATTCATCCCCCATAGTAATTCATCCCCCATATAGTAATTCATCCCCCCTATAGTAATTCATTCCCCATATTAATTCATCCCCCATATTAAGTCCCCAAGTCCCCCCTGTGTCAATTCACTTACCTTTGCTCCGCGCGTTCCTCTCGCCGTGTTCCCGCGCCGTTACGGTCTTCAGGGCGGACTGTGAGAGGAGCCTCCCCTCACGTTCCTCACGCTGCCCCGCCTACACACATTCTGACAGCCGATGTTTGCCACGCTCCGCGGGCCGGATTAAAAGGTCCACCGGGCCGTATACGGCCCGCGGGCCGTAGTTTGCCCATTGCTGCCCTAGACTGTCCACTGAGCCAAAGGAGTAACTGTGACTGTGTGCCTTGCTGCAGGGCAACTACTGGGAAAAGAACCCTTGCTTTCTATTCAGCAGGCCCTGTGGAGATGAGCCCTACTAACATGAGCCCACAAAGTAACTGTACTGGGGGAATAATGAAGGCCATCATTGCTGTTCTCCTTTTGAAAATGGTTGCCTGGTTGTCCCTGGCATCAGTAATGTTGTAGTCACTGACCCAGAACAAGCATGCAGATTAGAAAGCCAGAGTGAAGGTAAAAATCCTGAATTGCATACTTGTCCAGGTCAGTGAATTAAAAAGTAACAATGCCATGGGAGAAGCATGACAGTCCTGGAACAATAATTTTCAGAGTCAGTAATGAGAACCACCATATTCCTCAATACAGATTCCCTTTAATAACATATTGAACAATGGCCTTATAACCATCAGACATTTATAAAAAGTTGTTTAATTGTTGCCAGGAACACCATAGCTGCAGCCTGGAAACAAAAAGATCATCTTGACAATGCAATATTCTTAAACAACCTAAGTGCACAAGCACAGTTTTAACTCATGTTCCCCATTAAAAATGAAAATGGGAGCCCTTTTGGAATCAATAGAGAGACTGTCTGCAAGATAATGGTTATAAAGCTTTTCTATACTGACCCCAGGGCTTTTTTTCAGTGAGTACGCGGGGAAACGCACCTCCAGCACTGAATATATGTAATGGCAAAGAGTGCTGGAGTGTTCTGGAGGGTTTGTTGATGCTGGCTGCTGGTGGATCTATTGTTGCTGAAGGGGGTCTTTTTTGCAGGGAGGTCTATTGTTTCTTGGGTGGACTGTTGTTGCTGGTGGGGGATATATTGTTGCTGGGGTGAATCTTATATTGCTGGGGGGCCAACTGTCACTGGAAGGGATCTACTGTTGAGGTCGGGGTCCATTGTAGCTGACTGCGTGGGGGATATATAGAAGCTGGCTGCTGAGAGATCTGTTGTTGCTGCCGGTGGTCTATTGTTGCTGGGGGAGGGGGGAATTTTTTTTTTGTTGCTGGGGGGGGTCTGTTGTTGCCGGCCACAAGAGATCAATTTTACTGCTTTTTTATCATCATTAACAAATTCAATGCAAATTATTTAGCGCCAAAAATGATGCTTCCTCTTGGTACTGGGAGGTGGGTAGGGGGTGGAACCAAGGAATGGTGCTCAGGTGTGGGTAAAAGACAAGGAGTGACTAGGAAAGGGCGAGTTCCACCACCTATTCTCCAGCACCTAGAAAAAAAGCCCTGACTGACCCTATATAGATACCCCATTGCTTTACTTTATATAGTATATGAGCTCAATGTTTATTAAAAGTAGTGTAATACTCTTATACGTATCAGACATAAAGGCAATTTATACCTTGATTAAGATACTGGAGATATAATTCTTGTTTCTACAATATTTCTCAATACTCTGCAAGTTTTGAAGCCTTGTATATTCCCCTCTTCCCCCACCCCTATGACCCTAATTACCCCCTTTTTTCACACCATTTTATGTGATTTATCTGTAATAGATACTAATATGTGATGCTGTATCTACAGTGACCACCACCTTCTTATGTAGCTTTTCTGAAAGCAAAAAAAACTAAATTGAATTAGGCAATACAAACAACAGTCCTTGTAAGCCCACATAGTCCACCTGCATTCTCTTTGTATCTATTAGGAGCATTTAATACAATTAAAGATAATTCCAGATTGGTTGATTGGCTTACTGCACATTAATCAGTGGTCCTAAAACTAGTACTGTGATTGTATAGGTCTACATTTTACTGTTTATACATTTAGCACAGTGCATTTAATGTACATTTTGGCAGTGTTCTGCATGCTCAATAACACAGATTTACAGTATATTTGCATTTATATGAACTCATACATATTAACTAGATTTAGATTTCATGTCAAGCCATCACCTTTAAATACATCATCTTGCTTGATACTATTGACTTCTAAACAGAGCAAAGATCCAATTAACTGCTCTTTTCCTGTGTTGCAACCAGCTAGTGACAGCACGTTATGACATGCTTGGATATAAAATGCAGAATATATAGGCAATTACACTTCACAATTTGGCAAGCTGTAATAATAAATGCCAACAAAGTTAATGTACAGATTTGTATCTTGCAATATTTCAAAAGAATGACAGTATAAAATATGCTTCTTGACACACTGCTCAGAGGTCAAAGTACTTCAGTCAGTGCATATCGGTGTGTTCACCTTTGAGAACATTGGCAATATGAACGCTGATGGCCCCCACAGACTGAGCGAATTTTCTGAGCGAATTCCTGCCTTTCTCACTTCATTTGGCAAAACAAATTGTTTGTCAAAGGAACCTGCTGGGAAATGTTCAGCTAAACAACCACTGCATCCAACCCGATATAGCCATTGTTTAGGCAATTTGACAGCTGCCCCTGGTGACTGTCAGAGTACAATGGCGTAGTGGGGGGATTTGTCCATCCATGCTGTTTAGCCAGCTTTATGAAGAATTTCGTGTCCAGAGCAGTTCCCTGAAAGTCTTAAAGAATCAGTCTCCCCAAAACTCATATTTTACTTTTTGGTAACTGTTGGAAAGTTTACTATTCTACAATATTTGTATAGTGATGAGAGACTTTGTGTTTGAGTTCCTGAGACTGCATTTATACAGGAGCCATCTTTAGGGGTTCCCATTCTTTCTGTTAGATTTTTTAACTATAACACCCTTTTCCTCTTGGAAAATATATCCACAGCTGACTATTTATGGGTTTCAGTGGCTTCAATTAAACCTGCCTCGCTGCTAAAAAAAAAAAACTCTTTGTGACTTGCCTGTCATTTAGGTTGTAAACATGGATCAAAGAAGGCATTTTGACAGAGCAGAGTATGCCTTCGCTAAGCCTTGACATTGAAATAAGAGCAGCATAAATATTAATAGATTTGATAGCATAATAGAGAAAGGGTTCAGTTTCAGGGTCGCATCATGAAAAACATAATATCTGCGCTTGTTCTGATCTCACATGAATGGACAACTAAAGATACATGTTCAAGAACAAAGTACTCATTTTCAGGAAGCAAATTAAATCTGAACGTTGAAAAACAATAGAGCAAGTATATAAGAGTCTTAGGTCTGGACAGACATCAAATGTTATACAATTATAAAAGCCCATGTATCTGGGTTGATCCTCCATGACAGCCATTTGATAATGATGGAGAATTGCTCTCTTTGGCACAGTTAAAGTGACAAGTAATGTTTCAAAATGTGTTTATGGAACACTGTTGGGAAGTTTCACCCTTTCCTTCTTGTTCTTGCCCCCTCTTAACAGCAAGTCACTGCAAGGGTCAGATTTCTACAAAGACAACACCTTCCAGAGAAGGGCAACAGAGCTAATAGGGGGGCCAGAGGTCCTCAATTAAGAGGAATGACTACAAACTCTAAACTTGGTCTCCCTGGTAAAGAGGTGCTTAAGAGGGGATATAATAGTGACATACAAATCCTTGAATGGTGACTCTAGCGCTGGGAAGAAACTTTTTGATCTTAGGTCTTAAAGAAGACACGTGGCCACACAATAAAGTGGGATGATAAATGGTTCAATTGTATATTGCGTAAGGGGTTCTTTACATATAGGGCGGTAGGGATGTGAAACTCCCTCCTACAGTTGATGGTGTCAGCGGGGAGTGTAGATAAGTTCAAAAACTTTTAGTATCTTTCGTGTCATTAAGATTCATTTTTCAGACACAAATTTCATTTTTGGAGATATGGATATATACGAATCTCTGAAAGGACATACTCTAATAACAAATGTCAACGGATCCAAAAAAAAGTTAAAAAGAAATTAATAAATGCATTTGTTTAATTCGGATTACGTCACATGATGCAATAGTAGTTCGGGCCCATAGGGAAATGAATTCAATTTTGGAATTTCTTCAATAATTTGGATTCGTACAACAATTGGATCCAAATTTTGTTCCATTTGTTAATTCGGATGCACATGACGTCAGTCGATATTGTCCAATCAGCTCACCCCATTTCTCTTGATGGGTTGGACTAATGTTTAAAATTATTGAATCCAACTGATGTGATAATATATTGAATATATAGCAATCTTATTTTTCTAATCCACCCGGACCAACAAATATACAAAACGAATGCCGAAGATACAAAATGAATTTGGAAAATAATTGGTTCAACATCGAATATGATGAAACAAAATTCTCCAATGAACGAATACATCATAAATGAAATAAAAATTTCCAGCTTGCACATGTCTAAACCTTACCAACTATCTAACTATGTAATGCAGGCCATGGCCTAGGACAGTGCACCGTCACTCATACATGATGTTCCTGACATTCCCATGTAAAATTAAAAATCCTTTTACATCCTTTTACCTCCAAAGGTTCACATTTAGGTCCAAAAAAGTGGGAAAGGATGCAAACCTTTTGTTTTTTTTTACCTATACGGAAATTTACATCCACCTTCCCACGTACATTGAGCTTCCGTTCACATCTGCCACAGAACGACATGTGAAAAGGCCTTTACCATTGCTCCCTTGTACAAGTTGTGCATTTTTATTGATGAAATTGTTTTCTGTGTAGTTAGGTTTGCTTGGAACCACACTGCTTGCAGACTAGTCTTCTAGTCCATGCTTCTAGTTTCACAGTGGAACAGTGAGTAAAGTGTCTTTCTGACCTTTTTTGCCCCAAACTTTAGCTCATCTTGAGTGATATTTGATGTCCTATTTTGTTAGTGTGATACTAAAGCTTGCCCATTGCCCAAAGTAGAAGGGGGCAGCTAAGAAATTTGGCACAGAGGGCCAGGAAGTATAAATCAGGCCCTAGTCAAAGTGTCAGCAGAATGCTGTCCAAAACATCTAAGTGAGGCAAGTATAGGACCTAGCATTCTTGACTACTAATGATAAGAAAGACAGTTCACTGTTTGCTCCAATTGGTAAATGCTATGGAAATAGACCCTAGATAACAGGCATCAATAGACAATCTTCATAGCTAAAATTATACCTGCTACAGGAGACTGCCTGATCGGAGACCTTGCCCTTGAGTTGTCCATGTTGAACTGAAAAGTTTGGCTTTCAGAGATATCACCACTATCCTCAATTCCATCCACCACTCTGTAAAGAGGAATAGATTAATATAATTAGAAATACAACCAATGTAATATCAGATGCTGAGGTTAAAGAAACAAAGAAAGGTCATAAACTCTGATTTTCCTTATCAGTTCACATAACATTGTGTCTCTTTGTACCTGGAAAACGTATATATGAATAAATTCTGTTATATCTATGGATGCATGTCAAATTAACACCTTTGATGGAAAGAGTTGGGTAGATTTCCCTGCTCAATCCCAGATATGCACAGCAAATCATCCACTTCTCTTCCAAAGAAAAAATAAGTTAAGACTAATAAAAATAGTACTACTAAAGTTCCAAAAATATTTATCAGAATTTTACTATCAGTCTTGTTGTTCTGCATAGTTTTCTGTAAGTAAAGGTCCATTATCCATTTATAACTTCTTTAAGAAACGAAGACATGAAACTGCAGACTCTGTTGACAAAATGAAAACACGCAACTTACCTTGGACTGAGATCTGGTGGGCCATATGTGTTGAGTGATGGAATTAAGAGATTGGCTGGCTTTCGGGAGCTCACATTTTCTGGCTCAGACACCCTTTCTTCCTTGCGACACTGGGGTGAGGGGCTTCTTCCTTGACTGTTCCGGGCTGGAGAACGGCAATTACGCCGGAAAGCAGAGAACTGTCTCAGATCATCTCCCAGGAGGCTGCTGAGAGAGCCACGGCGCACAGGACTGTTAAGATTTGGCAGCATGAGCTTTCTACGTGTCATAGTGGCTGGAGAGTGCCGGAAAAAGTCATCCTCATCTTTATCTTCAAGGATTGAGGCTAACTTCTTATCAGGGGTAGTACCAGATTCTGGGCGTGGCTGAAAAATACATTTACAAAATTTTTTTTATGAGTTTAGCAAATTGATTTTATCAATAAATGACCCTAAATAGCCCATATAACTAAATTGACCTTTTTGGCAGATCATGCTCATTCTCCAGTATACTTACGAGGGCCAATTAACCTACCAGCATGTGTTTGGAGTGTGGGTGGAAAGTAGAGTAACCAACGGAACTCCGGCAGGCACAGCGAGAACTCCATGCAGGTAGTGCCATGGTTTGGATTTGAACTGATGACCCTAGTGCTGCTAGGTGAAAGTGCTAACTGCCTAGCCACTGTACTTGCCCATATCTTGGCCAAATGTGTATGTTTATGTAGATATGTTTTCACAAGCCTCACAGAATCAGTAGTGATTGTTCAGATATATTAATTCCAAATGATCAATATTTCCCCCAAGATCAGAGGGCTATAGAGTGTTTCAGATTGTCCACATAATAATTTTCTACTCTGACTGTAATAAGCCCGATGGAGTGATGTTTATTTCATGTCTAGGTAATCTAGGTAGCATATCTGGCTTTATGGATATTTTCTGATGATCTTCAAAATTTGCTGTATTTAAATATACTGTAAGTGCATGTTCATAGCAGTTGGATTAGAATGTTTTTTGTGCTCAAAAGAATATTGGGTCCTTTAAGATATATTATTTCCTACGTGGATATTTTTCAAACTACCAAATGATCCACCATTTGTTATAGCATTTTCTGAGCACTATTTTATTCAAGTCTAAAAAAAGAAATGTAATCCATAACCATGACTAATGCCTGAAACAAATCACTGAACCTTGGGTGATTCACTTATTTTGCCCTAATTACAAGATACATCCGTGCTGATGACTAGCATTGTTGCAATCAAAAAAGGTCAAAGGATTGGACACATGCATACAATACAAATGTAGCATGAATTCAATGTATCATACTAAAACCAAACAAGAACAATATAAATCTAAGCAGCACAAGAAAAGCAATGCTAAAATATAAACAGTATTACCTGTGATAGTCGTGGTGAACGGGAAAACCTGTAGTAGCCCTGAAATTGGTGATGGAAGACAAAGTGTGATTAAAACACGGGATACAACACAGCAGAAATAGCACTATTTCACCAATCTCTTACATCGGTCTCACTGCCTTCCCGTAGATTAAACGTCAGGTCATGGTGGATGTCTGCCATGAATTTGCTGGAATACTCAGGGTACAGTTCCAGTACTTCCAGAAGCCCTCGTAGAGTGAGGTACTGCAGGTCGCAGTATGTTAGCGCTTTCACGTCAGCATTTGTTTTAACCACCTGGTCTTTGCTGGTGATGTCAGCACCAATGAGATCACCTTTACCTGGAGCAGACAAAGAAAATTAAAAAAAACACATAACAGTGTTTAAGTATACATCTGATCTATACATTGTGCTGGGCCTTATATTTTAAAACATATTTTATGTATGCAAAACCAAAGCTATTTTTACATTGAGGATAGAGTAGGGGATGGTTAAGTCCATTGTCAGTTTTTTTTCTGGTCTGTGACTCATAGGGGAGATTTCTGTCCACTTCTTGTCCCAGAAATACTCTCTCCAAAGCAAAGGGAAATTGCCTGTAGGTAGATGCAGTTTAACCTCCCTGCACAGGTGGCACAGCCATCTTTAGTGTTGGCAGCAGGGGCGGACTGACCATTCGAGCACTCGGGCACTGCCCGAGGGCCCGGGGTCAGTAGGGGGCCCCATAAAATTCCCCTGGTACCTTTTATAGGCTTTTTTGGGTGTGTTTTGAGTGTGGGCAAGGATACAGGGGCCCCATGATCCCCAATTGCCCGGGGGCCCCATGAGTTGTCAGTCCGCCCCTGGTTGGCAGTACTAAAAAATGGCACTGTCCCAATGCAGTTGGCACTCATTTGCAAAGTGGTTAGGTCAGGGACAGGACAGGACAGGAAAGGTTCCAAGGGAGGAGGGACAGAGTATGGACCACATGCCTGTGCCAACATCCAGGAACTCTCCTACCTACTAGTGCATGTTGCCAGACCGCCTTCCAGACACCTCTTTTGTCAGATGTTGTTGGGCATCCTAAGCTATTTAGAGTATCTTTTATAATACTGAGACTGTGGTTTGCAAGAATTTCTGTGAAGTACTGCAGTGCCTGGTCTGGATGTGTTATACAGACCCCGTTTCTTTGGAACATTTGTATTATTGTACTTTGCTGCATTCCTTGGATTACATATACCTTCTCTCCACTCTGTTTTCCCCATTGGAATATTTCCCCTATATTCCTGTTCCTACTACGTATTGGATTTCTCATTACTTACTGTATCAGAGACAATGGTCACCAGGACTAATAGTAAGAGTGAATCTTCCTTGCAGGGACATTGACAGCAATAAAAACCTGACAAGAGTATTGACCCTTTCATATTCTATCCAAAACAAATAAAAAAAAAAATTTGACTTTGACATACACTTTAAAATAAGCATTGCAGCTAATTATCAGCAGAACTGTTAACAAGTAAGGCAATTAGTTGTATCAAAATATTAAATAGGTGGGTGTTAAAAATTATTTACATTTTTAAAATGTTTACCTATAACATACTGGTGAAATACTTTAATCTCCTAGTGCAGATCAACACAGAGGGTTTGAAACCTGGCTGCTTGGCAATGACTAAGTACATGTTTACACTAAAAATGTGTACACCAGAAATTTTCGTTTAGTTTTGGAAGCATTCGTTCACTGAAGAATTTCATTCCATCATATACGTTATGTTGAACTGATTTGTTTTCGAAATTCATTTAGTATCTTAGGCATTCATTTCTTATAATTTAGACCAGTTCATGGGGGAGGTCACAGACGGGGGGCACAGTCGCAGATGGTGGGGCATTTTTCCTGCGCGAGTGCACTTTCTGCTGGAGTGTGAAGCAGCAGTTGAACACAGCAGTTTAACTAAAGCAGGATACAACAAAAAGATACTAGGAACTCTACTGCACGCTGGATGGACTGCAAGCAAAACACCCTGGGAAACATCTCCCACAAGTCTGGTTCCCACTGCATCTACCTTTTAATATGCCACCTCTACTCAACCTTTTCATATTACTAGCCTGTGTTCTCAAAATGTTATTTCTTTGCCCCTCTGCTACACCTCAAAGCTTATACATCTCACCCTCACTGCTACCATCTCCCTACTACTGCTCTCATCACAACCTGCTGATACTTTACTCACCTGCTGGCCCAAACTCCAGGACAGGAAGGCATGTGAACTCATATACATCTCGCTCCCATCTTACTTTCCTCACCCTCCTTCTCCTAACCTCTGGAAATATCTCCCGAAACCCTGGTCCTCCAGTATCTCACCCCCACACCAGGCACCCTCCTTCCACCAGGAATAGCCGCAATTCACTCAATTTAATCTCAATCCCCGTGCTCCTAAATACCACCCAACCTTTATCATGTGTACTCTGGAATGCCCGCTCTGTCTGTAATAAGCTCCCCTCTGTCCATGACATTTTTGTCTCCTGCTCCCTTAACAGAAACCTAGCTTTAAGTAGCAGATTCTGCTTCTCTCGCAGCCCTTTCCTATGGAGGCCTTCTCTGGACTCACTCACCCAGACCCAGTGGTTGGAAAGGAGGTGGAGTTGGTTTGCTTTTATTCCCACTGAGCATCTTTCAAGTCCTCCATAACCCTCCCTCTCTATCTTTCTCTTCTTTCAGTACTCTCTGCATTTGGCTATTTTCTCCTATTTCTCTGAGGATTGCAGTTGATCTACCGGCCTCCTGGACCGGTGTCATGCTTTCTTGATGATTTCTCTGCCTGGCTACCCTACTTTCTCTTCTCTGAAATACCTACTATCATTCTTGGAGATTTTAACATCCCCGTTAATGTTCACAACCCAGCTACATCCCAACTCTTCAACCTCATCTTTTGCCTTAACACAATGGACACAGTCCTCCACTCACACTGATGGAAATACATTAGACCTTGTTTTCTCCCATCTTTGCACTCCCTACAAGCTCACATATACCCCCTTTCCTCTCTCTGATCACAATCTCATCACCTTCACAGTGTCCTCGTCTTCAAACACCTATCCATCCAAACAGCAAACAATTACCTGCAGAAACATTCACAACTTAAACCATTCTCTTTTCCACTCTGCAACTGACTGCCTCTATGACAGAATGTCTCCCCTGTCCTGCCCTGACCTGGCCACTGCTGTCTACAACAGTTCACTATCATCCACACTAGACTCACTTGCTCCTCTAACTACACAAAGTATCAGGCCCCGACCATTACAACCGTGGTAGATTGACGACACCAGAAATCATAAGAGACATAGTCATGAACTGGAGCGATTGTAGCGTAAAACCAAATCTCAGCAAGCTTTCACCCTATATAGATCTGCTTTCTTAATATACAATTCCTCCCTACATGCTGCCATACAAGCCTGCTTTGCCACTCTTATTAATACCATTTCATCCAGTCCTTGTTGTCTCTTCTCTACTTTTAACCCTCTACTTTCTCCACCTCCACCCAGTAACTCACTGCTTACGAGATTGCAAATCATTTCAAAAACAAGATTGATGCAATTCGTAGGGGCATCTCCACTGCACAGACATCTATCCCACTTAGCATACCTTATACTAAACCTCCCTCAACACTTTCCTCCTTTGACCTTGTTACTACTGAAGAGGTCACTAAAGTTCTCAGAAGCCCGTCTTACCACCTGCCCCCTGGATCCTGTCCCCTCACAACTACTACGGTCACCCTCTTCTTCTATCCAATGCTCCCTAACTCACATCTTCAATCTCATCCTCTCTATTGGTGCCTTCCCCTCCCCTCTAAAGCACGCACACATCACTCCCATACTTAAAAAGCCCTCACTGGACCCCACCAACCTGAACAACTTAAGACCCATCTCCTGAGCTCCTACCTCACTGACAACAACCTTCTTGACCTTTTACAGTCTGGCTTTCGCTCACTACACTCCACTGAAACTGCCCTATTAAAACTCACTAATTATTTACTAACTGCTAAAACCAATCGCCACTATTCTATACTCTTACTACTTGACCTCTCTGCGGCTTTTGATACTGTTGACCATCCCCTTCTCCTCAAAAAACTCCACTCTCTTGGCCTCCAAGACTCTTCTCTCTCCTGGTTCTCCTCCTACCTATCGCAGCACTTCTTTAGCATTACCTATAACTCTGTCTCATCCTCTCCACTTCCTCTTTCTGTAGGGGTCCCTCAAGGTTCTGTCCTTGGACCTCTTCTCCATCTACACTTTCTCCCTTGGTCACTTGATAAACTTCCATAGCTTTAAGTACCATCTCTATGCGGATGACACACAAATCTATCTTCCTACTCCTCACCTCACCCCTCCAGTCTCCTCTCGCATTACTAACCTACTAAGTGACATATCAGCATGGATGTCACTCCAATTCCTTAAACTCAATCTTTCTAAAATTGAGCTCATACTATTCCCTCCAGCCCGTGCTCCCTCCCCTGACTTCTCCATCAAGATCAATAATACAACCATCAGTCTCTTCCCTCATGCCAGGGTACTAGGTGTAATTCTGGACTCCCATTTGTCCTTTCAGCCCCAAATTCAATCACTGTCCAAATCTTGTAGACTTCATCTCCGCAACATATCCAAGTTCTTAACCTCTGAAACTACTAAGCAACTTATAAACTCCCTGGTTATCTTCCGCCTTGACTATTGTAACTCCCTCCTCATTGGCCTACCTAATCACAGGCTACCCCCTCTTCAGTCTATCATGAATGCTGCTGCCAGACTCATCCACCTTACTAACCATTCCATATCTGCCATCCCTCTCTGCCAATCCCTCCACTGGCTTCCATTGCACAACAAATAAAATTCAAAACATTAACAATAACATATAAAGCCATTTATAACTCTGCCCCCAATTACATCACCAATCTTCTCTCCAAATATCACCCAAACCATCCTCTCCACTCCTCCCACGACCAACTGCTCTCTAGCTCCCTTGTCTCCTCCTCCCATGCTCGTCTCCAGGACTTCTCCAGAGCCTCCCCCATCCTCTGGAACTCTCTACCCCAATCTATCGCCTACTCTGCCCACTTTTAGACGATCTCTGAAAATCTCTCTCTTCAGGGAAGCCTATCCTGCCTTCAGCTAATAACCAAATCTTCTATTCCTTCTACCAGTCCATCCCCCACAGTTATTACCTTTTGTACCACCAGCCCCTTCCTCTTAGATTGTAAGCTCCATGGAGCAGGGCCCTCCTAACCCTCTTGTATTGAACTGTATTGTTGCTCTATTGTCTCCCTTTATATTGTAAAGCACTGAGCAAACTGTTGGCGCTATATAAATCCTGTATAATAATAATAATAATAATATTATATGTTGGTGCAGGTGGATTTGAAAAATTTTGCAGTTTTTCTGGAAGATTGCTATTCATTAGTTTTATGGTTTCAATATTTCGGGTGGATTTGTTATTCATACAGTATATCAAAACTATTCAATATTTCCAAACGCAATGGAATAAATAATACACAATTCAGCCGTCCTGAATTTTTCAAACCTAAGAATCTCATTAGACTGTGGAGCTGAACTGACTGACTGTGACAAATACAAACTCAATTTAAATCATAAGTTTACTCAAATTTGAATTATTGAACAAACTCAAAAATTTAATAAGTTTCCACATGGGCCTGACCTACTATCTCATCATGTGATGTCTTCCAAATGAAATGAATGCATTAGTTAATTTCGTTAAAGTTCGTACATATCCGAATCTCCAAAAATCAAATTTTTGTCCTATAACCAATTTGTTACAAAATGAAATGCAAGTCTAGTTTGCACACCATTTATTGGAATGTACATATGTTTCAGTGCATGGGTTTTTTTCTTCCTCAGCTTTAGGCTGTAAAATGGGACCTAAAAAGGTACCTTTTATAAGGAACACCTGCCAAATATCCACCCAGCAGAAGCTAGCAGCTCCTTTCTGGATGGCAGGTATAAAAAAAATGGATGTGAGGATTTGCAGAGTGTATCACCCAGGGTTCTCATCCAGGCAGGTTGAGGGGCTTACCCCCCAGTCACATCAAGCCCAACTTTGAGATCGTGAGACGTACACTGAAGTCGCACAATTTCAAAGTTGGGTGAGATGCCGATTTCAGGTGCGATTTGCAAGACATCTGACACAGATGTCTATGCAAATTGCACCAAAAGTAGTACATGTACTACTTTAGAAATCAGTGTCAGAACCACACCGATTTGACCACTCCAATTGCAGACAATAGGGTGTGACATGGCATATGATTGCAAGTCGTATGGCATGCAAATCACATGCCAAGTCGCACCCGATGTGACCGCGGTGTAAAGGGTGCTTGTCTTATACAGGGAAAACTTGATTTTCAGTTTCCTCACAGGTTGGTAAAAGCTGGCTTGGGACCTGGAGTCTAGAGGCTTTGTAGAGACCTGGGAGGGATGAAGTGTCTAATCCTGGGTTCAGGATTTGCACACAACCAGCACACTGATTATGCAGGTGTGTGGAAGGCATTTATTAGAGACATAGCTATGGTTCACAGCTCTGCTCTGGTACATAGAGGAAGTCTCTGCCCAGGAGTCAGGAGGGCTCCACCTAGGGGACGAGTGGGAGCCAGGACAGCAGGGAGCTGCTAGGTGCATGCATAGAGGATTTAGGTTAAAGCAGCAACACTGCAAGTGTGCAAGAAGAAAAAAATAATTAAGTTCCGACTGTGCCCTAATGGTTGAAGAGGAAATTTAAATCCAATGTATAAAGCAATTTAAGAAAAGGTAGCTGGGCAGAAAGAAAGGTAAATGTGATGCACAGAATAGAAATAGGAAAAGCATAAATAGAATAAAAAGAAAACGTAAGCATACAAAGGGCATGTAGGTGCAAGTAAAGAGTGAAGCAAAATGAAAACAGAGTAAAGAAATGCACATTAAAAGGGAAAAATTATTACCAGCCAATATTATGGAGCAGCTGCACTTAGAGTAGTGAGCGGTGCGAGCTGGGAAGTTATGGCTAAAGTGTGACTGAAAGGGACCCTGTCTCTAGACTATTCATTTCAACAGAAATATCTCCAAAATATTATATGTTCCTTTAACACATTGTATGCGTGTTCTTTACCTGCAAAATCCTCCCTTATGTAGATATCCAAAAGTCCTCAAACTACTGCTAGGTGCCGCTATCCTGAATGTGACGTCAGCAGCCCCCGCAGACTCAGAGCTGTCACTCAAGTCCTGACCTCAACCCGATTGAAATGCTGTGGCATGACCTTAAGAGAGCGATTCACACCAGACATCCCAAGAATATTGCTACACTGAAACAGTTTTGTGAAGAGGAGTGGTCCAAAATGACTCCAGATCGTTGTGCAGGTCTGATCTGCAACTACAGGAAACGTTTGGTTGAGGTTATTGCTGCCAAAGGAGGGTCAACCAGTTATTAAGTCCAAAGGTTCACATACTTTTTCCTCCCTGCACTGTGAATGTTTACATGTTGTGTGCAATTAAACCATGGCAACATCTAATGTTTGTGTAGTATTATGTTCAGCAGACTGTGTTCTTCTATTGTTGTGACTTAGATGACGTTCAGAGCACATTTTATGCCCAATTCATGCAAAACTCCACGTAATCCCAAGGGGTTCACATACTTTTTCTTGCAACTGTAGCTATTGGATATACCAAGGGTTGGAACTGTATGTTGGACAATCCTGGGAGCTTGTGTAGGGTGTAAAGGAGAAAATGTATTTTGTTTACCTGATTTAGTCCTGTGCCTAGCAAAGGACCAACAGACAGAAAATATGTGTTGTGTTCAGTCTGTGTAGCTTCTAAGCTTAAAGAATATCTAAACCCAACATTTCATATTCCTGATATGTGCCTGCTGTACCATGTATTTTTATGAAAAAGTATCCTGTTCTCTTTTTATTGCTTCCTTTGTGTGAAATTCCTGGTGTTCCTGCCAGCCCCTCTGCTTTCCTGTTAAAACTGACCACAATAGGCATGAGAACACAGAATGGTCAGTTCTCTGGCTTTGTTGGGAACTCAGCCTGCTCTCTTCTGTGCCGATACATCCCCCCATCCCTCCCTGCACAGCCATTCAATGGGAAGACTAGTGTGCTGTTGTTTACTCCCCCCCCCCAACTCTTTAAGATCCATATGAAGCTGACAACAGAGGGTATTTCTTAAAAAAAGGGAAAAGAGGATATGTATAATATTTTATATAAGTATATACAAATGCTTTGCCTTTCTTTTCTGTTTAAAACTGAATGGGTTGTTTTACAAGGTGAGGGTTTACATGTACTTTAACCAATTAGGCGAGCAGTTCCATATACTTATTTAACTAATTATTTGGCTGAATTTTAAATGGATAAAAATGAAAATTTTGTATATTCTTCAACTGATTTATTTCTACCGTTTCTAGCCTAGCCCACTATATTTATCATTTTGTCAACTATATAATGCCAGTTTTTCTTTCAACTATGAATGCGTTCTCACCAAGAATTGCCAGCACCATATTGTCCTTCAAAACTTCCATTGAGCCGGAACAGACAAAATAATTTGCTTGCAAAGCATCCCCTTGGCGCAGGAGGTATTCTCCAGGAGCACAGAAGGAAGTCTTGATGTGCAGGGAGAGTGCCCGCAGGCACCCACGGCTGGCCGGCTCAAACACAGGGAGTTGCAGGATATCCTTGTTAAGGTGCATTGCTATATCTGCACGTAACTCGTCTGGAAAATCCTTCAGTAGCTGTAAGAGTGAAATTAAGTTATTTGTATATAAAAAATGATTATTTGTCATACAGATCATACTCTGAAAATATGGCCAGTCTAGGCCTGAGCAAAGATAACGCTGTTGGCTAACAAGGCATGGCCTGGGTCTATAGTTCATCACCACTAGCCTTAATGTTTGTAGAGTCTAATTTCTAAATTAGTACTTAGGATACTACCCACATCCTTGGCTCCTCAATCTTCATGTATGGGTTAAAAAAATGGGACTTAAATAGTGCCTTATGTAAGGCACACCTGCAAGAATTCCATTGAAATTGGCTGTTGCTGTACTCATTTGTGGTTGTCTTTCACAACTGGTACATTATAATTACTTGTATTACTTTACAGTACTATACTGACCAATCAAATCAATAGTTTTGCTAACCAATCAGTTGGAATCAAACTATGTATACGTTGAATAAGGGCATATATACATGAATGCAGTTATGTGGTTTAGCAGTTGTTTGAACTCACGGCATAGGTGGAGTTTGACTGACAGCAACAAGAGCCAATGACCCCCCTGCCTTTAGTGCAGAGCTGCCTTAATGTATGGCTACCCCTGGACACTGCCCAGGGGCCTCAGATGCATGGGGGCCCCATGATAATCTTGCATTACATCATACTTGCCAACTGTCCCGGATTTGCCAGGACAGTCACGCTTTTTACTAAGCTGTCCTGGGATGGTTTTTTTTTACTATTTTGGTTCACTTTTCCTTTGATAATAAAAAAAATTAGGAGATATCCATTATATAATATAATATATTGATATAATTCACCTGGATGTACAAAGTGGTTGTGATGATATGTACGGTTTTGCTAACACATGCCAAAGTTGTAAAATTGTGCTTATGCTTTAAGATTTGTTTTACCCTTAGGCACGAAGAAGTTAAAGTGGAACTTTACCAATAACAACTTGCTAAAAAAAATAATGCTCTTTGGCAAGAAACATACAGCAGGAAGGGACCATCCCCAAACTGTTCCCACAAAGTTGGGAGCATGAAATTGTCCAAAATGTCTTGGTATGCTGACGCCCTAAGAGTTTCCTTCACCCAACCCCTGAGAAACAACCCCACACCATAATCCCCCCATCCACTAAACTGTACACTTGGCACAATGCAGACAGTCAGGTACTGTTCTCCTGGCAACCACCAAACCAAGACACATCCATCGGACTGCCAGACAGAGAAGCGTGATTTATCACTCCAGAGAACACGTCTCCACTGCTCTAGAGTCCAGTGGTGGCATACTTTTCACCACTGCATCTAATGCTTTGCATTGCACTTGGTGATATAAGGCTTGGATGCAGCTGCTCGGCCATGGAAATCCATTCCATGAAGCTCTCTACGCACTGTTGTTGTGCTAATCTGAAGGCCAAGTTTGGAGGTCTTTAGCTATTGACTCTGCAGACAGCGATTTTTGCGCACTGTGTGCTTCAGCATGCGCTGACCCCGCTCTGTCATTTTATGTGGCCCACCACTTGGTGGCTGAGTTGCTGCTGTTCCCAGTTGCTTCCACTTTGTTATAATACCACTGACAGTTGACCGTGGAATATTTAGTAGCGAGGAAATTTCACAGATGGACTTATTGCACAGGTGGCAACCTATCACGGTACTGCTCTTGAATTCACTGAGCTCCTGAGAGCGACCCATTCTTTCACAAATGTTTGTAGAAGCAGTCTGCATGCCTAGGTGCTTGATTTTATACACCTGTGGCCATGGAGGTGATTGGAACATATGAATCCAATGATTTGGAGGGGTGTCCCAATACTTTTGGCAATATAGTGTAGTTGTACCTGTAAAAGGGGCCAGCCTTAAGTGATCTAGTAGGATTTAATTTGCTGCCTAAAGTTTCACTTTAATGCAGGGAATGCATTAGGTAAAAACATTTTGAGGACCACTTTAATCCAGGTTTCATATCATTTTTGATCACAGATTTGGCTTTTCACATTGCTTTTAGGCAATTCATATTTGTTTAATTTATACATCATTCTTTGCATTTTACAGCATGTGGATAAATTTGGGGTAGACAGATGGTGACCAAGTTTAGAGCCAAACACTATTGGGTTGATTCACTAAAACTAGAGAGTGCAAAATCTGGTGCATAGAAACCGATCATCTTCCAGGTTTTATTGTCAAAGCTTAATTGAACCAGCTGATGTTGAAAGCTGACTGGCTACCATGCACAGCTGGAACAGATTTTGCCCATAATATTAGTATTATGTTTTCCTAACTGGAGAAATTACATTCAAGATAGCCCTTATCACCCATTTTCCTGTGGCAAAATAGATCCACCTTTGTAGTTCCCTTGTGCACATTGGTGTGGAGAAGTAAAAGTGCTCAAATATGGGCATAGTGAAAGCAGAGTTGTTTTAGAGCTTCTCTAGTGATAATAGGCCTCTTTACAGCCATCTGGCGACTTTACAAACTGGAAGATATAATTAACATTCAAATAGGCAAGATAGAAGATATAATCACAACCGCCACAGCAACAGGTGCATACAGATCTTGTATGATTGGTTTTGCTTCAAATGATAATGGAGATTGACTTAATCTCTGAGTGTGGATTCACACATGTGTGGTAGGGATTGAAGCTCATTTTTCACAGCTAATTGACAAAGTAGTTGTTCAGCATTTCAGATCTGGTTTACATCAGGATCAGGTCAGGATTTTATCCTGTTCACAAGTGAATAACATGCAATTCACAAGTGTTCCCATAGAAATCAACGAGCCTGAATTTGCACCTAAGATAGACCGCGCTGCTCAGAAAACTGACAGGACTCTTGCAATTCGCACTAAATCCACACTCCAGTTGCACCAGTCATAGATCAACAGTCACAGTAGAAAACAATGTTCTTTCACATGTCATGTGAACTGGATGTTCAAAATGCATTTAATTTGCATATGTGTGAACCGGCTCTTACAGATAAGTGCCAATTCACACATGTGCATTCCATATTTCAAGGTCTGGTTTCAGTGCAGATTGCAATCTACTTGTTCGGTGGTGCAGGGCCAGTTCAGCTGCGTGACACAGGTGCACATTGTACTGTTCACAGGTTCAGGGCTGGTTTGGATGCGGTTTTGCAAGGCTTTTCTGGTTTTGCTGAGGTGGAGCGTAGGGGGTGGGAGAGCAAACTGTGCTGAAATCTGATCCTGAACTGAAATCCTGTTCACAACTGAAGACATGTGCCGTTTAGAGGCGGTTCCCATAGAAGTCAATAGCCTGTAAGCCACACCTGAACCGGACCGCACTGCTCAGAAATTGGACAGGACTCTTTTTCAATTCACACTGAATCTGCACCGCAAGTGCACCGGACATATGTAAACAGGCACCATAGGAAGCAATATTGTTTATTATGTCATGCTAATTGGATGCGGTTAGAACCGCATCCAATCTGCATATTTGTGAACCAGCACTAAGATCATTCCTACCTGTAATAATCCATTGTGCACATACAGTATATAGCGAGCATTAGTGTGTCCATTGTAATGTATTAACCTGTTATGTATGTCAGGGCTTGAAAAAACCGCTCGCCAAATGTGAGGAGAAATTCCTGTGTGGCGAGCGGCAAGCACAGATGATGGATGGAGCAGCTGCACCTGTGCTCCAAGCCTCACTGTGAAGTCGCGTTCCGGTTTCCAACTTCCGGTTTCCGGCTTCTTCGGCACCACCATTACACTGGCAGTGCTGCTGAGGGGACAGGTGCAGGAGAGGTCCACTCTCCTCCGCTGAGAGGAGACACCCTCTCCACCGACGCAGAGGAATCGAGGAGAGGTCCGCTCTCCACCGCCACGGGGGACACAAGGAGAGGCCCGCTCTCCACCGCTTGGGGGACCTTGAAGTATTTTTGGGTATGGTCTGCGGAAATTTTGTTCAGTTTATGTATGGTTATTTGTACATTCTTTGTGTACGGTTAGAGGTCCATCCTCTACTCCTACAGTTTTTATAAAGTTTAATCTTTTATTAAACACCCTATTGTACATGTTGTATAGCTTTTAGTAGTACCTGAAAACTTGCATAGTGCTTTCTCTTGGTGTCTGTACTCAATACGGTAATAATAATATTCCATGTTAGCCATAGATAGTAGAAAGGATGTGAAAATGTAAGCAACACCTTTTTGCTAGCTAACCTAATATACTTTAGTGCAAGCTTTTTAGAATACTGAGTTGTCTTCACCAGACATGGTGTCATACCTTTACACATCAGTGACATGAACATACACATAGTATATGCAACAAATAGTCACCAGGGGATGCCTCTGGCAATCTGCCAGGATTCGGTGACAATCGTCCTATGTCTATGGATAGACCTTACATCCAGTTATTAACACGTTGTGTCCTTTTTTAATACTTTAATGGCAGAAAATGTGTTATGTGACTTTCTAATATAATAACAGAGATTCTGTGAATACACATTACACGTGTACATAGGTTTCATAAATTAGGTTCTAGGCTCAGTCTGGCCTCTTATCCATTATGAGACTTCATTATGTAAACCAGCTTTCTATTAGACTCTATTCTAAAGAAAAATGTAATTTCATAAGCTTTAAGGGGGCGTGGTTGGGGGCAGTGCTGGGGGCGGGGTTGGGATGGGCCAGGGGTGGGTTGGAGGCGGACCTGGGCAAGGTTGGGTGGGGCAACTGGTGGAGAGTAAGGTTTGTGCCTGGCTAGTAGGTCTAGACTCGAAATTTTAAGCCCTGATGTATGTAATGATCAGTGATTGAGTGGTGGATTATAGAAGGTAATATGGTTCCGTTTTTGCTGTTTCTAGACAGAATGTGAAGAATCATAGGTTCTCTTTATGAAAAGACAAGAGACAAACCTTGTCTTTGGCCAAATAGGTGAAAGATAGCAGAGCTAGATCACGGTCTACTAAAAGGAAACTGTATTGGATTTGATTCCATTGTATTTATATGTATTTATTTTTTATACTGTTTTATTATATACAATCTTCGTTTTAAAAATAAACATTTAATACATAATAAATTATTACCAAAGCATCAGGAGTTAGCTAAGTAGATGGCATAGCAAACAAAGCTTGCTTTGCAGCTTCCATTGCCCGATTAAAACTTAGTACTGAACTCTTTGATATAGGAGGAGTAACTGCTGTGATTAATTCATTCCATCCATTTCCATAAGCAATATTATTATTATTATTGTTAATAATAATAATAATAATAATAATAATAATAATAATAGTAGTAACCATGCAATGAGGGAGATTTACAGAAAGTGGAGTGTGCAAAATCTGGTGCAGCTCTGCATAGAAACCAATCAGTTTTCAGGTTTTTTGTAAAAGCTTAATTGAACAAGCTTAAGTAAGAAGTTGAATGCCTACAATGCACATCTGCACCAGATTCTGAGTGCTCCAGTTTTAGTAAATCTCCTCCACAATGTATTTCGTATTCACCTGAGTAAGGAACAGAAAACATTTGACCTGACAGTAACAAATAAATATTGTACAAAACCGAGGTACATTCTTTTTAAATATCAACAAGACTGAATCTTCATTTAAACCAGCAATAACCTATAGCAACATTATTTTTTAATTTCCCAGAATTATGTAATTTCTTCCATCCCTAAAGGCCTCTTACCTCATTGGCATCAATGCCATTGTTGACAGACCATGTGGTCTGAAAATATTCCAACATACGCTGTTTGAGCTGTTGAGGAAGGCGGTGAACACGGATAAAATCCTTGAGGTCCTTCATGCGGGTGTGATAAAGGGAACGTCGGGAGTACATACGTTGGATTATGGCTGTTACATTACCAAAAACTACAGCGTGCATCAGAGCTGCAACATTATGAAAAAAACATAAAAAGTATTAGTGTCCCTTTTTATATCATATTGTGTTCGGACAATGCTAAAGTGATAAATCTGCCAATTTATAAAGTATTTGATCTTAACCATATTAGGTTGTAAAGGGATATAAGATGAAAAACCCAACAAAAATGGTTTCTTATAGTTATCTACAGCTGTGAATCGTTCTGCCTTCATTCTTTAGTACAAGCCATTTTCAATCTATAAAAGTCACCCAGGAGCCAAAAAAAATACATTACTGTTTTGTTTTAAAAAATAACACCAAAATCAATTCATTGGTTTTACTGCTAAATACTAAATAAACACATAGTACATTCTGCCCCGCTTGAGCTTCCCACACATCAGCAAGCTGTAAAACATGCACTGGTCAGCTTGTTTAAACAGCATATGAAGAAATAATATCTGTATGCTAGATACACTGTATTGCCAAAAGTATTGGGACGCCTGCCTTTACACACACATGAACTTTAAAGGCATCCCAGTCTTAGTCCGCAGTGTTCAATATTGAGTTGGCCCACCCTTTGCAGCTATAACAGCTTCAGCTCTTCTGTGAAGGCTGTCCACAAGGTTTAGGAGTGTGTCTATGGGGATGTTTGACCATTCATCCAGAAGAGCATTTGTGTGGTCAGGCACTGATGTCGGACAAGAAGGCCTGGCTCACAGTCTCTGCTCTAATTCATCTTAAAGGTGTTTTATCAGGTTGAGATCAGGACTCTATGCAGGCCAGTCAATTTTCTTCACCCCAAACTCGCTCATCCATGTCTTTATGGACCTTGCTTTGTGCACTGGTGCGCAGTCATGTTGGAACAGGAAGGGCCGTCCTCAAACTGTCCCACAAAGTTGGGATCATGAAATTGTCCAAAATGTCTTGGTATGCTGATGCCTTAAGAGTTCCCTTCGCTGGAATTTAGGGGCCAAGCCCAACCCCTGAAAAACAACCCCACACCATAACCCCCCCTCCACCAAACTTTACACTTGGCACAATGCAGTCAGGCAAGTACCGTTCTCCTGGCAACCACCAAACCCAGATACGTTCATCGATTGCCAGACAGAGAAGCGTGATATATCACTCCAGAGAAAACCTCTCCACTGCTCTAGAATCCCCTGGCTGCATGCTTTACACCACTGCATCTGACGCTTTGCATTGCACGTAGTGATGTAAGACTTGGATGCAGCTGCTCGTTCATGGAAACCCATTCCATGAAGCTCTCCATGAAGTTTGGAGGTTTTAGTTATTGACTCTGCAGACAGTTGGCGACTTCTGCGCATTGTACGCTTCAGCATGCGCTGACCCTGCTCTGTCATTTTACGTGGCCTACCACATTGTGGCTGAGTTGCTGTTGTTCCCAGTTTCTTTGTTATAATACCACTAGCAGTTGACCGTGGAATATTTAGTAGCAAGGAAATTCCATGGATTGGACTTATCGCACAGGTGGCAACCGATCACGGCACCACGCTTGAATTCACTGAGAGCGACCCATTCTTTCACAAATGTTTGTAGAAGCAGTCTGCATGCCTAAGTGCTGGATTTTATACGCATGTGGCCATGGAGGTGATTGGAACCCCTGGATCCAATGATTTGGAGGGGTGTCCCAAAACTTTTGGCAATATAGTGCATATTAACATTTTTCTTTAGAAATTATTAAGAGGCTTAGGAGAGAGTTGGATACTGAAAACCGATGGTAGGGTAACATATACAATATTTTTTAGGGCCCTTTCACATAAAAGGTCCATGAAGCTCTGTGAGCAGGTGGATGTAAACGGATTGGTATCTGTTTACACAAGCTTACCTCCAAGTCCGTCAAGGTTCAGAAAAAAAATGGAAAAGCACTACATCCGTTTCCATTTTTGCCAACCTAAACACGATGGATCAGATATAGCCTGATGTAAATAGACAACGGAGTCCGTTTACATCCAGCCGCCCATAGAGCTATCATGGGTTCATCCATGTCCTCTGGACACAAACTAATTGGGCACAGATGTAGAAAAAACTAACATTTGTCCCCTTTGGCTCCAATTCAGCAAGGGATCTGCTCATGGATACCCTGCTGATCAGAGTGGACACTGCTCCATATGAAAGAGCCCTTACCCCTTTTTTCTAGTTTGTTTTTATAGAGTATGGAAAAGTTTCCTCTCACTATAAACAGGAAGATAAAAAAAAAATCAACAGGACACAGACAGCAATTTTTAGATTTTTTTTTTTGTAGAATAGTTAGAGGCTAGAATCCCTATTAGCTTTTAATTGCTGTATGTGCCCCAGTTGCAGATTTTCCTTTGCTTTCTGTATGGAGCCAATTCCCCCAACAACAAATCAGACAGCGCTAAAACCCTGGCAGTAGATCTAACCCTTCTCTACTCTATCCAATGCAAAAAAGTTTTGGCTGGAGTTCTACTTTACGAGCTATGCAGTAGTTAGATAGCAAGTGTTTTGACTGGCACCCCAGAAACGTGTATCTGGGGATGCAAAATACCTAAGCAATGGTAATTTTGAAAACATTATTGATACAACAGCCTAGACCAGTCTTACCTCCTATTAACATAGTGCAAATGGAGAAGATCTTCTCAGCATCTGTATTTGCACAGACATTACCAAAACCCACGCTAGTCAAGCTGCTGAGGGTAAAGTAGAGGGATGCTATATAAGCACTGCGAACAGAGGGTCCACCAATAGAATTATTGATGTAGGGTACTTCAAGTCGCTTGCCCAGTTCATGAAGCCAGCCTGTGGGGATAGAATGATCAAGAGTTTTAATTTAATGTGCACATTGTCAAATATCTGTTATATTCCATATGTACAACTGAGTTTAAAGAACATCTTTTCCAAAGAAGGATTAGTTGAACAGGGAAATAAAAGTTACCATTGACAATTCACCTCAATGTCACAAATTTGGACCAGCCACTCTTGTCCCAAATTTCATTCACATTATTTTGGAGATGCTAGCAGGGGTGGACTGACAACTCATGGGGCCCCTGGGCAATAGGGGATCATGGGGCCCATGTCCCAAACTCAAAAAAGCCTATGAAAAAGGTACCAGGGGCATCTCATGGGGCCCCCTACTGACCCCAGGCCCTAGGGCAGTGCCAGAGTTTCCAAATTGTCAGTCCGCCCCTGGATGTAAGTGTATTCTTTCTAGCTGTGCATGAAGTATCCAGTGCATGGAGAAGAGTACTAACAAGTTACATTAACTTCCCTTCTTTGTAGTTGTGTGACATCACTTCTTCAAAACATAGTAACCTTAAATAACTTTTTTCCCCAATGTTCAAGGAAATGTATGCACTATATACAGTTTACATTACCTGTATGCAAATGTGCAAAACTAACAATACTCCAGACAAACACACACAAGGGGTATTTGCTATAACTGGAAAGTGCAAAATCTAGTGCAGTTCTGCATAGAAACCAATCAGCTTCCAGTCTTTATTGCCAAAGCATAACTGAACAAGCTAACGTTAGAAGCCGATTGACTACCATGCACAGCTGCACCAGATTCTGCGTGCAGCAGTTTTAGTAAATCTCCTCCACAGTGACTGTCTGCAGTTACAAAGGCTCTTTGGATTAAGCCTTGTGCCTTCAGGCATTTTCCCCATGTTTGTTTAGTGCTGAACTGCAACATGCTTTTTGCTTTATGTGTGCAGTGTATGTGTTATATTACCTGTATGCTGTGTACACAAATTCATGGACTTTTTCTGCTTTTCTTAAATTTGCTACTTATTTGGATTGTAGCCGTTTTGGCCACATCCAAATACATATCTCAATACAAGCCCTATGATTTAACATACAATACTGTGCAAAAGATTAAGGCATGTGTGAAAAAATGATGTAAATTAGGAATTAGGAATGCTTTCAGAAATAGAGGTGTTATAGTTTATTTTTATTAATTAACAAAATTTGCAAGTTTGGAGCTGCATTTCTGCAAATGGAGTTGGACATTTGGTCAGGATCAATGGTATCCCAATGCTGAGAAAAACAGGCAGATACTTATCCATCATGCCATACCATCAGGGAGGCATGTGATTGGCCCCAATTTCTTTCTACAGCAGGACAACAACCCCAAACATGCAGCCAATGTCATTAAGAACAACCTGTCTGAATTCTTAGACTGTCGGGACATCCAAAAGCTGCCCAATTGAAGGCTGGGCAGATCAAATAGCCTCCCGAAGAACACAACGCTGGCATGAAATAAGGCCTAAATGCCTGCTTGGCAGAACATAGAAAACAAAAACAGAGGATCAGGGGGTAGCCTTGCAAACTGGGAAAGTTTGCTTGATGCTGATTAAACACTCATAGATCCAGTGGAGTGTGCCTTGCAAGAAGGGGTGGAACCACAAAGACCACAGATTTGGATGATAGTCTGCTTGAGTCAGCTAAAGATAGTGGGACAAGAAGCCAAAGCACTTTTCTGGGGTCTATCTGGGATGACAAAAATATAATTTCCATTGGAAGTGCAACTAGGCAGAGGGATGGCAAAATGATGTCCATGTATAGATGATGTGAAAGGCAAAAACTAACTTAAGCAAAGAGGAAGTCCTGGGTCTCAACACCAGCTCATCTCTACGTGAAGCTAGAAAGGGTTTCTTTTCAGGGTTAAGCCACCATTTTAGAAACTCAGCTTGCATTGGTGATCAGAATAAGGAATACCACCTTATGGGTGAGAGTAAAGAAAGTGATGTCTGTCATAGGTTCAAATATTGGTTTATTTGAAAGAAAGAACCATATTTAGATCCCATGGAGTCAAGGGAGAATGGACCAGAAGAGCTACATAAAATGTTATATAGCAGTGGAAATAGTGCTGCAACCCCAACCGCCCACAGCAATCATCAGAATGGGATAGAAAGGAGTGTGCCTGGATAACTGCAGTACTATAGCATTGTGACATCCAATGTAGAAGTGAAAATCCTAGCACCATGACTTCTCAAAAAATATAAAAATACAAATTTATTTTATCCATCACATAAAAGAGGAATCAATGCCTGTAAATATTGAAGCGTTTCAGCCTCCTACAGAGGCCTTAGTCATAACTACATAAAGGATTGCCTGTACAAAGGTCCTAATCAAGGAGAGAAAGAGCAACATTTTCTGAAAAAGATAGAATGGGTGGAAACCTTGCCCTTTATAATTTTGAAAGCCAAGCGCTGCTCCAAACCCAGCTGCAGGATGAAGAGGATTTGTCCCACAAATAAACTATGAAGTCTGATGATAGATCTTGCAGAAATAGCCTTCCTAGTTTTAGCATCATAGGAATCACAGATGAAGAGATGCTTCTGTACTTCACAACCTGGTCTGCAATAACCATGTTCGTAAAGCCAGGGACTGTGAAGCATGGAGACATTTTGGCCCTTACTTCATAAAAGCCTGACAATCTTGCAGAGTCCACTGAAAATCTGCCAGGAGTCTTACACAGCATACCACATCTACTTGGACTTTTCAGAGCAATGAAGATCACCAGAATTCTCTCCTTCTCAATCCTGCAAAAGAGTCAAAATGTATAATTAATTATGGGGGGAAAGACAGCGATGGAGGTCAAGGAACCCCTTAAGGTGCAGGGACCACTTTCTTGGGTTCAGGTGCTACCTTTAGGGGCAACTGCCAATTGTCTACACCTGAAATGTACACAGTTTACAAGGCTGGAACGTGAAGTTTTTTCCCAGGACAGGATTTGCTTTACCACTCTTGTAAGACTTTTGCTTGCTTCCTGATAATTGATGTATGCCACTACTGTGGCATTGTTTGAATGAATCCAGGATGGATGATCTTCAACTAGGATGGTCCAATTCTGCAGACACAACCAAACTATCAAAAGCTCTAGGATGTTGTTTGGGACATAGGACATCTGCACATTGGCAGGGTGCCTAGGACTCAACAGGCTGGCATCCATTGTAAAGATCCTTCCAGAAAAAGGACTTCCCTGTTTCCAGAGCTTAATTTCTAAACACCCAGTTTCCAGAGTTAAATTCCTGAGCACTTAAATCAGCATGAAACCTTGTTGCCGGTAAATGCTAGGTCAGAAACAAGTCAAACATAAGTTCACGACATGTCAGTTCATTTACAATGAAGGCTCACGATCCACCCTAAATTCTGGAAGTCAAGGCTATGCTGTTCGAAAGAGCCTAGCCGACTGTTTACTCAACAGGGGTCATCTAAGTATCCCACAATAAAGATGTCACAAAAGCACACCAGGGCTAGCACCTTAGTGAACTCCAGAGGTGCAGACAAGAAGCCAAAGGGTGGGGCCACAAACTGGTTTTGCTGTTGCCCCACAGCAAACAGTAGGAATCACTGATGCACTGGAAAGATGGGGGATGTAGATAAGCATCTTTGATGTCCACAGAGGTCAGAGCATCTCTCTGGTGAAGAAGGGCAATGACAGATATGGTAGATTTCATGCACAATTTCAAGATTGAAATTAAGACATTCAGAACTTTGAAATCCAAGATGGAGCTAATGTTCCCTATGGGTATGCGTTGAAAAAAATTAAGTAAAACCCTTGAAACCATTTTGCCACAGTTACTGGGTCAATGACACCTTCATCCAAAAGACTCAACAGGGCTTCATGGAGTTGAATTAATATGAAACAAAAAAAGGACCAGGGAACGATACTCCATTGTGTAACAATGGAATATAATTGTTCTATACAAAGATTGGAGATGCATGTTGTTAAACCTGTCTGCAAAAATTAATAAACACCCCACCCCCTTCTCTGGGAAGTGGAAGAGCACCTTCAAGCCTAGAAAGGCATGTCTAGCAAAATGTCATATTTTGAGTGTCAGACCAGGTGAACTGAGAACCAAGTTTGGAGAGTTTTAATGAGTCAGTAAAAAAAATAAAGAAATGTTTCTTAATAGTGAAAGAGGTAGAAAGATGGGTGTTTTTGCTCTCAATATCATCCTAGATAAATATTCACAACTAATCTGGAAAGTCGTGTCCCTCAAACACCATGAGGAACAAGCTCTTCTTTTAAAAGATTTCTGCCGTCTAGCACCTTAATCAAGATGTCCCCGCACATGGCTTTAGACTTTTAAAGGCTAAGCGCACCTTAACCAGCTCAATACCAAGATGTTTCTTCATTTAAAAAAATGTGGCAAGAAATAAAATTACTTTGGGGTGTCCAATTTCCAAAAGGGGTCATTTTGGGGTTGTTGGTAAATGTCTTGGCATTTTAATTTGGTATGATTTAAAAAAGAAAGTGGAAGAAGGGAAGCAACTTTTAAAAAAAGTTTAGTAAAAAACGTTTATAAAAAAGTATACTTTTTTATTGTACAAAAAATAAAAACGACAACACAAGTTAAGTAATTATCAGTCAGACTATCACAGCAATGAAAACTGTTTGTATTGAGGTGGTTAACAACCTCGCACCCACCATATAGTCCAATTACGGGAGCAAGGTGGTTCTCTCGTTCTGAGAGGATGTCATATGACGTCCTCCCATTCTCACCGCGCATGCGCGGCTCAGGGAGCGCACAGCGCGGCGATTGGTGGTGCGCTGTGTCCCTCGGACACAGCGGATCACCGATCATGGAAAGAGCCGAAGATGTCGGCTCGGTCATGTGATCAGCTGTGTCCAAACACAGCTGATCACATGTAAACACGGAAATGCCAGTTATCGGCATTTCTCTCCTCTTGAGTTGTCATGCTGACAGCTCGAGAAGAGAGGAGAGCCGGTAATCGGCTTTCCGCGGAGGGGACATGTACACTGATCATCAGGGCACTGATGATCAGTGTGCCCTGATGATTAGTGTAGCCCCAGCAGTGCCACCTGTCAAAGTCCATCAGAGCCAGCTGCCAGTGCCGATCAGTGCCACGTGCCAGTGCCTATCAATGCCACATATCAGTGCATACCAGTGCACATCGATGCCACATATCAGTGCCCATCTGAGCTGCCTTTCAGTGTCATCCATCAGTGCCAGTCAGTGCCACCTATCAATGCCAATCAGTGGCAGTCAGTGCCGCCTATCAGTGCCAGTCAGTGCCGCCTGTCAGTGCCAGTCAGTGCCGCCTATCAGTGTGCAGCAGTGCCACCCATCAGTGCCAGTCAGTGCCGTCTAACAGTGCCAGTCAGTGCCGCCTAACAATACCATATATCAGTGCTGCCTTTCAGTGCCCATCAGTGATGCCTGTCAATGCCCATCAGTGCCACCTAGCAGTGCCTCCTCATCAGTGCCACCTATCAGTGTCCATCAGTGAAGTCTATCACTGCCCATCACTGCAGCCTCATTAGCGCACATCAGTGAAGGAGAAAAATCACTTATTTACAAAATTGTATAACAAAAACTAAGAAAAAATGTTTTTTTTTTCAAAATTTTCTGTGGTTTTTGGTTTGTTTAAGAAAACATAAAAAACCCAGAGGTGATTAAATACCACCAAAAGAAAGTTCTATCTGTCACAAAAAAATGATACAAATTTCATATGGGTACTGTGTTGCATGACCGCGCAATTGTCATTCAAAGTGCGACAGCGCTGAAAGCTGGAAATTGGCCTGGGCAGGAAGGGGGTATAAGTGCCCTGTAGGCTAGTGGTTAACATATCTGACATGAATTTACCAGTGCTTGTTGGCTGACTGTTAGAAGTTTGCTCATTTCTAGTACTCAATTATTTTTTACTACCTACATGATTTTATCATTTTAGAGTTATAAGTTATGTTGAAAAGCTCAACTGTCTTTACAGGATTTATTAATGTTTTAGCGTGACAAGTTGCAACACAAGGGAAAAATTAGGTTGTATATGGCAGAACAATGCAACAAAAACATAATCATCTTTAAAATCATATTTTTCCTCGACACAGCCTTTGCATAGACCTGCCCATACACATGAATTACAAACAAAAATTTCAGATCAGATGAAAGTGTTAATTAGTGCTTACCTATGTCCCAGGTGACAGGATCGTTACTTTCCATCTCTTTGCGCCCAATAACATACCAGACACAGGCCATCCAGTGAGCCAGCAGAGCAAACATGGACATCAGAAGTGTTAGCACCATGGCACTGTACTGGGAATATCGGTCCAGCTTCTGCAATAGCCTCAGTAGTCTCAATAGTCGAACCGTCTTCAGTAAGTGTACCAGAGATGTCTTTCATGATTTTTTGGAAAAAGAGAAAATCATTGGTGATTAGATAACAGTGGTCTGTGCACTGAACAATGTGGTATTCTTTAGACACTTTACACTATTATGATCTGGAAATACTTAGTATTAGTTATGTGAAGGAAAGAAGTCTGTTCCTAAAGTAATATGGATGTGCTGTTTTTGTTTCTCTTACCACTGTGACGTTGAATGCATAGAGAAGATCAAAGGGCAAAGCAGCAATGAGGTCCACAAAGAACCATGTGGCGAGGTAGTGGATACAGATAGAGCGTGGAGCATACACCACTTGTCCAGAATGACTGACATATGTAGTCCGGAAATTCAAAATTATATCTGTAAAATTAGAAATGTAAGGTTTTACTGTCTCCGAAGAAACACTTATCATACAAATCTTTCATACATGGTTGGGTAGAGCAAAGAAGAAGGTATGTTCTGCAAAACGTTTTTTTTTTTTGATAAAGCCAGTAAAGGTTTAGAATCTCTATCACGTTTCTACTGCTATCTGGAGAGAGAGATTTCCAAAACTTTGAATGAAACCACCAACATTTTGGTAGCACTATTACTGTTCTTTGAAATGTTTTAATAAATGAACCCTGGATGATTTGAAATATCAAAGTATCTTTGTTTTGGAGCTTGCAAAGGTGACAGAGGTCTGTTCCTAATCCTATATGGGGGCAACACCAAGCTCAAGTGAATACTGACCTCTAGGCTGCCAACTATGTCCACCCTTTCTAACTCCTCCTGCATTCAAAGCAGCTGTATTATAGCTTCAATTAATGAAAAGTGCTCTATGAAACAAGGACAGGAGAATGAATGAAAGGTCTGCGTTTGATCAGAGAGCACATTTCATAGCTGTAGTACAGCTTCTATCAATGGAAGCAGGGGCAGAAATAGTGGGCATAGTTGGCATTCTTGACGAGTGCATATGACAAGTCCAGTCTTATACTGATCCACATGATATCAGAAGATTACAACTGCGGGGGTATGGGGGGGTAGAGGACTGAATATTTACTGACAGCAGCCAAGAGCACAAGGGACTGTTCTAATTTAATTTACTTACTGACCCTAGTGGTGATCAATTTTTTTTTAACCAAAATGTAGGATTTGAACAGACAAATACTTCTGACAAATGCTGCATTGCCATATTTGCTGGTCTGGGCCTGGACATTTACCAAATACGGTTTTCACCTTACAGATTCACTTTCAGGTGGTTGTGAAGGGTGAAGGTTTTTTACTTTTATGGATTCTATGCATGAAGGTAAAAAACCTACAGCTTGCAGCTCCCCCCTCCTTATACTCAGCTGAGCCCAATCTTCATTCAATGCTGTGCATGGGAGCCTCAGCTCTCCCGGGTCTATCTCTCATCATTGGCTGAGACACAGCGGAGGGAGCCATTGGCTCACGCTGATGTCAATCACAGCCAGTGAGGAGGGAGCGGGAATGGGACTGAGCCATGCTCTGTGTGTTCCATAGACACACAAGAGCTGGCTTGGGAGTAAAGTAATCACGTACGAGTGCCCTCAGAGGAAGCGGCTTGCTATGGGGGCACTCAGCAGGGGGGAGGAGCAAGGAGTGCTGGTGGAAGACCACAAAACAGAAGGATTGGGGCTGCTCTGTGCAAAACCATTACACAGAGCAGATATGACATGTTTGTTATTTTAAAGAAAAAAAAATAACCTTTAGAACAACTTTAAGATATAATCATTCATTTTTACAATTTGTTGTCACTCCCATTCTTTCTTCTGCTGCTGAATTTAATTTTATTGTAGTCGTCGACAGTGTAGTAATGATGGTCATTTTTGTTCTCTACGGTTAAAACTATTATCTTTTTGTACATGGTAGGAAGGCTGTGTGGCCCGGTTTGCTTACCTAAAATAAATAGCATTTCCACAGCAATGTCACTGACAATAGTGCTCCGTGCTGCAGACACACTGTCATCGTGGCCCGTGAAGCAGACATTGTAAGGGACAGTGACAGCCACATAAAAGGTGGCTAACAGGATAAGCCAGTCCCAGAGGGCTTTGAAGATGCTGTAATGAAGAAGGATGAAGCGAGGTTTCTGGACAGAAGCTACTTTGTATTCAGGAAGGGAAGGCTTGTTATCTAAAAGGTTCTGTGGACAGAATAAAGAGAAAGTGATTGAATAAAAGGGTTGTAGTTAAAATTCAGGTTACAACAGTGGTCAGATCTGTGTGCGCCTCATACTAAGATGAAATGGCTCAAAGTTCATAATACAATCAGTACAAGAGAAGGAACAAAATGAGCTAAGGCAGTGTTTGGCTGGATAGTAAGAACAATTTGCTGAGATATCTCCTAGGAGTCTCTTACAACCCATCTCATAGGACTTCTGCAATTAACCTCTTGGACAGAATTCCTAGCTCTGCCCGTCTTCCCTTATATCTCCTACTGCATTTTCTGTAATATAAAAGAAACATCCAAAAGAGAGAGGTTGAGTGTCCTTATCCTGAGGATACCTACTCATAACTCAACTATGAGGCTTCTCTATTCTTAAACCGGTTTTCTGGTTTAACTCGAAACCCTTCTGCTTCTTATCCTTTGTGTAGTAATTATAGACTGTGCTTCCCACAATATCCTCATGATACATGATCTTTTGGTTAAAAATTGGAATAAAGCAACCCCTGAAACACCATGTACTCTTCAGTAGAATTCAAAATACTGACTCAAATGCCCAAGGGATTTTCACAAAAAACGCCAAAGGAGAATTCAAACATTTTTATTGCATTAATTTATAAATGTAAATATAAATGCATCTAAAAACTGGATCCACATTCATGGTTAAATGTTTTTATCACAAAATGAGTAGTGCATGAGCTATAGATTTATAGCTGAACCACATCATTTGAATGTGCATAATCAGGATTTTCTCAACGCATTTCGTGAATTAATGTTCACTTCATCAGGAGAATACATGGCTACAAAACATGCACTCGATCACAAAAGAAAAAGGGATGGTTATTATCAATAAACTATTAAAACCATGAAATGAAAAAGGGAGAAAAGATGCGGTCACAGAATATGTCTGTCCTGGGAGCTGTGACAAAGCAGCAATCCCACTGGGACAAGGACCCCCCTGAAGCAGCTGGCAACCACCATATAAGGTGTATACACCATTCATATATGGGGAGGATGAGCCATCCCACTTCAGTCAACAGAAAACTATAAAATAAATAATTTATGTTGCCAGCATTCATGAAAAATGCTGGCACTCTTCAGTAGAATTAAGTGTATTGAAATTACCAGCATTCATGAAAGTGCCAACATCAGTGCAATTGCTGTGATGTTGCAAGTGTAAAGTAATACAATCGTATTTTGTGCTTGGTTTTTGGAGTCATGGCATTGGAGACATGCTTAGTGCATCAAACTGTATATTCAGCATCCAACAAAGTGGATTATGCCCAATCTGCTCAAACAAAGATGAACATTAAAGCGTATCTTCACCCTAAAGGGAAAGTTCTACTTTATCGCCTCCTTTCCCCCTACCCTACCTACTAAGTTTGGCAGATTAAATTTATTTTGGGGGGTGTGGGAACCCAGTTTTGATAGGTACCCATACCCAAGTTTACCCCCCTCTCTCTTTGCCTACAGACGTTACAGGTCCCGCAAGGCTGGACAATTTAGAAAGCAAAGCACAGTTCGTGCAAGGAGTCACAGCCGGCTTCCCACAGTAAACATGCCGATATCAGAGATCCAAACATGGCTGGAGAACCAGCCCAAGTGAGGACAGCACTGAATGCCTGGACAGGTAAGCGTCCTTATATTAAAAATCAGCAGCTACAGTATTTTTTCATGCTAGGGTGAAGATCCTCTTAAAGTTTTTACATGTCAGCTGTTATGGCGATTGGTATGTTAAAGAGACGTTTACCAAAATACCACTGCTAGAAAGGAATAACTTGTATTGGAAGAACCTTGCATTCTGAAATCACTTCTAGGATGTCAGTATGAAGGTTGATTTTGCTAAGCTTTATCCAACACTTTACCAGACAGTCCTGTACCTTATGCTCACATGTTTCAATCTGAAAAGCGGACTGAAGTCCACTGTTGGCTGACGTCACTCAGCTGGTCCAGTCTGGGGAAAGATCCCGACTTAAAAGTCAGGATCCACCCCAGAGTCCGGAGTAGCACCTGGTTCAGTCTCTCAACAAAGCGCCAAGATCCTGAGCCATCCGCTCCTTCCCCCTCCATGGTGTGAGAACTCAGCGATCACCGATCATGTGATCGCTGAATTCTCACACTTAGAGACGGCAGGGGACAAATGCAGCATTGGACGGATGCTGCATCCACCCAGGTAAGTCGCACATTTTCTATATTACATGTTTACATTTTCTGCTTTAGTCTCTTGCAGCATTTTAAATGACACAAAGGAACCAGATAAAACTAAAAATAATAAAAAAAACTAAAGGTACCAATTAGAGTTTATAAAAGTGTGAGAAAGTCGACATGACCAAAAAGTTTGATATCTGGCCAAATGCCAGGGTGGCTCTGCAAGAAGAGTGGGGGACAGCAGTCAGGATAAATTTATGCTGGTAGCCACACATTTAAAGAGTAACACTTTGACATCTCTGTCACTAATGGAAAGCTGCTGTTCTTCACTTGCTGCTGTAATGTGAGCTGAAGAGCTCCTATGTTTGTTAAGATATCACTCAGTGTGAGAATGGTCCTGACTTTACACTACTGTGACAGGTTAAGGATGAGAAGCTGAAACTAGAAGATAAGAAAAAAAAAAGAATAATCATGACAGGCTGTAATAGGTCATCCAGTAAAAGGCTGAATAAGAAGATTGCAACTTGCATCCACAGAAATCTAAACTAAAGTTGATTTAGAAGATGGCAGCACAGTGGTTAAGTGGTTAGCACTTCTGTCTGGCAGCACTAGGGTTGTTAGTTTGAATCCCAACCACGGCACTACCTGCCTGGAGTTTGCATGTTCTCCCTGTGCCTGCGCTGGTTTCCTTCGGGTATCCCAGTTTCCTACCACCCGCCAAAGACATGGGAAAATTGGCTCTAGTATGTGAGTTATGAGCTTTAGATCAGCGGTCGCCAACCGATGGTCTGTAGACCACTGGTGGTCCGTGAGAAACTTTTGGTGGTTCACTGAAAAATCTGGACATTATTTTTTATGTTTTATTAATAATAAAACAAAAATAATATTCTAAGAAATTTTTATATTCTGAATGACAATTTTTGCTTTTATATTGCACTAAATTCACGAACTGTACTTGAGAGGGGGAAACAAGAGAGGTGCAGTGTGATGTCAGGGTAGTCTTAAGTTGTATGAGGCAACCTTTACCGAGCCGTAAGCTTCAATATTGTCGGTACCGGACTCGGCTTGAAATAAAAATGTCTCTCTGTCTTGCAGTAATGTCATTGGACCCAAAAATCCATAAACTTATTTCAAATATCACACTAAAAATGTGTAATACTTAAATAAGCTTCAATTATTTTGTAATAATTAAACAAACTTTAATAATTTTGTTACAATTAAACAACCTTTAAAGATTTTGTTACGATTAAATATGCATTTACAACATTGTTATAATTAAATAAGAATTTATAATTTTGTTATATTAAATAGGTGCATTTCATAATAATTAAATGGAAGTTCTCTGATCATTATTTTACAAATGTAGTTATCTTTTTAAAAAATTCACATTAGTGAGTCCGTGGGATTTAAAATTATGAATTTAGTGGTCCATGAAGTCTGAAAGGATGGCAACCACTGCTTTAGATGATAAGCTCCTTGAAGGCAGGGACTGATGTGAATGTACAACATGTAAAGTGCTGCATAAATGGTACTATATACAGTAAGTACCTGTAATACTTAAAGCATAGTTACATTTGCTCCAACGGGGAAAAAATCATTTCTGGATCAACATTATTAATAGCCAGTTATATTATATATGCTTAAAATCACTTCCAGTTTTTTTTTTTTTTTTTTTGGAATTCAACATTCATTTATTTTTTGCAATAACTACATCAGTATTCAGTAGAGAAATATTTTTTGTATTTCAATGGTTTTTATTAATTTTAAACAGTATAAAACAGAGGCAACAAAACACGCCCACGCAGGGGCTATCAATTGCACCGATAGAAAATGTATAATAGAGCAGACAACGCTCTAATTCCAATAAGGCAAAACGTATGCCCACGTAGGGGCTATCAATGGCACATAGGTAACAATAACATCAGTGAAACTCAGATTATCGCAACTAAAGACAGCTGTCCACTGTCACATCAAAACAAACAGAAAAGGAAAGAAGAAAAGCAGAGAAGAAAGAAAGAGAAAAAACAAAAACACACACCAGAGAGCAAGGGTCCATGAGCGCCAATACAAAACTCCATCACCTCCCTACACTGGCCGGGGGGAGCGTGGGAAAGGCATATTGCAACCACGGTTCCCATATTTTCAAAAATTTATGTTGAGAGTCATTGCATATACTCTGTTCATATATATATCTGTTCATTGAGCATCATAGTAGTCATACGATCCCGCACTCCCTGAAAAAGTACAAACGGACTCTTCCAGGCCTGGGCAATTGTCCTAGTGGCTGATAAAAACAAATAGGAAGCCAATCGCTGCTGACGAGCCAAGAGGCCCGGTATGGGGCAATGAAGCAAAGCATACCGAGCATCCCGGCGTATGGAGAGATGAAACAAAGTGAAAAGGAGGCCAAACACACGAGACCAAAAACGACCCAACCTCGGGCATGACCACCAGATATGCAGTACATCGCCACGATGGCCACAACCCCGAAAACATCGATCACTACAGGCAGGGTTAGCCTGGGCCAAACGAGCCGGCACCCAATACCAACGAAACAATACCTTATAGGCTGCTTCCAGCGTGGTCGTATTAAACGAACATTTAGCTATGAGTGACCAGGCCTTATTCCAGTCCTCCGGATCCACAGCCACTCCCAGGTCGCGTTCCCACTGAACTACATATGAAAGAGAAGTGTGCGACGAGCATCTGTTCAAAGCTGCGTAAAGAAGGGAGATAAGGCCCGGGGCGCCCGGACGCTGCTGGCAAAGCCGTTCAAAGGCAGATGTCTGATATGGGAAAGCAGAAGTGGCCCTCAGCGAGAGTAGCCAGTGCCGCAATTGAAGGTACCGAAAAAATTCCGCTGGGGGAACATCCCGAGACTCCCGGAGGACATTCCAGGTGGGAAAGGACCGAAAAATCAAAAAGTGTCGCACCTGTGAGAAACCATGAGCCACCCACCAAGAAAATGCCCTCGGGTGATCTAGACCCGGCGGGAAAAGACCAAATCTGAAGCCAAAGTAATATTGAGAGCAACGGTTTTATCCAAATTAATACGTAGACCCGAGATCAAGGAAAAGTGCTCAAGAACCCGTTGCAAATTAGGAAGCGTCGTCAGAGGATTAGTAAGGGTCAAGAGGGCATCGTCCGCAAAGAGGCTCAGCTTAAACTCCTGTCCCGCGTATGGAACTCCCGATACATTGCAGTCGGTCCGGAGTGCTAAAGCCAGTGGCTCAAGCGCCAGGACAAAGAGCGCCGGGGACAGCGGGCAGCCCTGCCTCGTCCCTCGCCCAACAGGAAAGGGATCCGAGAAATACCCAGCGTATTTAACGGAAGCCGAAGGAAAGGAATACAAGGCTTGAATCCAAGAGAGAATAGAATCCCCGAAACCCCAGCGAGACAGCACAAACCGCAGATATTCCCAGGATAGAGAATCAAAAGCTTTATATATGTCCAAGGACAGTAAGAATCCTGGGATTTTCCGTTGTTGCAGAAAATGTATAAGATGGACCACCTTACGGACATTATCACCCGCCTGCCTCCCGGGGACGAACCCTACTTGGTCCCTGTGGACCAGGCTACACAAATATTTATTGATGCGAAAACTAAGGATCTTGCCCAATATTTTCAAGTCTTCATTAAGAAGAGAGATGGGCCGGAAGGCTTGCGGTTCCTGGACATCAGCGGTCGTCTTAGGAATCATAGAGATATGTGCCCTAAGTGCGTCCGGAGAGGGCAAGGAGCCCTGTCGTAACTCATTAAAGTAGGCAGCTAAAAAGGGCGCCAATAGGGCTGAGAATTTTTTATAATAGAGACCGGAGAAGCCGTCTGGACCTGGGGCCGCGGTGGACCGTAAAGATTTGATTGCTTGTAGCACTTCCGGTACGGTGACACCTGCGTTGAGGGCCACCTGTGCTGCCTCGGTTAATCCAGGAAGATGGAGGTCCTGAAAGAATTCCTCTGCCTGGGCCACAGGGAAGGGATCTGGGGCAGCATAGAGGCGCGAAAGGAAGTCCGAGAAGCGGGAAACAATCTGCTGGGGATTAGAAGTACAGCCACCCGTGGAAAGTCGAAGCCGAATCGGTTTATGGGGTTTCCCCACAGAATTGAGTTTCCTGGCTAGCATGGGACCGGGCTTATTAGCACAGGAATAGAATTTATGTTTGGTCCAACGCAAGGCCCGTTCCGCCTCCGAAGAGGCAAGGAGGTCCAATTCTGTCGCCAGAGCGTCCCGAGCGCGTTTATGGGCCACGGATGGAGATGACTTCCAACGCGCATCCGCAGAGGCCAGGAGAGAATGAAGCTCCGAGAGTCGACGTTCCCGCTCCCGCTTCCGGACTGCAGCCAGTTGTATAACATGACCCCGCACCGTGGCCTTATGCGCTTCCCATAGGGGCACTGCTGAAGAGACCGATCCCGAGTTTTCCGTAAAGTATGTCCGTAAGAAGAATTCTATTTCTTGGCAGGTAGCCTGAGTGGTCAGTAAAGAGTCATTGATGCGCCAATGAAAAGGGCGTCGTTCTGACCCGGAAAGGGCAAGGAGGAGTACCAAAGGATCATGGTCTGACCAGGGTGAGGAGGGAATAGTTATCCGCCGGACCAAGGGGAGTTGCTGGACCTGCATGAATATATGATCAATTCTACAGAAACTGTCATGAGGGTTAGAATAGAACGTAAAGTCGCGTTCAGTTGGATGAAGTTCCCTCCAGACGTCCGCTAGCCCCGCCGTCCGCAAAAGAGAGCGCAAAAATCACTTCCAGTTTTAAGAGATAAACAATCGTCTGAGTTGGCCAGAGCTCTTACTATAAAGAAGTCTTTGCTTATGTGGATATTAAACCTCTTTTCATTCAGACACAAAGAGTACACCTTGTAAGATGAAATAACGTTTAGGGTCCACTCACACCAGATGCAGTTTGACTGAGCTAAGTGGTTATTCCAGTGCAGTCCCACCACATGACAAGGCAAAATGCCTTGTCTCCTGTGTGCCCCATTCACACCACTACATTGCAGTAGTGTGCAGGCACGGTGCGCTGAAAAAGAATAATGCATGCACTACTTTTTTTCAGTGCATGACAGCATAGTGCGAGGCACTGCCTCGTACCAAATGGCAGTCTATTGGTCTTATTGTAATTGAAGCAAATAAGAGAAGTTCATTGTTAGGATTTGCATACACTTTAAACTGAACAAATCCCTCTATTGTGTTAGCTGATCCCAATCCAAAGCACTGAGTGTGATTTCTCTTTGCCACCTCATTCCTCTGCTATGTGTGTAGCACTACGCTCACGAGGGCCGCTGTGTTGTGGGTGTCCCTAAGCCTCTCTCCACACAGCCAGGCAATAGGTATTTCTTGCACCAACTTGCATCCACAGACAATGACCAGTCTGTGGCTTGGTTTTGGTATTTTATCTTGGATGGGGAATAGGGATTATGGGATGCCCAGTTTGGCTTGAAACCATGGAAGGGGGACACTTCCCTCCTATGTTCAAAGTCTGGTTGCTGTCTTTCTGCAGGGGTCAATGGTGACTCTGCTCCGGCCACCCATCTTGCCTGGTCAAGGGTAATGGTCATCTCCCTCCGTCCTGCTTCTCCTCCAGATAGTCCCTCATGCAGGACACTTCCCTTCTATGTACAAAGACAGATCCTGGACTCTTCTTTTCCTGAAAGCTGCCAGTCTTTGCAGATTAGTAGCAGCTGCCCTTTACGGGCGAGGAACTAGCAGCCCCTCAAAAATCACTTTACTTCCCGCAGCTACATACAGAAACGTCTTCTCTCCCCTTAGAGAGCTGCTCCACAGCCTGCAAGCACTACCAGCCCTCCTGGCTTCTTGGAAGATCTCCCCGGAGAAGGATTAAGGATTGAGCCCAGTGCTGTCCTTAGAAAGCTTACTACATTTGGCAGTCTTTCCCCTTGTAGATTCAAAAGTGTGCTGCTGTACTCACACTGTCCTCCTTGCTCCCTGCTGCTGCAGGCCTTTATCCCATCTGCGTCTCTTTGCAGAATGCATCCTCCTGAGCCAGCCGGGCTGGCCCTCCCAGGACCTAGGGGACCCCTCCTAGGCACAGACAGACAGTCTCCTTAGCACTCCATATTCCACCCAACTCCTCTGTCAGCCTGACTCTCCCATATTTATAGGCCAGTCCACCATTCTACCAGGACCTCCAAATCTGGGATTGGCTGGACCCCTCATAAATATACACATTAAGCATCCACCCCTTCCTTCTTGCCGACTTCCAGAAGGTTCTTTTGTCCTCCACAGTCAGGAGGAGGACTCAACCTGTTGAGTCATCCAACTGACTTGCAATAACCTGACCTCAATCACATGACTTACACAACTACCATGAGTCACACTCAATGATTTTGCCTATAAAACTCTACACTATTCTAGTAGCACACTAGAGGTTGCTACACTCACACCCCCCCTCCCCTTAAAACAGCCATGTGTCCATTGGCTGTAAAAATATGTAAAAAACAAAATTGTTGGGATTGTTTGCCTTCCCTCCAATCAGCTCTCACTGAGCTCTGCAGAGTGTGACTTTAGCTCTCCGCCCCCTGCTTTTTGAAAGCTCAGACAGACTGTATAAATTCTGCACTTTGAACAGATTTAGAAAAGAGATGGCTGCAGATAAACAAGTGCAGCATATGTAGGAGGATGTGTATTACTTGAGGCCAGTCACTTCACTGGGTATATGTAAGGGTTTACAACCACATTAAATGCCTCTTCTCAAGAGAGAATAAATTCAAGTAAGTTAACCCTGTTTCTGCCAGTGATGAAATAACACCAGGGAGTTTGTTTTCATTCCTTCTGTAGGGTGTCAGATTTTTACTAGAAGTGACAGCTATAAAGATATACTTTAGAAAGTCTAACCTTGATAGGTGGTACATTTCATGAAAGCATTTTTGTACTAACAAGTGACAGACTGAATAGATACAGTATGTATAACTGGCAATCACCCAGACAACAAAGCATAAAAATAAAATATGAAAAAAATAGCAATTTAAATTTTTAGTCCTGAACATAAATAGAGAAAATATACAAAAAAAAGTGCTATGGTTCACTCTAATACATTCCTTCAGTTTATACCTTGTCTAGTCAACATATTGCTCTTCACATTTACAATCGATCAGCTAGATCACATTCTTAGGAAAACAATTAATGTAATTAATCCCTGACTGTAAATATTTGGCTTGTCATATAAAGCTGGGTAGATATATGACTTTTAAATGTTGTAGGTCCACACAGTACATGTTCTTTTGGAATTTGCTGAACCCTGTTTTAGGCTCCATTCACACTTGTGTGACTTCAAAATCATGTGATTTTCATTGCGACTTTACAGTTTGACTTGATGTGACTTTAAAGCGACTGTCATGCGCCTCTGACTTTGACCAAGTTTGATTTTTTTGTGCTGTACAAAGTCGTACACAAGTCGCATGTATAACATTCAGGTGCAACTTTCATGTGACTTTGGAGGGTTTACATTGAAGTCTATGGTCATCAAGTCACATGAAAGCAGGGGCGGACTGACAACTCATGGGGCCCCCGGGCAATAGGGGATCATGGGGCCCCTTTGTCATTGACCAAACTCAAAAAAGTCTATGAAAAAGCTACCAGGGCATCTCATGGGGTCCCCTACTGACCCCGGGCCCTCGGTCAGTGCCCGAGTTTCCAAATGGTCAGTCAGCCCCTGCATGAAAGTCAGACCAAAGTAGTGCAGGAACTATTTTTAAAGTGTTACTAAACCCCGGACCCTGCATTCACTATATCTGGTCTCCCAAGACCCTGCATTCACTATATCTGGTCTCCCACAGTACACAGAACATAGAAATGCAATTATTTAAGTAAATATAAACTGCTAAATACCTTTTCTCATCAGCAGTTAGAGCAGTCTTGTGACTTCAGCAGAGCTCTGGTTAAAGCTTGTAGGAGGAGTTTCCTTTCTGCTCTAGGAGGAAGCAGAACCCCTGATCTCTGTCTGGACAGTGCTGATTGGCCCTGAGCTGATCAAATGCACCCTCCCAAGATAAAAAAAACTCTAGAAATACACACTAAATTGAGCATGTGCAGTGTCTCCACACCATATGTCTTATTGGGAGATGAGAAAGGGACACTGGAAGAAGGAGAGGATCAGAGAAGTCAGGATCAAACAGCCTTTTTACACAATGCAGAACATTAAACCCTTAGGTTCCACAGTGAGTATAACAAGTATGCTTTACTGCATATACCGATTTTTTTTACTGTTGTGGGTTTAGTAACACTTTAAGTCGCTGCGACTTCAAGTCACACAGATATGAATGGGATGCAACGTTTGAACCCAAAGTCGCATGACAAGTCGCACAAGTGTGAATGGGCTCTTAAATTGAGGGATATTGAGAAAGGGTCTAGTTTTAAGTGTAGATAGTCCACTCAGTTACCTTAAAGTGGATGTATACTTCAGACATGGAGTATGAACAAAGCATGTCCCTCTATAGTGTGTACTTGTCTCGAGCCAGGGCACTAAGTGTCCATTTCTGTCTGCTGCTTCATTCCTCTGCTATCAGCGTGAATCACTTCTGACAAGTTTTCTTGACACCAAGAGAAAAATTGTTGCAGGGCAAGGGTCTCCAGCAGATTGGCAGCCTCAGCTCTGTTCCTGTGAGCTGTGTAGAGGGCTGCATGTCTCTTCCCTCCAATCAGCTTTCAGAACTTTCTTCACTGAGCTCTGCAGAGTGTAATTTCAGCTTTCCACCCACTTTATTCTGAAATCTCAGACAAGCTTTATACATTCAGCACTTTGAACAGATGTAAATAAGAGAAGACCGCAGATAAACAAGTACAACATATGTATGAGGATTTGTTTAATCTCTGAGGATCATCTAAGGCCAGTCACTTCAGTGGATATATGTGTGGGTTAACAACCACTTTAATTACAAGAAATTAATTATGAAAAAAATCAATTCTAATGACTAACTTTTAGTAATTTTTTACTGCATGCGTTATCTTGATTGGTTTAGATTAAGAAATATTTTGCTATTTGGGTGAAGTTTATCAATCATATGTTTCATGATCATGTCACTTGAAGTGTGTTACTTCTACAAATCCTGCTGAGAGCCTGATTCTGTTCCAACTCCTTGGCGTCTGCATGGAGCAAAGTAAATTCACTGGTAAATGGAAATGTTACATCTGCACTATGCACACGAAGGTATTTACATATTCTACATAACCAGTAAAGACACTTTAAAGACTAAAGGGGAACTTTACCTAAAACTGGAGCACTCAGAATCCGGTGCAGCTGTGTATGGCAACCTACCAGCTTCTAACTTCAGCTTGTTTAACCACTTGCCGACGGGTGATAGCCGTATGATGGCTTCACCGCGACCGGCCAGTTCTGGGAGGGGGGACTGTAAGTGATGGCTGTGTCCCTCAAACAAAGTGCATCATGAAGAGGGGGGTGAACGGACAATTACAGAGGATGTTTACATTTGTGATTGCTCTGTCCAATGATGTGCAACCACAAATGTAAATACAGAAGGGTCATGGGTGGGTTTTCTCTCTCCTTTCCTCACACCAATACTGAATGTGAGGAAAGAGAGAATCCATTACTGAACTGTGAGTGTTCTCATCAGTGCCTTATCTGTGCTCATCAGTGCCCACCAGTGAGTGCTTATCTGTGCCCCTCTGTGCATATCAGTGCTCATCAGTGCCCAGTTGTGCATATCAGTGCCCCTCTATGCATATCAGTGCTCATCAGTGCCCATCTGTGCATATCAGTGCCCATCTGTGCATATCAGTGCTCATCGGTCCCCAGCTGTGCATATCAGTGCTCATCAGTCCCCAGCTGTGCATATCAGTGCTCATCGGTGCCCCTCTGTGCATACCAGTGTTCATCAGTGCCCAGCTGTGCATATCAGTGCCCCTCTGTGCATATCAGTGCACATCTGTGCATATCAGTGCTCATCAGTGCCCATCTGTGCATATCAGTGGTCATCGGTCCCCAGCTGTGCATATCAGTGCTCATCGGTCCCCAGCTGTGCATATTAGTGCTCATCGGTCCCCAGCTGTGCATATCAGTGTTCATCAGTGCCCAGCTGGGCATATCAGTGCCCCTCTGTGCATATCAGTGCCCATCTGTGCATATCAGTGCTCATCAGTGCCCATCTGTGCATATCAGTGGTCATCGGTCCCCAGCTGTGCATATCAGTGCTCATCGGTGCCCATCTGTGCATATCAGTGCTCATCGGCCCCCAGCTGTGCATATCAGTGCTCATCGGTGCCCAGCTGTGCATATCAGTGCTCATCGGCGCCCAGCTGTGCATATCAATGCTCATCGGTCCCCAGCTGTGCATATCTGTGCTCATTGGTCCCCAGCTGTGCATATCAGTGCTCATCAGTCCCCAGCTGTGCATATCAGTGCTCATCTATGCATATTGGTGCTCATCAGTGCCCATCTGTGAATATCAGCGCCCAGCTGTGCATATCAGTGCTCATCAGTGCCCATCTGTGCATATCAGTGCTCATCGGTGCCCAGCTGTGCATAGGAATGCTCATCAGTCCCAGCTGTGCATATCAGTGCTCATCGGTGCCCTGCTGTGCATATCAGTGCTCATCAGTGCCCAGCTGTGCATATCAGTGCTCATCTGTGCCCGTCTGTGCATATCAGTTCTAACCGGTGCCCATCAGTGCATATCGGTGCTCACCTGTGCCCGTCAGCAAGTGCTCATCAGTGCCTATCAGTGAGAGATCATCAGTGTCCACCAGTGCTTCCTTATCACTACAACTTATCAGTGATCATCAGTACTACCTAATTACTGCAGTTTATCAGTGCCACCCTATCAGTGGATCAATCATTAGCACCCATCAGTGCCAGCTTATCAGTGTAGCCTCAGTGCAGTGCATTAGTGCAACGTCATCAGTGCCCATTAGTGCAGCCTCATCACATCAAATCAGCACCCATCAGTGCACCCTTATCAACACCCTTATATACACACAGATATATATATGCCCCCCTCTTTATGTAATCGCTCAATGTGGTGTTTTGACCTTTGCTTCATCTTTTACATTCTTCTTCGGCTCCTCCCACACCCTTCTGATTGGTCTCTGCTGGCTGCATGACAGCTCTTAAATATCCCACTGTCTGAGGGACAGGTCTGCTTAACAAAGGAGGCGGGTCCTAAGAAACGCATTGTGGCCCACCCACCAACTGCCCATTGACCTGCCGCTCTCCCCTGTCAGTCATCAGGAATGAGTGAAGAGAGAGCTTCACCAACAAGCGGGTCTCCCTCTAGCCCTGCAGCTGCTGCCGGTCTGTACATGCACTCCTGATGACTGGAGCACTCTACAGTGTCTTACTACCCTACACCCCATGTCATGTTTCACATGACTGTCATATGCCTTTAAGTGTTCTTTGTATTTTGTCTCTGCTCCTCCCTTTCCTTTGGTTTAGTTCTTGCTGTATAGATAGCCCAGTAATGCACTTCAACTTCTAGCTTCATGTCATGAAGCAGATCACATTATGATCTTTTGACCTATCCGATGTTCATTGTTGTAAGATTCTCTCAGTTTATGGAATAAACTTCACAAGATCTACAAGGTGTCATCTGATCGAGTCACTGACTGTGATATTCAACTAAGATTGGAGTTATCCCTATCTCATCACAACTGTAAGTTACAGAGATCACACTTACAATGCTTAGATTGAAGAGACAGAACACCCCATCCAAGTTACCTAAAATGAACCACAAAAAAAATACATCCCATCCCCAGACTGCTCTTTGTGTCAGTGTTCCTGAACTGAGCTCTGTGTCCTGGCAGCTTAGTGAGGGAGTACTCTGGTCATCATCTGTGCTGGAAGTGTACAGTGACTGTACCTTTGACCATCAACAGCCAGCTGTCCTTTTGGGGGTGCATTATATGTGATGACACTGAGAGTTGGGCTTTAAAGGGTTAGTTCACCTTTACTTGACAAGGCGGTAAATATAAAAAGCTCTAGATTGTAGACCTTATTTACCATAGCTGCTGCTGACACATGAACAGCACCTCAACGAGACAAGCAATTACAGGCAGGGATGGCAATGCAACCTGGGCGACCTGGGCAAAAAACCCCAAACAAGTCCTATGTCTAAACAGCATCATGTCGCCTTGCAGATCTGGTGATGGCAACAAGGAGTTCTCTGGAAGTTACGTACACATGATTCTTTGATGTAAAAAGATTTGCAATTTGGTCTCAACTGCGTTCCTTGGCTCTTCTAACAATGTGAAGCAGGGGCAGACTGACCATTTGGAAACCCAGGCAGAGGGCCCGGGGTCAGAAGGGGGCCCCATGAGATGCCCCTGGTACCTTTCTCATAGGCTTTTTTGAGTTTGGGCAAGGACACAGGGGCCCCATGATCCCCTATTGCCCAGGAGTCCCATGAGTTGTCAGTCCACCCCTGATGTGAAGGGAATGTATTGATACCTAATGGAATAGGTGGACACTGACATTTCAAAGGAATTGGAAGACTCATTCAAGGAACCCAATGAAAGAGAACAGGAAACAAGAATAATAAACACATATAACAGAGTTGTAATATGGTTCAAAAAAGAGGCTTGTCTCAAGAACAATTTCACCTGTAACATGACATATCTATACATAAAAGATATCTCAAAGTGATGTCTATGTGATCAACAATGTGAATATATATATATATATATATATATATATATATATATATATATATATATACACACATACACACACACACACACATACATACATACACACATACACACACAATATATGCAATATATATAATATTTATTATTTTATTTATTTCTGGTACTTATATAGCACCATCAATTTATGCCACGCTTTACATATATATTGTACATTCACAGCAGTCCCTAACCCTCAAGGGGTGTACAATCTAAGGTCCCTAACTTCCATTCATACATACACATACTAGGGACAATTTAGTCAGGATCCAATTAACCTACCAGCATGTCTTTGGAGTGTGGCAGGAAACTGGAATCCCTGGAGGAAACACACAGGCACGGGGAGAATATATATATATATATATATATATATATATACATACATACACACAGTGCCTTGAAACCCCTTAAAATTTTTCACATTTTGTCATGTCAGATATTTATTTGTAAAAAAATGTTGAAAACCATTTATCATTTTCCTTCCACTTCACAATTCTGTGCCACTTTGTGTTGGTCTATCACATCAAATCCCAATAAAATACATTCACATTTTTGGTTGTAACATGACAAAATGTGGAAAATGTCAAGGGGCATGAATACTTTTTCAAGGGACCTTGTGTTTGTTTGTATATATATATATATATATATATATATATATATACACACACATACATATAATCTATAATTCCTCTCCAATCAGCTCAAAATTGTGCAGCAATCACTGAACATGCTGATAGTTTTTTCGCTGAGCTGCACCTAACCTCTTTATCCGTTGCAGCCCGAGATGCCCTGAATGCGGATATCTCTGAATCTGAACTCTACCAAGTCATCAAATCTTTGAAGGCCTCCAAGGCTCCAGCCTCCGATGGGTTTTCTTGGCTTTACTAGAAAAAATTTGCCACCGTTCTGGTTCCTCACTTGACGGCCTTTTTCAATTCTTTGAAGCAGGGTTCCTGGCTTTCTTTGGAGTCTCTTCAGGCGCATATTACTATGATCCCTAAGAAAACTGAAGATGCTTTTGAACTGCAAGCTTTCAGACCGATCTCGCTGCTAAATGTGGACTTGAAGATTCTGGGAAAGGTTTTGAGCACCCGAATTAATAAGTATCTACTCTCCATTATTCATCGAGATCAGTATGGCTTCGTTCCGGGACGACAAGCAGCTGGTAACATCCGTAAAGTCATCCATCTCATTCATATTTGACATCGTCCCAGGATATCAGGGTTCCTTTTATCCCTGGACATATATAAAGCGTTCGATTCACTTTCTTGGGAATATTTGACATATACACTGTCTAGATGGGGGTTTGGTAATGCATTTCTGGCATGGATCTCAGCTTTATATTCGTCTCCCTCGGCCTCTGTTAAATATGCAGGTTTTTTTTCCTCGTCCTTCCCTATTTTCAGGGGCATGAGACAGGGATGCCCATTATCACCTGCTCTTTTTGTTCTCGCTCTTGAACCTTTAGCTGCAGCCATTCGAAATCACTCGGATATTTCTGGTGTCCCCTATGCCGCCACTCAATACAAGGCCAACTTTTATGCGGATGATGCCTTTTTGGTTTTAACCAATCCTCTCATCACTCTCCCCAATCTTCAGGTCATATTGGACCTTTTTTCGACTATATCTGACCTCCACATCAATTTGTCTAAAACCACAGCATTGAATATTAAGCTCCCTGCCGACCTGGTTGAACGGTTGCAGACACAATTTCCCTACCGTTGGGCATCCCATTCTCTGGCTTATCTTGGTGTTACACTTACTTCCTCCTATTCTACTTTATTTTCGGCTAATTATTACCCCTTATTGCGCTCTGTTACTTCCCTGCTTCATTCTTGGCAGTTTCCTTCTTTATCTTGGATTGGCCGGATACATGCTGTCAAGATGATTATCTTGCCGAAGATCCTTTACTTTTTCCGCACTCTTCCTATTCAGGTCCCTACGTTATTTCTTTGTGTACTGCAAAGCCGGATTCTCAGTTTTATTTGGGCTCATAAACGTCCCAGAGTGCTTAGAGCCACTCTATATACTCATAGATTACAGGGAGGTTTGGGAGTTCCACACGTTTTTAGATATTACTTGGCGGCTCAAATTTCTCAGTTGTCTATGCTTCATGCCATGGCAGACATCCCATTTTGGGTACTCTTGGAATTACCCAACTGTGTTCCGCTTTCCTTAACTGCATTGCTTTGGCCCCCGCCTAAGTTATGCCCTCTGGATTTGAGCCCTATCATGCTTCACAGTTTACGAACCTGGGATTCTGTAAAGTATTTGGGTAATTTGATTTCATCATTTCTACTTCTTTTGCCGATCACGCATAATCCTTCATTTCCGCCTGGTCTAGAATATCCCCCTTCTTTCTCTTGGTGGACCTCCCATAGCTTTGTTATTGTACATGATGTTCTGAATGCTCGTACGTTTCCTTCATGGGATTCTCTTCGAGAAACAAGGGGGGTCCCGCCACGGGAATATTATCGGCATTTGCAATTGCGCCACTGGGTCCTATCCCTCCGTTGTACTTCTGCATATCCTTACCGAAAAACATCCTTTGAACATGTTTGTCAGCACTCCCCATGGTCCCCTGGTCTCCTCATCACCCCTGTCTTATGTCTCTCAATGGGAGCGAGATCTGGGTGGCTCGATTGCAGCAGAGGATTGGCGTAGGGCCTGGGGGATGGTGGCGAAATGTTCATTCAATACAGTCACTCTTGAGGCAGTCTACAAAGTTATCCTGCGGTGGTACTGGGTCCCGGCTCGGATTGCTCACTTTAATCCGACTGGCGGAGATAGATGTTTCCGGAACTGTGGTGCTATCCCTCCATCGTACTTCTGCATACCCTTACCGCAAAACGTCCTTTGAACACGTTTGTCAGCACTCCCCAGGGTCCCCTGGTCTCATTTCTGTAATTTATGCCTCCCTTAACAGCAGGTCCTCCTCACCACCCCTGTCTTATGTCTCTCAATGGGAGCGACATCTGGGTGGCTCGATTGCAGCGGAGGATTGCCGTAGGGCCTGGGGGATGGTGGCGAAATGTTCATTCAATACAGTCACTCTTGAGGAAGCCTACAAAGTTCTCCTGCGGTGGCACTGGGTCCCGGCTCTGATTGCTCACTTTAATCCGACTGACAGAGATAGATGTTTCCGGAACTGTGGTCTACGCGGGGACGTCTTACACATTTGGTGGTCGTGCCCGCGATTGATAGGCTTCTGGCCTAGGGTTTTTGATTTGCTACAAACGCTATTTCACATTACGGTCTGTAGGGATGCAAGGGTGGCCCTTCTGCATTGCCCAATTTTGGGTCTGTCTAGATCTCAGCAGAAACTGGCATCCTCCCTATTTATTTCGGCCAAATGTGCCATAGCTCAAGCTTGGAGAACCCCTTTGGTTGTCTTTCAAGGGGTGAAGACCCAGATGAATGATATGTTGATCATTGAACAGATGTCTAGCATTCTTCATGATTCTCATCCGAGATTCCTTAAGGTTTTGGAACCTTGGATACGTTATTCCTTGCCACCCCTGCCCCCTACTAGTTATGGCCTCTTATAGTTGCTGCCTGTGCTAGCCCTGGATCCGTAATTCTCCTAGTCTCCTTTTTCCTTTCTGCTAACCTTTTTTCTTTCCTCTTCTCTTTACGGTATTATGTTGGACTACTGCTGATAATATTTGGTTCGGCTTTTTGCTGTCCTTCCTTGCTGTCATTGGACATTTTGTTATTTGGCTAATACAAGTCAGCAGGATGTATCTGTCTCTAAGTTATTGTTATGCTCGGCCCCTGCGTGGGCATATATTGAGCTTGTTGTGTTCCTAAAACAAAACTTTCTTAATAAAAATATTGAAACAAAAATATGTGCAGCAATGAAATGGTAAACAGAGGTATGCTCCATGGTGTAGTATTTAAAAACAATTGATTTGTTAAAAGTAAATAGTGCACTCACATAAAAATAGTTTAAATAAGGTACTGCTACAGTATATCAAAACAGTCTGCCTGGGGTTTCCATAAATTGTCTGGTATGCATGATGACGTCAGTATGCCCTGGCACTACTCTACATGTTTTGTCAGCAAATTATGTCATCAGTAGCTCAAGGACTGGAGACTCATCATTGCTAGGTAAATACCAACACAGCAAGAGGCAGGACTGTTCCCTGACTCTCGGAAACTTCACACAAGTGGGCACTCTTACAAGAGACATTATGGTGAAGGAAATCATATCAATATTGGTATGTTTTTCTTTCACCATAGTGTCTTGGTTTATTGGTTTAATTTATTGAGTATCATATCATTTTGAAATGCATCAGAGGCGGAGCTCAGGAGAAGCTCATAGCTGAGGCTGTTCACATTTCTCTTCACCTATTGAGCTAGTGGTGTTCAGCATCTCTCATCCCCTCATACTTCACTGCTTTCTGGATTAAGCATAAGACAGTCTGCACCCTTATATTGCAGTGAGACACCGGATTTACCAGAGCACCTTGAGCGGCACTATAAGTGGTATAGGGTAATGCACACTAAGTAAGCGGCTTTATTGGGCTGCAATAGGCAGGTTTTAATAAAGAAATAAAAGTGGAGTGTGCTATTTTACAGGAAATAAATACAAATATTGCACAGTTGATGCACAGTATGTAAGCAACTTTATTGGTCTGCAATTTCAGAGGGAGAGATTAAGCCGGTTTTGTTTTCAACTGCAGGGGCTTTGTAATCAATGCTGTTCCAGCACTAGCTCTTTCAGTCACAAAACTTTCTGCAGCAAAGAAGGTCCCCCAAGATAGCACACTGGCTACAGGACAAGCCAGAAGCTCAGTGACATGCTGCGCTAGCTCCAGTCAGTAGTTCAGTCTGACACCCAATAGTCCATAGGGCCATCACTTTGTATCCAAAGTAGTCTGCAATCATATGGGTTAGGCACTGCCTCTAACTGCAGCCTGCAGTTGGCCCTGTCTGCTGTGGTTGGAAAAATATCTTTCAGCAGTCATAATCAAAGGCACAGGAATTAATTCTACCACTATCTGGATCTGCTTGATCCCACTAGCTGAGCATGTAGAACCTGATTGTACCTTTAGGCTTGCCAGGCATTTTGAATACAGGTGATTGCCTTACCCTATAATCCACTATGGCAATAGGGGGTATGAAGAGTGTGTGCCTTGGTGCTATATATATTTATTTGGTGCTATATTTTTTTTTCTGTTAGACCTAACTAAAAGAATAAAGTAGCAAGCAATATGAAAACATAAACTAATAATAATACAATCTGCAACAGGGGCTTAGCAGCTAAACTGACGTTGTTGCTGACACCCACAAACGTTAGTCCTAGAAAAGACGGTTGAGTCTATGCACTAATGAAAGGGTACACAATAATATGTAGCACACTGTAATTCATAGTAATGTAGCACAAAATACCACAGTGAACACAGGGCTTACAGGCTATGTATCCCACCACACTGCATTTCTCTGTAATCCTGCACTGTGTATAGTGTACAGTAGAGTGGGCAAATATTGCAAAGGCTAGATGTGCAAAGTAGAGACATATACCAACAGACTAAAGGCTGGAGTTAAGGTGGTTCAACAAAATACTGGCACAAGGGGGTGATCCTTTTTCCAACTCAGTGATTCTGTTTTTGAATTTTTATTTTTTTTAATTTTGTTCATGTTGGCATTATATTTCCACGTGGATGTTATAAGTTGCACTGAGTAAATACAGCTGGGTAAAACAAAAAATGTGTCTGTCTTCATTTCAGGCTGCAAAGCAACAACATGTAATCATTTTGAAGGGGGATGATTCTTTTGTATACTCACTGTATCTCTCCCTGCAAACACTCTAGCAGCTCTCCATATCTACTGCAAAGTCTCCAGCACATGCTGAAAAATGGTGGCTGGGAACCCTGACTTTTATAGGGAGAGGGTTGGCGCATAACAAAACACACACTATTGGCCCTTCTAAGCCACCAGACCACAGTTCAATGGCAAGGAAGGGAATTATTGGCAATTGGTTGGCATATTTTACTGAACTGTGAATGATTTGGTTTGTTTCCAGATCAAGTTTAACCTTAACCTGAAGCTCATTCCTAGGGTTCAACAATCCTATGGACTGAATCCTTCAGCCTAAAAGCAACAAAACACTGGAAACCAGGCTATGCTAAACTTTCCAGCAAATGTAAATATAACAAAAACAAGCAGTATAGACAACATTATGAATAAAATCATTTGACACGTAAAGTCAATTTTTCATTTTAGGTTTAGTGGTGAATGTGAACTGATAGTTTTTAATAAGGAATATAGACAACCACAGATCATTGACACCAACCAAGCTGCAAGTCATTGTGAGCTGTGAAAATCCTTTGCCAGTCAGTGCTGTTTATTGGGTAATTGGTTTCCTGGGAGCACACCACTTAGTTGACATGGGTCAGAGTGCTTCTAGTTGATTTTGTTCTACCACAGTACACGTTCTGGCTTTTACACTTTGCCATCTGCCTGTCACTTTGCTATCACCGCAGCATGATCTGGATTCCTCTTGCAGCCAATCAGATTGCTCCTTTGATCTGGCCCATTGAGTAACATAATCCTGCTTATCTGTTACACTTTCTGCTCTAATCTGATTAGGCCAGGTCTCATTTTTTTCCAGCAGTAGATACATCTTACTGGTACAAAGGCACCAAATGTCTCTCTGCTGTACTCGCTCAGAGCAGCCTTATCAGAGCAGACTGGCAGGACCAGATTATAGCACAGAGGTTAATGGAGAGACTGATAGGATCTGCCGAAGGTTATTTAGCAAAGCGCCAGTAATACAACAGCTGTTAGATGAAAATTCTATATCTCCCTGGCACAATGTGCCAACTTCACTCTTGCTATAGAAGGCATTCATAGGACATATAAGGATTAGCACTTTTAACTATTTGCATCCCCTAACGCAGAACACTGTAATATCAATTCTCAGTTAAATCACTATAACCATCTAGAGTATAATTTATTGAGAGAACCAGTATACGTTGTACTTTCACATCCAAATGTATCGATTTAATTAAACAGTAACTTATTTTACAAGATTCAGCACAGATTCCAAACAGTTTTGTACTTAGTGATGTGTAGCCCAGTTAGTGTTACTACTTTTATTACATTACGTGATGCATAGCCTATACATTATTATATGCAAGCTCTGATATGGCCCACCTTTCCAAACCTCCTTGCTATGGTATGGAGCTGTTAAGTTTATATAAGTATTTAGGGCCTGAAAGTAGGTAGGTGGTCTTTTTCCTGTTCCTTGGGGGCCCCCTCAAGATACCAACGGTCACACCTGGACACAGCTACGAGATCTCGGAAAGTGAATGCACTCAAGTCACCTCAGTTGCGATTGCAAACACTTCAGTTTTATTGGCATAACATCAGGGTTATTATACTGTAGTCTTTGGGCAAACACACCCTCAGACCATCCAATCAAATACATTTTGTACATGTACATTTTTTTACCTTAACTCAACAATTATTTGTATGAGGTTTGCATTTTCACTCTTCTGCTTTATCTATCATGCCATACAGACTATGGCTGTAATCTGACCCAACGCCCAAGTTGTGGGTACAACTTTTCAGAAATGAGAGTAAACCTTATCTGCTTTTTTGTAAAGTTTGCAAAAACACTCATTTCTACATGAAGCTGGCATAGACAGTTTTGTTAGTGTGTACAAATTTCATATATATGTTAAACTAGCATCTTGTATTAGTGTATACAAAATGGATTCAGTTATATTCCATTTAATCCTTTCAGGGGCTGTACATCCCACAGATCCAGCCAAAGTGCTTACTATGGCCAATGGGGTACTTTCCAAGATAAAAAAGAAGAAGACATGTATAGGGAAAGGTTATCTGTAATGATTGATAGATACATGAGACATGGACTAATGATATCTGCTGAAGTTTGTCTAAATAAAAATATAGCATGATGTAACCATGCCGGAGGTTGAAGACACAATGTTGTCAGCAACGCCGGACAAGGGAGGGGCAGTAGGGGCGACTGCCCTGGGCACTGTGGTACCATGTGAGGTGGGAAGTAGTGACAGCCGCATCACTAGTTCTGTCAGCTTAGTGCTGGATGAGACAATCTAAATCTGGAGACAAGGACAGAGCCAGGAGGAGGTGCAGGCTGTGGTCACTCTCCCCTCTAACTTCTTCCTCCTGCTACTGCAGTGCTGGATCGGGACTGTGCAGGGCTTGCTTACCTGCCCCCATCCCCTCCCAGCAAAGAATGTGGGTAGGAGGCGGGTAAGCAAACCCTATAAAGTCCCAGTCTGATGGGTGCGGGGATGGGTTGGGCAAAGATTTGGTGCTGGTAGGGGGATTCCATTTGTACTGGGAAAAGGAGGAATTTATGCTTAGGAGGTAAGCATGCAGATTGGTGCTCAGTTTTTTAGGGGGAGGAGGGGATTATTGCTAATACATAATGCATCTTGGTGGGTGGGGCAATTTGACATGTTCGCCCTGGGTGCTAGCTGACCTTGTCCCGGACTTAATAATACATTTGTTTAAGTGCTTGCTGGATGTCTTCCTACATTTGGATTCCTGGCACTTTTGAACTCTTATGGTATGTTATACAATGCTTGTTTTCTCTTTTTGAAACTATGTTCCTTTTTTATTTCTTTTTTTTCTGTATTCTTTACATTTAAATAAAAACTGATTAAAATAAAATTGTTTAAATAATTATAATCTGAAGTCTTCCAATCAAACTACAACTATAATAACCAGGATTCTATGAGTGTTATATCAGCACTTACATTGTTAAGTTTAATGTCGCTCTTGTTTCGCCCAGAGACTTGACCAGTAAGGTGGCACAGCATGGTTCGGCTCTGTCTTCTTGCTGAGCTGAAATGAGAAGATCCAGAACGACGGTTCTTCTGTTTATCTGGTAAGAAAAGAAGATTTTGAGGCATACTCAGTCTTGAATACTGTACTGTCATGTGAGAATGTAAGTACACCTTATGGAACTGTACTCTATCACCATATTTGAACATATAAACATTAGATCATCAAACAGTGTCTACAGGAAAAAGCTGGTATACTTGAACAAATGACACATAAAAATATGTGTGATGTAAGTATTCTCATTATCTAAATGAAGGAAGTTAGATGTGTCATGTGACAAAAAGTACACCCTTACCATTACCATCACTTCAAATCCATTAAATCTGGCATTCTAGATTAAGGTGTTAGTAAACCCAGGATCCTGCATTCACTATATCTGGTCTCCCATAGTACACACAACATGGAATTGCAATTATTTTAGTAAATGTAAACAGCTAAATACCTTTTCTCATCAACAGTTAGAGACGTCTTGTGACTTCTATCAGTATTCAGCAGAGCACTGGTTAAACCTTGTAGGAAGAGTTTTCATTTTGTTCTAGGAGGATGCAGAACCCCTGACCCTCTGTCTGGACAGTGCTGAATGGCCCTGTGCTGATCACATACACTCTCCCAAGAAAAAAAAAACCTCTCTAGTAATACACACCAAACTAAGCATGTGCAGAGTGACTCCACAAGATATGTCTTATCAGGAGATGAGAGGGGGACACTGGAAGAAGGGGTGGATCAGAGAAGTCAGGATCAAACTACATTTTTACACAATGTAGAGGATTAACCCCTTAGGTTCCACAGTGAATATAACAAGCATGCTTTACTGCATACACAGACTTATTTTATGGTTGTGGGTGTAGTAACACTTTAAGTGCCAAAAATTAGAACCTACTTAGGGAGTCCAGGTGGAACCTGTTTTATTAATCAGGTTTTTTTTAAAGCATAAGCAAAGGCAAAACTTTTTTTTTTTTTTTTTTTTTTAGTTTTGAAGAGATTGGGGAAGGATTAGAACACCTGTCAGGTTTTTATTGCTTGCTGTGCCCCTGTTAGGGAGATTAACCCTCTTTATTTCTCCTGTTTACTGCTATCACCAAAAGTGAAAGTAAAAGAAACCCCATATTTTGGGTTGTCCCCAGAAAAGTAATAAAGAGAACATTTTCCAATGAAGACACTAGTTCTGATGACCTGGGAGTCCCCATGGAATTCCCCTAATTTCTACTTTAAGCTCCTGACCTACATTTTTACAGCCGCTAGGCAAACACTGCCAAAAGCATGGTAGTAAAGTATTCCTAAAGCTTCACAGTTTAGGCAAAAAATGGCCTGGTACCTGGTTAATGAGAAACGTTAAGCCATCCTTCACAATACAATTTGTCAAATGTGGTTGACACACTACCTTCCTTAAAACATTAAATGTGGAACTATAGCCAGAAAATCCTGATAAATCACTTCAGGCTGGCCCCTTTTGCAGGTATAGCAAAAAAAAAATACAGTAATTAAAAATAAGAGCCTATACTGTTTAAAATTCAGTAATGTGCCGTCTCACTCTGCTCTGCACATTCTCAATTGATCTCTATTTTTTACCACTGTGCCAAAAATATAGGGAGCGATCTACTGACAGCCTAAAGATTTACTGCTGCTCAGGGGCTCTGGGCTTCAGAACAATGGCAGCCTCCAGCAAGAAATAAACAGAGCAAGGCTGGAGGCAATTTACAGCACACACAAATTTTGGTAGCATAAATATTAACACGGAATGTATGTTCCTTGCTATAGGAGAATATTTTTTATCAAGCTGTTATGGGTAAATTTCCACTTTAATGACTCTTTACGGACCATCTAATACTTACTCCACATTGCTTTTAGCTCAGTGTTGCCCAGAACAGTCTGTATCTAGTCCCTTGTATGCATTGTATACACTATATTGCTAAAAGTATTGGGACACCCCTCCAAATCATTGGATTCAGGTGTTCCAATCACCTCTATGGCCACAAGTGTGTAAAATCAAGGACCTAGGCATGCAGACTTCTTCTACAAACATTGGTGAAAGTATTGGTGGCTCTCAGGAGCTCAGTGAATTCAAGCGTGGTACCGTTGTAGGTTGCCACCTGTGCAATAAGACCATCCATGAAATTTCCTCGCTACTAAATATTCCACGGTCAACTGTTAGTGGTATTATAAAAAAATGTGGAAGCAACTGGGAACAACAGCAACTCAGCCACAAAGTGGTAGGCCATGTAAAATGACAGAGTGGGATCATGCTCAAGCGCACAGTGTGCAGAAGTCGCCAACTGTCTGCAGAGCCAATAGCTAAAGACCTCTAAACTTCATGCAGCCTTCAGATTAGCACAGCAGTGCATAGAGAGCTTCATGGAATGGGTTTCCATGGCCGAGCAGCTGCATCCAAGCCTTACATCACCAAGTGCAATGCAAAGCGTTGGATGCCGTGGTGTAAAGCACGCTACCACTGGACTCTAGGGCAGTGGAGAGGTGTTCTCTGGAGTGACGAATAACGCTTCTCTGTCTGCCAATCCAATGGACGTGTCTGGGTTTGGCAGTTGCCAAGATAACAGTACTTGCCTGACTGCATTGTGCCAAGTGTAAAGTTTGGTGGAGGGGGATTATAGTGAGGGGTTGTTTTTCAGGGGTTGGCTTGGCCCCTAAGTTCCAGTGAAAGGAACTCTTAACGCGTCAGTATACCAAGACATTTTGGACAATTTCATGCTCCCAACTTTGTGGGAACAGTTTGGGGATGGACCCTTCCTGTTCCGACATGACTTCCCACCAGTGCACAAAGCAAGGTCCATAAAGACATGGATGAGCGAGTCTGGGGTGGAGGAACTTGACTGCTCTGCACAGAGTCCTGACCTCAACCCGATAGAACACCTTAGGGATGAATTAGACCGGAGACTGCGAGCCAACATCAGTGCCTGACCTCACAAATGCGCTTCTAGAAGAAAGGTAAACATTCCCATGGATACACTCCTAAACCTTGTGGACAGCCTTGCCAGAAGAGTTGAAGGTGTCATAGCTGCAAAAGGTGGGCCAACTCAATATTGAACCTTACGGACATATGCGGGCCATAGACGGGACGTTTATAGGCCGTATTGTCGGCCGAACGAATAATTGGACAATATTCACCCCGTTAGTGGGGCAATGTCGTCAGCTGATTCTCGTGGTTCTTCTCGGTTCTTTTTATCAGTCATGCTGGAAAATCTACGAAAAACGGCCGTTTTTCGTAAGCATTGGTGGCAGCAACGACCTATTTTTCGTTTATCGGCTGACAATTCGGACGATAAACGTCCCGTCTATGGCCTGCATAAGACTGGGATGCCATTAAAGTTCATGTGCGTGTAAAGGCAGGCATCACAATACTTTTGGCAATATAGTGTATATTGCACAAGGGTCAAATGACTGCCTGCATTTGTTCTAGTCCCAGTTGGGAGTGCACAAGGAAGGGTGGCTACAGTAGGGCATAATGGGACCTTACAAGGAACGTAGCCACTAAAAAAACAGAAAGATAAGGAGATTGCTCTTTTAAAGAAAAAGGCAGAATGCCAAGCAATAACAAGCTTCAAAAGAAAGGCACACAGAAAACACAGTAAGTTCTGAGGTCTGCTGCAATATATGTGTTTTTTAGCAAGGAAAGTTTAATAAGAAAAACTTTAAAAGTGGCAATGGCATGATGATTTGGATGTTATGGACAAACTGGCATGTTTTTGCACGTTGTCTTTCAGTTTCCTCATGACATAAGTTAATGATCTAGCAGCTTCTGTACTCACCATCTTTCTTATCAGTATGCAGGGCTCTCATCCTATACTCAGTGGTGTCTTTAAACGAGAAAAGAAACAGCACTACCTCCCCTTTCTCATTTTTGATGGGCACAATGTCCAGCAGGCACCAGAAGAGATCTCCTGTCATTGAAAAAGAGACACATGAGCTTCACAAATCTTTGTCAGTTTTAACAAGCTGGTATTAAAGAGTTAACAATCGTTGACAAAATTAGAGAAATAAAAAGATGTCCTTATGGCACCTAGAAGTAAAGGTCATGGGTATGGACTCACCATCTTTCTTGTAGAAGCACACCTCAGCCTGGTATTCCTGCTTCTCCTCCAGAGCTCTCTCAATGCCTTGCAAGACGGTCTCACTGGTCTCCACCCCATACAGGAATCGGCACTTGCAGTTCTTCTGCATGACCTCGGTGCGGCCAAAACCTGTGAGATCACAGAAGCCGTCGGAGCAGTAGACAATAGGGTAGCCATGTTGGACTTGGGCATTGGCCAGAAGAAAGTTACTGTCTGTGGAAAATAAGAAATACCGATATAAGAGGTAAGCTTTACCTACAGAGATACTGAAAGATGTTTAAATAGTAGGGGGACAACTATAAGTGGCTGAGCACCAAAAGTACCATAATTCCCTTTGGGATCTATTGTAAAATGTGTGACTTTGTCACATATTCAAACAATGTTACAGTATTCAAACAAATGGCACTACTGCCCTCTGTAGTAAAGCATACTCTGTTTTTTAAACTGTAACTGAAAGTGTGCACAAAATCAATGGGGTTGATTTACGAAGGCTCCATATACACTAGCTTAAAAAAATGCTCCTAGCAGCAGCATTTAGCATTTTATTTCTGCCTGTAGCAGCAAAAAATATTATCCTCTGTTTCCATGCCTTTCTAGTATGGAGGCATTTTTTTTAAGGTGAGTGTTTAGGATATGGCCTCAGTGGGGGAGGGGGGCGGCACTCTCCTGTTTTACCATATTTGCTGCTCTGCCAGGCTGCATGCTCGGATAAGTGTCTGGGTTTGAGGGAAGGGGGGACCACGGTTTTTCCTTTTTTATTTATAGCGTTGCATTCACCTAAAGGGTCTGGTAAGCATTGGGGGAAAACCCACGCAGTATTTTTTAATGCCAGCATTTTTGTTAGTTTACATTCAGCTGTCAGTGGGGAATCCCAGTGGTAGCTGATGAGTCATGGGTTGTGAAAAACGCAGGCAACCATCCGCTCCTTAACAACCCGCTATACAATGCTAAATGCCAGCAAAACGCCAGCCAAAAACCCCTGAAAAACACCCAACAATAAATGTTAATGTTGAGTGTCATTTATCCAGCTTTTCTTTCTAGTGTGTATGGAGCCTAAAACTGAAGAGTGCAAAATCTGGTGCAGCTTTGCAAAGAAACCAATCAGCTTCCAAGTTTCATTGACAAAGCTTAAAAAAAAAAAAAAAGCTTAAAAAGCTGAAGTTAGAAGCTAATTGTCTACCATGCATGGCTGCTTCAGATTTAACGCTCCAGTGTTCCAGTTGATTTTGCAGGTCCCGTTTTAGTAAATCAACCCCAATGCATTGTAGGACTTACCACCAGATAGATGTCCACATTTCTAAGATATCAGAGGCAGCATGGGCTCACCATATGAGAAAAGATATGATATATGAACATTGTATGTAATAAGGAATGGAAAATATGGTTTATAGTGAAGTTCTCTTTAAAATCAACTAACCGCTAAAACATAGACCATTGTAGAATGATGGCTAGCTTTTACATGTTACATAGAATTTGACATTGTTTATGCAGCAAGCATGCTATCCTAATTATTTTACATTTTAAGACAGAAGAAGCTTTATGTTAGGACCTCCATGGCCATGCTGGATTCCCATGGGTCATTATAATTCTAGTTAAATTCTTGGCAAGAAGAAATCCCATTCAACAACACTGAGCAGATGTTCCTGAGGAATCAGGATATGGCTTAAAAACATCTCCTGTCAAATGGAAAATCTATATATAACCTTTATGTGCTAACAGCAGAGAGGTCTCACCTGTGGCAGCTCTAAGCTATAGCTGGCACCTAGAACTGTTTTAGAAATCCAATGATGAGGTGAGCACAATGTACACAGAGTTACTATTTAAGGTACAGTTCGCAGAGTGAATTGCACAGGTCACTTCCCGCTGGGAAAACATGGAAGCCATGAAGACACAACTAGACCTAGGAGAGGATGCATAACTCTCACAATTTTCTCTTCTGGATGGACTGTCCATCCTTCCTCCTCAACTGTTACTCTTTTCTATTATCTGTAAAAATAAGTGTTCTTTTTACTTACCAAATAGTTTTTTTATTGCACTAAACTTTTCATCCAAACTTTAAATTACTGCCATCAATTTTTAAGTGCTTTTAAAAGGAAACATAGTGGTGAAAAAAGCACAAGTGGGTTCAACTGCACTTGTGCACCAAACATCTACCAAATGTTCCTAGTCCTTACTTGCTGTGGACTGTGACTGAGTGAGCTATCTGTGTGCTTTGACTAAGTGTGTTGCCTGCTAGAATGCGGTGTGTACATGTGTACACAGGGGGAGAAGAGAACATTGCTAAGAAAAATATGTGGGGGAGTGCCATACTGTGGAGGAGAGCAGAGAGGGAACCAGCAGGGCGTAAAGCTGATGTGTGCAGGATCCCTCTAGGACTGCTGCAAAGTACAGCTGGGAACGGGTATCTGTGGTTACAAAGCTGTATAGCTATAAGGCTCCAGTGGTTGACAATAAACAGACACTTTAGGAAGACACTGAGGTCCCAGCTAGGCTTAGCTGGGGGGTCTATTTAGAAATCTGCATCCAGGGATCAAGTTGGGTCTGGAAATCTAGTTGGAGAGAGCCAGGAGAAAGTTGGTGGTAAAGTGTCTGGCTTTCCCATGGTGGTGTGAATCTACATTTCCCTCACTAGAAAAAGCCTTTCAATCAAGATCAATAATACAACTATCAGTCCCTTCCCTTATGTCAGAGTGCTAGATGTAATCTTGGAGACTTCACCTCTGCAACATCTTCAAAATGTTCCCCTTTGTATCAATGAAACCACCAAGCAATTCATTCGCTTCCTTATTATGTTTCACCTTGACTACTAAAACTCCCTCCTCATAGGCTTTACCTTTACACTGGCTATTACCTCTTCAGTCTATCATGAATGCTGCTGCCAGACTCATCTACCTTACTAACCATTCAGTGTCTGCTACCCTTCTCTGCTAATTCACGCCACTGGCTTTCGATTGCCCAGAGAATTAAATTCAAATACTAACAACTTCCAAAACCATTTACAACTCTGTCCAAGATACATCACTAATCTTGTCTCCAAATATCACCCAAACCATTCTCTACATTCCTCCCAAGACCTCCTGTTCTCTAGCTCCTTTGTCTCCTCTTCTTCCTATGCTCATCTTCAGCACTTCTGCAGAGCATCTGCCATGCTGTGGAACTCTCTATCCAAGTCTGTCTGGCTATGTCCTGCTCTGTCCACATTTAGGCAATCCCTGAAAACTCATCTCTTCAGAAAGGCATATCTCGCCTTCGCCCAACAACTGACGTTTTAATTCTCCCGTAAACTCATCCCTCACAGTTATGACTTTTTGTACAACTTGTCCTTTTAGACTGTAAGTTCTGAGGAGCAGGGCCCTCCTAACTGACTTGTATTGAATTGTACTGTAACTGTACAGTCTCCCTCTATAATGTAAAGCACTCTACAATCTGTTGGTACTATATAAATCCTGTATAATAATAAATACTATTCTGTAGAATAGGTAACTCAACTCACAGTGTATCACAATATCACTTACCATCTCCTTTGGATTTCTATAGAGACTTTGGAAGCAAACCCCCACCTCAGTTGAAACTCTGCTATGAATCCTCTTCCAATTATGCATAAGAATTCTCAATGCCATAATACACTATTCCCTACAGGTTTGGGACATATAAAATACTGTAGGAAACTAATCTGCCCTTATGCTCTGTAAGCAACTATTACTCATGTAACCCAATGTTTCGCCCCGGATACCTGGAACTGGATGATTAAAATGGTGGCTCTTTAAACATATGACCAGGATATATAGCTTGTCTTCCATAATGGGAGTGCTTAGTTTCCCAACCATTCAAAACCCGAATAAAGCACCAGTGCAAAAGATATCCAGATACCTCCAGATCAAGAATGCTGTTGCCCAGACAATTATCCATCCTCCCTTTAAATTCTAACTTTAAAGCCTCTACCACTGTTAGCACAGTGCATCATTTTTCACCTCATAGTTCCCAGGGGTGCCCAAGGTCTTGCACCATACTGGCAATGCCCCTTCTTGTTACTATTGTCTAAGGCATTCGTTTGTACTGGAATTGTCCCTCTGGGGTTTAGAGAGCTGTTTTCTCTCTGATGACCTTGGATAGTGGTATCTGCCAATACGCCTTTACAAGGTCCAAAGTATAGAGCCCAGTCTTGCAATGAGGTCATGCTCAGGATAGGCATCAAATCTGAAACTTCATTAATCTTCCAGAAATCACTGCAGAATTGCTTTTGGGCTTGGATATCAACACATTAGGGCTCAACCACTCACTCTGAGATTCCCAGTATCAACATCTTTGCCTCATCTGAGATAGGCTTCTTCTGAGCCTGTGGAATGTGGTAAGGCCTGATGCAAACCTTGACACTGGGGCTGGGTAATGGTATCATGCCAATTAACATCAATGATCCAGGGTATCTGTAGAACATCTTATTCTTTTATAGAAATTCCTGTGCTTCCCAGTTTTGTGATTTGACAATGCGGTTGCCACCTGGACACTATCCACACTAACCTGAGGTTCAAGTCTCACACTTGCCCGGGCAGTCATCAGTTCTCTATCTTTCCAGAAATTAAATAAAATTGATAGAGTTGATGAGATTTTCTCTTATCTGCTGGGGGAACTCTGTAATTTAATTGCCCTACTTTAGCTGACTTATTGTAAACCCAGTATTGTGCCTCCTGGGCAGTCAGCAAATGTTTCCTGACCAGTAGCCTTACATTTGCGATCCTTTCATGCATTTGGCAGATGTACTTTAGCACACTCTTGTAAGGGGTGGATTCACCTTCCTATCCTTCTTTCACTAGGGCAAGAAATCCCTGGGATCTCCATCCATATAGCAGTTCAAAAGGCAAAAACCCCATGGAGACCTGAGACATCTCAGATGAAAAACAAAAGTGCTGGCAAGCGGCAGTCAGTCTTTTCCATCCTTCTGTACTACCCACTTAAGCATTCATTTTAGGGTGTTATTGAAAGTTTGAGAAACGTTTAGATATTTTATTTCAGTATCCACAACATAAGTATAATAAATGCTTTGCTTTTAAGACTTTTTATATCTGAAAAGGAAACAGTACTGTAGCTGCCTAGCCCTTCTGACCTAAACAAACATCCCTACCTGAGTAGGACATCGGAGGCATGAAATATAGTTTACATTCTCTGGCTGAAGCCTTCTTCTCCACCACTGGCTATGTCTGCATAGTAAGCCCTAAAAGCTGTCTTCCAAGACAGGAGATGCTCTAAATTTTAAGACTTGTTCCCACCTGACACGTTGCCATCCAGTAATGCCATTTTGATGCATTTTCCAACACAGCAAAATGTGTAGAACAATTAACTGTTTTCATCACGAACTGTTCACACCAGTGCATTGCAGTGGTAATGTACTTTGCATGTTGAGTGAAACCCCTTATGAAATCTGACATGTATTATTGCATCCCAGAATATGTTAACACATGTAAGCTGTATTTCTGGTGTGACCCCATTGGACAGTGGCCCTCAAATTTTTAGCTAGTAATATAATTAAATGTTCATTTTTATATGAGACTCTCTAGTCCAAACAAAAGAAATTGTTGTTAGGGATTTTTTAAATGGTAGCCTATGTTTTTTCTATCCATAGACATTAGCTGGTGGTTGGATGGGCAGACTGGATCAGAACTGGATCAGAACACCTGGACCTTTCCATCGACTGGCTCACACAATCATGCACATTTATGTCTATGGAGGCAAAAGGGGGGAGTGCAAGCAAATATCTCCAGCGTCAAAATTAATCTTCCCAAGATTAACTGGCCAGGGATTCTGGTAAGATTTGTTGCTGCCCATAAAAAGGATAGCTAATCTAGAAATGATCATCTCATGTTGGTGTCACCTTATAGGAAACCTGCATTAACATAAATATGGAGGCTTCCATTACTGGCCTTATTTAAAAAATTCTAGTTGTCGTAACTGAGGCTGGCTATACTTTTTGAGTCACTCACCCAGAAAAAGCCCACCACAGTTCTGAAAGTTGGGAGTGCAGTCAGAACTATTCATCTGTTTACTTGTAGCATGCAAGTGGCTCACGGAATTGAAGCCAATGGAGCAGCATAACATGGAAGGCAAAAACATTTTCAGAAGAAGAGTTTATCAGTGGCAGCCTCCATATTTCCTCACTATTGATTTCCTTTAAAGTGTACTGTATGCATAGTCCAACCCTTGTTAGAGAATTATATTAGGGAGGGATAGAACCAGTGCTAATACTGTATATTTATGATGTCTATGTACTATTGGGGACATTTTCCTTTACTTTCTGTCCTAAAGACACAAAGTAAGGGAAATTTCCCTCTTAAACAGCTGTCCCCAGAACAAATGTCCCTGCCGGGGACAACTCTAACATTTTGGACTTCCCCTAGCAGTGACAATGAACTTCAGTACAAATAGAGGAGTGAATCCAAATAAAAACGTGACAGAGAGTTTAACATTGCCCACTTTATCCAAAACTTTAAAAAGATCCACGGAGTTTAAAGTTGTTTAAAGTAAATCTGCTGTGCTATAGGACATAAGGATTCATTTATGACACTATGCCAGTTGGGTAGCCATGGTATGCCGTGTAACATCACAGGGCAGTTTTAGATTAAACACCTCTGACCAGAAACTTTTATGACTAATTGTCTGGCTCTTTGTGAAAGACAGAGCTGGGTGCCAGTCCCTCTAACAAATTATTACTTGTGCTTAACCTTTGGCAATGATTTCCATGAAGGTCAATGAATGAATTTCCTAGCTCTGAAAAAAATCTTCTGGTTCTGGTTAGGTAACTCTGGCTGGCTCTGAAAATTGAACTTACAAAATATCTGCGTTTCATGTCATGTATATAATGCATGCATGAAAGCACATTTTTAATTCATTTTAATATATTGCTGTTTAACCAGTAAGAGCATTTAACGTGTAGGAATGAGATTAGGACTAAGATCAACCATGAGTTTGATCTGAACCCAAGCTGTTCACAGTTTAGCAAACAGGTGAACTAAATCCCCAGAATTTGGCTGTTTGCCCAAACCATATAACCATATTTGGTCAATGATATCAGCCAGTATTGCTGTCCGTAGGTTGACCAGCGAAGGAAGTATTGTGGACTCTGCCCTTCCCTTATTTTGGGCAGCAGGCATATTGTACATGCCCACTTAAAGTGAAACTTTAGTCTGAAAATTAAGTCGTGCTAGATCACTTCAGTCTGGCCCCTTTTTCAAGTTTAGCTATTGTGATATTTGGGGGCTATTTAGCTCAGGGTAACGCTTACCTGTGAGTAGAGTCCATGCCAGAAATGATTGTTGGTCCACTTTTATTAAAGAAAACAAAAAAAGTCCATACAATGTAGGGCGCTACTTCTGTTTGATCTGCAACTGCCATGGTGCTGCACGTGTAATCAGTTATGACACCAGCCATTTGATGATTTGACAGTTTGGTTGGGGAAACAGGCAAATGTAAAAGTTAGCAATCCCGGCATTCCAAGAATGTTTTTTTGAAATCATTAAATTGATGGGTTTAGATCCTCGTTATGACTTTCTGCTGTTCAGGGGCTCTGGGCTTCAGCAAAATGGCAGCCTCCAGCAAGAAGAAACAGAAGAATGTTGGAGGCAATTTACAGCACACACTAATTTTGGTAGCATAGCATATGTTCCTTGCTAAAGAAAATTATTTTTTATCAAGTTGTTATGGGTAAAGTCCCGCTTTAAGGATCTGATAGAGATTTGAGGGGGGGGGGGGGTGTACCTGTGTTTGTTTTCAGTTTTGTGCTTGTGATCCCGATTAAAAATCCATACTAGATCCCTATCTAGGATAAGGGTCTGGTATAGATTTTGGGGGTGACCCCACAAGGTTATTTATTTAATTTTCAAGGCAAATTGTATGCTATAGGAGGTAGGGTGCACACTCACTGTGTCCCCTCCTTTCCTTGTCCTTTCTTGTCCTTGGTAAAGGCCTCTCTGGCAAATTTTTCTACATTGTAATGAAGACAAGTGCGTCATCCCCACATCCCTTGGCAAGGCAATGTGGGGATCTGTGTGTAAGGGGGGGTTGGTCATTGATATATGGAAGCCCCCTTTAAAATAAAAATGCCCCCCATGTGAATGAGTAGGTAGTAAGTACTCCTTGTTTCTCATATATTTTTTTTTAAAAGTATCCCATTATGAAAATTCAACATTTAGCAGGATAATTTTAAATTTTTTTGCTGGTGTACATCTTACAGGTGCCCAACTTAAAGTAATTGTGCATTTTAATATTGCCCATTAGGCCTTATTAATATACCCATTCCCTCTGCATAGCATTTTTTAGATGTTGTTGCATTGGTACCTCACCATGACAGTGCTCAGCTACCCATGTACCCAAACTAAAAGTTTGCAAATTGGCCTTAAAAAGACCAGAAAAAAATGACAAGATTTGCCTTCCATGGCCTTCAGTAGGGTTTGGATGCTATGTTTGGACTTTGCAGATTTAGAGTGTTTGGCGAATGTCGACTGTAATGAACTTTGCTTGGTTTGCTGATCACTACCGATGATTTTTCTTAGGGCCCAAACTAGAAGATCAGTGTAACATGAATTTTTCAGTACTGGCCAGCTACTGTTAATTATATTAGAAATGTGCTGGCAGATATCCTGATGACAGTCTAACAGTTGCAAATGTGTTATCCCAAAATCAAAGTCTCCCTTGTGATTGACAATTAATAAAGCTCATTTACCAGAACACTTATAGTTCCATTAGTAAAACATAACTTAATACATTCATAAAATTATACCATCAGACAGCAATTGTATAAACATAGCCCAGCAGCTGATGAGCTTTGCACATCGAGATGGTAAACTTAATAGATACAGCGACTGTGTTGTCTTACTGAAAGTGCTCCTCAAGCCTGTTCCTAAAGATAGTGAATGCTATCTGTCCTGCTACCTTAAAGGCCAATGCAACCTTTTGCACCATGTTACATTACACCCATATTTAGAGTATATCGTGGTACATGGATGCCAAGTGGATCTCCCCCCTCCCCAAAACACTCCCCTTTCCGTGACAGCATGCAGGTGTTCAAAACTACTGGGGCAGATGGACTTGTAGTGTTCAATGAAATGCAAGTAGGGCAATCACCATCCTCTAGCTCTCCAAATGAGAGCCTTGGTGTGGACTGGAATCTGGAAAGAGAATGTGCAGGAGCCTGGCGTTGCACCTGCAATCTACTGAGCTTATACGCAAAAAATAATAAATGTAATTTTTTATGCTGCAAAATTATGTCCATTTATTATTTTAATCCAAAACACGGACAGCATTTGAGTTATTGTGTCTATTGATATTTTAGAGGAATTATCATGTATTGTTATTTGTTTTCCTTCTATTATTTGTCAGTCACTTTTATGGTTATTTTTATGGTTTATGTCTTTTTTTTTGTCCTTTAGCTGTCCCCTTCACTGTACTGCATTTATGACACCGATCTCATTTTTGTTTGTTTTCCTTTGTGTTGTACAATGTTACGACCACCAATTTTTGCACCCTGCTGCCCTTGGTTTTGAAAAGCTGCCAATGTTTACCGGTTTCTCCAGAGATGGTTACCATGCCAATTTCTAGCATTGCAGACTATGCAGTCCTTGACTGTAATGAGTGACTGAAAGATAACACAGGTGCTAAAAGATACTTCTGGGTTTCAGGGTGCATGGAGTATGATCAAGAGCGATACTTTTGATGAACATGTTAAAAACCTACACAACATTCTCCTTCCTCCTTCCTTTCTCCCATTTATACTTTACCGGTATATATGTTTTTCTTATACGACATTATCTATAATAACAGGGGGCTACACCAACACTGGAATGATTTGTAAAATATGGACAATGGAAATTTCCATGGTACCACCTGACCAAGTATTATTTTTCCAGTGAAGGACTGTCCAACTGGCCGCCTGCAGGACCTTGTTTTGCAGCCCACAGTGTTGGAACTGCAGAGTACCCTTGCACTATGAGGCAAGTGATTAGCTGCCCAACAGTGAAAGGATATTGTTGGCTTCTTCTAAAGAGGCAGAGAAGTGCAGGGGCATGTGATCTACCGAGTAAACACAAGTGTAATCATACGGCTATATTTGCTATCACTGACACCAATAATATGGGGCATATCCTTGCTTCCAATGATGCAGATGACATGGGACTTATTTTACTCCCACTGAAATCAATGATATAGCCCTTTTTTTTGGACCTGTGTCAACAAGCATTGGGTAAATTAATTGGGTAAAAAATTGAGTAAATTAATTGGTTTACGTGAAAGTTACAACGTTTACAAATGGTGGTATATATACTGGGATTTTTATTTTTATTTGTTATTTTTACTAGTAATGGCGGTGATCAGCGACTTATAGCGGGACTGCGGCATGCATTCTGACACTGAGGAGAATTTAACTTGGTGTCAGTGACATCCCCAGTGACACCAATACAGTGACCAGTGATAAAGAAAAAAGCACTGACACTGTACTAATGGCACTGGGCAGGAAGGGGTTAACATGAGGGGCAATCAAAGGGTTAACTGTGTGCTGTTTAAATAGTGCTGTGTCCATGTGCTTCACTGTACTCACACTGCTTTGGATGTCTGTGCTGTGCACAGCTATCCAAAGCAATGTGCACGAGTTGACAAGGAGGAGAATTGTTTTGTTTACAAACAGTTCAACTCCCCATTGGAGAAGCTCGGCAATCACCGGGCGGAGATGAGTAATCACTGGACAGGACCCAGTGATTGACAGCTGCGGCCGCAAATGGCGGCGCGTGTAGGGCGCGCTCGCACCACCTATTCAGAAATGCGAAATCACGTATATATACGTGATTTTGCGCACCTGTGCCACCCTGTAGCAGTATATCTGCTATAGGGCGGTCAGGAAGCAGTTAATTATGAGAGCAAGCATTGAAGGAAATTGTTCCAATGGGGACAAATATTCTGGTGATAACTGTCTAAGATGGGATTCACTCTCACTTTTGGGAGATTTACTCTTTATTATCTATTTACTATAGATTTACTCAACTTTCTGTTGTGTCTCCAAGACAGGAAGTGAAGGGAAATCTTCCCAGCAGGACACAAAAGCAACAAATAACCTTTCCACACTTGTCTACAAGATCACAGAGCAAATACTAATTGAACTTAACATTACAGTTTCAAATAAGCACTTAGCATCCATCCCACAAAGAGTTAAAATCCCTTGTACTTTTCAGACATTGAGCTTGGCTTCAGATACATCAAAAGGTTAAATTTTTATCTGGTTCAACCAACGCCTATTGCCATGTTTCTAAAAATGCATCAAATAGCAGCACAGTAAACATGTTGTTATGGTAACTTTAATCATGAAAACTGCAAGGTTAAGAGGGGATGCGGCTGAATCAGAAACTTCTCCTTCTCCTAATTTGTACAAGAAGCTGGCATAGTGTAGGCAGTGTTAGAACCCCGTCCTCACTTGAAACTCCCTAAAAACTAGTAGATAGAACTTTATCTCATGGCACACACACTGCTAGTGTCAGCCTTGCTCTTTACACAAGGTAGACCACGTTCATATCCTCCATTTATCAGGTTACCTTGTCCGCAGAACCTAAAATGTGTCTTCTTAAAGCGGAGTTCCACCCAAAAGGGGAAGTTCCGATTTAAGCCTTTGTCCCCCGCTCCCCATCAAGGATTGGCACCTTTGGGGAGCGAGTACCTGAATTTGACAGGTACCCGCTCCCACTTCTGCTGCGATCTCCTAGGCAATAGGAAGCGGAAATTGTCCTCCCTCCCCATAGTCTTCTGGAATGCGTGACAGGTCCCAGAAGACTACGGGGCCATTCACAATGTGCAGCGCTTCTCGCACATGTGCAGTGAGCACCTGGCTGTAAAGCCGCAAGCTGTCACAGCCGGGTGCCCACACTGAAGATGCTGGCACCAGGGAAAGAAGATGGCTGCTGAAACCAGCGTTAGAGAGGACATCGCTGGACTGAGGACAGGTAAGTGGCTGTATTTTAAAAGTCAGCAGCTACAGTTTTTGTAGCTGCTGACTTGTTTTTTTATTTTCAGCTGGAACTCCACTTTAATATGTTTGATGAGTCTATTGTACCCACTGAGCTGATGCCTTCTGTCGCCAGGCTACTCTATATAGCATGGAAATTGATAGCAAAAAAATGGATATCGCCCAGCCCTCCCTCCGTAACAGAGTGAAAAACTCAGGTTAACAATGTAATCTCCATAGAAAAATGAATATTTCAACACGGAAACTGTATTAGAAAATTTTAAATTACACACCCAGTTTGGCTCCATATGATAGCAAATAGATTGCTCTCTCTATAAATATGTGAGGCCCTTAGTTGTATAGTAGAACAGCTGGAATTTAGTTTGTGGAAAGACACATACAGTAGAGCTAGATAATATTGGAAGGGATAACAGACTTGGGTCAACGTGTGCTGGTTTAATATTGTCGTAGAATATATGTTCATACGGTGTATACAAAATTACCCCCTTATTATTTTTTTCTTTTGTATGTGTGCAATTTGCTGATTGCTGCTTTATCACTGCATGACCAGTGTCCTTTGATTTGTTTGTAGTGTGTTGCGCACAAGTTGTGCATTTGTTCGTCTGTTAACCTGCTTAAGGATCGCCCTATAGCATATATACTGCTACAGGGTGGCACCTGTGTGCAGAATCACACACACACACACACACACACATATATATATATATATATATATATATATATATAAATAAATACGTGATTTTGTACTTCCAGATAGGGGGTGCGCACGAGCCACTTGTACACCCTACCCACTCTATTCGTGGCCGCGGATGTCAATCACTGGGTCCCGTCCGGCAATTACCCGCCGGCGCCTGGTGATTACCGATCATGTCCGATGAGGAAGAAGATTGTTTTGTTTAAAAACAATATTCCTCCCTGTCAACCCGAGCACACTGCTTGGGATGGCTGTGCACAGTACAGTCATTCACAGCAGTGTGCTTACAGTGAAAAACACACCCCCAGCCTTCTAGTAAAACACTCCCAGGACAGTTAACCCTTTTATCGCCCCTCACATTAACCTCTTCCTGCCCAGTGCCATTAGTACAGTGTCAGTGCTTTTTTTTTAGCACCAATCACTGTATTGGTGTTACTGAGGTGTCAGTGACACCAACTTAATTCCCCCCCAGTGTTAGAATGTCCACCGCAGTCCCGCTATAAGTCGCTGATCGCCGCCATTACTAGTAGAAAAAAAATCCCATTATCTATATCGCCATTTGTAAACGCTATAACTTTCACGAAAAACAATTAATTTACATGTATTGGGATTTTTTTTAGCAAACACATGTAGCAGAATACATTTTGACCTAAATTTATGATGAAATTTGATTTTTAAAATTTTTTACTGGACAGGTTTAATAGCAAAAAGTCCAAAATATAGTTTTTTTCTCAAAATTGTCGGTCTTTTTTTGCTTATAGCGCAAAAAAATAAAAAATGCACAGGAGATCAAATATCACTGAAAGACAGCTCAATTTGTGGGGGGAAAAGGACATAAACTTAATTTGGGTGCAGCATTGCATGACCGCGCAATTGTCAGTTAAAGTAACACAGCCCCGTAACGCAAAAAGTGGCCTGGTCAGGAAGGGGGGTAAATCCTCAGGAGGGCAAGTGGTTAAAAAAAACGAAACATTCAAAAACCAAATAAAAATGATCTGATTTTAAAAAAATGTAGACCACGCAATGTATATGTATGGCTTGTACATTGAAAGACATACCACATTCATAGCAAGGACTACTGTACAGGGGCCAAAAGGGACATAGGTGACTATCAGAAAGGTCATATAGAATCACATAGCTTGGCAAATATTCAGGGTCTTCACTCCTATTGATCTTCAACTTGGACCTTCCATAGTAAGTCTACACACCAATAATTTGTAAAAGTTGCATAAGATTGAGTCCACTGGGGTGTACAGATTCATAGGTAATGCAAGTGATTATGAAGACATCATGGTCATATTCAACTAGACTGGTTCTGTAAAGTTGAACAGAATTTTGCCACTTATGTGATTATCTTATTTAGTTCTATAGAGTGTCCGTTATACACCCCAGGATAAGTAACTCAGGCACCTTTGTCCAATCACCATGTAATGTCTTACGGTAGATGTTAATTGCCCAAGAACATCATGGAAGGTGTATGAGTTTCTGAAACCAGCCTTTCCTAATCACATAATCCAACCACCATGATACCACAAAGTCTGGGGAAAGTGTTAATCATTCATGTTACATGGTTGGAGGTGCCAAGTGTTGCCAAATCATTGTACTTGCATGATCAACATCTGCCCAAATAATGTAATAAAAAAACATCCAAGCACCTTTTTTCCTAATTGATATACAGCTGTCACATGACTCAAGTCTTTACCAGCCTGTCTGCAGGGAAACATAAAGCAGAAGGAGCTTCTAGTCCTCTGCTGGTCATGTGTTCAAAATAAAAAAAAAAACAGCCTTCGGGATACGGAGTAAAATTAAATAATTAACATCAATGAACTGTTTAAAATCATCATACAGATAGATATTTGAAATAGAATCTTTATTATTTTTGGCAATAACATGTTGTAGGTGGATTTCTGCTAATCACAGGCTGTGTCACGCCCAGTGGTGTATTTAGATTTTGTGCTGCCCTAGGCAACACAAAAATGTTGCCCCCCCCTCCAATGAGAGAACGAGAGAGTCAATAAGTGCGTGTATATATATATATGATTCTCTTTCTCTCTCTTTCTCTTCTCTCTCCCTCTCTCTCTCCCCCCTCTCTTTTTCTCCCTCTCTCTCTCCCCTCTCTTTCCCTCCCTCTCTCTTCCTTCTCTCTCCCCCCTCTCTCTCTTCCCCCCTCCCTCTCTTCCCCACCTCTCTCTCTTCCCTCTCCCCCCCCCCCTTTCTCTTCCCTCCCTCCCTCTCTTCCCCCCCCTCTCTCTTCCCCCTCTCTTCCCTCCCCCTCTCTCTTCCTGCTCTCTCCCCCTCTCTTCCATCTCTCTTCCCCCTCTCTCTCCCCCTTCTCTTCCCCCCTCTCTCTCCCCCCTTTCTCTATCTTCCCTCTCTCCTAAGCCCCCCCCCCTCTCTATCTCTCTCTCCCTCTCTTCCATCTCTCTCCCCCATCTCTCTCTCTTTCATCTCTCTTCCCCCCTCTCTCTTCCATCTCCCCCCTCTCCCCCTTTTTCTATCTTCCCTCTCTCCCTTTTCCCTCTCTCTCCCCCCCTCTCTCTCTTCCCTTTCTCCCCCCCCTCTCTCTTCCCCCCCCTCTTCCCCCCTTCCTCTCTTTCCTCTCTTTCCCCCTCTCTCTCTTCCCTCTTTCTCTCCCCCCTCTCTCCTCTCTCTCTTCCCTCTTTCTCTATTCTCTTTCTCCCCCCCCTCTCGCTCCCCTTTCTCTGCCCCCCCTCTCTTCCCTCTCGCTCTCTCCCCTTTCTCTATCTTCCCCCCTCTCTCTCTTCCCTCTTTCTCTATTCTCTTTCTCCCCTCCTCTCTCTCCCCTTTGTCTGTCTTCCCCCCTCTCTCTTCCCTCTCGCTCTCTCCCCTTTCTCTATCTTCCCCCTCTCTCTTATCTCTCTCCTCTCTCTCTCCCTCTTCCCTCTCTCTCTTCCCCCTCTCTCTCTTTCTTTATTCTCTCTTCCCCCTCTCTCTCTCCTCTCTCTCTCTCCCCTTTCTCTATCTTCCCTCTCTCTTCCCCTATCTCTTCCCCCTCTCCCTCTCTCTTCCCTTTCTCTCCCTTCCATCTCTCTTCCCCCTCTCTCTTTCTTGCCCTCCCCCCCCCCCGTTCACTGGTTGGTTGCTAGAGGTTACTGCACATATTGAGCAGTGGAGCAATTCCTGGTAATGAACAAGAAAAGCAGCACTTTAATCAAGCTATTAGTCAACATATATTGCATATTTTAAGCAGAAAGCAGGCTAACAAGGGAGGAGCAGCTGGAGAGCGCAGCAAAGTGTAATGCAGCTTAGTTTACTGAATGATTAATCCAGAATGAAGTAACATGCTTCTGCTCTTGTTGTGTATACGTCCGCTCACCACCTCCAAATAATTGGGCCCAGCAGTCACATCATACAGCTCTTCACTACAGGGCGCACCAGTCCTGATGAAACTGTCACAGATTGAGCTGTCTGCTCTTACCGCCCTTTGAGCACTCCAGGCTAGAATACCACTGCACACCGCTGCTGTCACTGGATACCAGGGTTGCCAACCACTCACAACTTTTTTACTGACAAAACCATTTACTGACAATCGATATTTAAACAGTAAAAACACAATATGTAAACACTGACAAAACCCAGAAAAAGCAAATTGCCTGGTTTACACTTAAAAAATCAACACAGTTTGACAAAATAACAGACCCGCTGGGATACAGCTGAAAAATAAGTTCTGCTAAGCATGCCACAGAGAGTAGTGGGCATGACCAGACTGATTATAAGAGTGGCTTAAAAGAGGTAAATTAAACAGAACCACCCCTTGGCCACCTACCTCTAACTGAATGTAGCAGCTGTTTCATTGACTACACATTGTTGTGACATCAATGATTACCCATGAAACAGACACTTTAATTCACAAAGGTCTTCATCGGACTCTCATATACTCCATTTATTTTGTGGACATACAGTATAGCTTGTTTTGAGATTGCATCCCAGTATGGTCAACTGATGAGATTTTGGGGGCCTCAACTACACTGCAGCCCCTGACACACTAAAGGGTTGTGCATATTATTTGGTGCTAGACGCACTACAGTAGATATCCAGAGACTGCGGACACACTACAGAATATAACCAGAGACTGTGGATGTACTACAGGAGATAACCAGAGACTGCAGACATAGTACAGAAGATAACCAGAGACTGCGGATGTACTATAGGAGATGACCAGAGACTGCAGATGTACTATAGGAGATGACCAGAGACTGCGGACACAGTACAGGAGATGACCAGAGACTGCTGACATACTGCGGAATATAACCAGAGACTGCAGACATACTACAGGAGATGACCAGAGACTGTGGAGATAGTACAGTAGATGACCAGAGACTGCGGACATAGTACAGGAGATAACCAGAGACTGCAGACACACTACAGAATATAACCAGAGACTGCAGATGTACTACAGGAGACAACCAGAGACTGCAGATGTACTACAAAATATAACCAGAGACTGCGGACGTACTACAGGAGATGGTCAGAGACTGCGGACACACTACACAATATAACCAGAGACTGAGGATGTACTACAGGAGATAACCAGAGACTGCAGACATACTACAGTATATAACCAGAGACTGTGGATGTACTACAGGAGATAACCAGAGACTGCGGACACACTACAGAATATAACCAGAAACTGTGGACACACTACAGAATATAACCAGAGACTGCGGACATGCTACATAATATAACCAGAGACTGCGGACATAGTACAGAAGATAATCAGAGACTGCGGACACAGTACAGGAGATGACCAGAGACTGCGGACACAGTACAGGAGATGACCAGAGACTGCGGACATAGTACAGGAGATAATCAGAGACTGCGGACACAGTACAGGAGATAACCAGAGACTGCGGACATAGTACAGGAGATAATCAGAGATTGCGGACATAGTACAGGAGATAATCAGAGACTGCGGACATAGTACAGGAGATGACCAGAGACTGCGGACACAGTACAGGAGATAATCAGAGACTGCGGACATAGTACAGGAGATAACCAGAGACTGCGGACATAGTACAGGAGATGACCAGAGACTGCGGACATAGTACAGGAGATGACCAGAGACTGCGGACATAGTACAGGGATGACCAGAGACTGCGGACATAGTACAGGAGATAATCAGAGACTGCAGATATAGTACAGGAGATGACCAGAGACTGCGGATATAGTACAGGAGATAATCAGAGACTGCAGATATAGTACAGGAGATGACCAGAGACTGCGGATATAGTACAGGAGATGACCAGAGACTGCGGATATAGTACAGGAGATAATCAGAGACTGCAGATATAGTACAGGAGATGACCAGAGACTGCGGATATAGTACAGGAGATAACCAGTTTCCATAGAGGTCTTACAGTAAAACTGATCTCTGTGTTTTATTATAAAGTGTGTGCTTTTCATTGGTCCTTGCACTTACACTATTGCCAGGTGTGTCAGTTGGGGCTGAGACAGTTCTTGGGGTTGAGAGGCAGAGTGGCGGAGTGAACAAACTTAAGCAGCCCCTTCGGGGGTATCGCTACATAGGTACGTTACGGATCATGCAGGTGACATGATCCGTAACATTACAGGGACACTCGCATGCTGTTATAAAGCAAGAGTCTCTAATTCAGGAGGCTGTGAAGAGGAAACTCAGGTCACTTCCTTCTGATGCTCCTAATTCAGGAGACTCTGTAGAGAAGACTCTGATCACATGGTACTGGTGCTCCTTTGGTGGGGTTTGGACCCCCTTATTTCCCTCATGCACCTATGCCCTGGCACTTCAGCAGGTTCTGTACGCACAGGCTTTTATTCTCATGAAAACTGCTTTTCTTCCCATACAAGTCAATGGAAATACAAAAGCAGCTTGATGCAAATCAAGAGGAAGTCAAAATCTCCTGTGACTGATCTCAAAAGCATTTCAAATCTCAAATGCTCTTAGATTGTAAGCTCCAAGGAGCAGGGTCCTCCTAACCCTCTTGTATTGAACTGTATTGTTGCTGTATTGTCTCCTGTTATATTGTAAAGCGCTGAGCAAACTGTTGCTATATAAAGCCTGTATAATAATAATAATTAAAAAATGCAAGATGTATGCACCTGAAAGCTGCATTTGCGATCTATACAAGCCCTTACCTAGTTCAGAACCATGGCTACCCCTCCTCTCTGTGGATGTCAGCTGCTAATGACAGCTAGCTTTGCTTTAGGGCCCGGAGTCATCTTTCTCACCTCTGTAAATGATCATAATAAGGCCAGCCATAACAAGACTGCTGGCAAACATCACTGCTACCTGTAGCAAATCAAGACTTGATGACTGTACTTAATACTGGTCCATTGGTGGCAGGAATTATCATTCACAAAGTGATTATCTGCACCTGGAGAGGTATTTTACTTATTATGAGAGGTATTGAGTGATTTGGTTCCTTTGACAGTAAGCCCAGACCAGGTGTTGTTTATTACTTCAGTGTTAAATCCTGCTTCCAATCTGTCAGCACAATACCCCACTGAAATATATAGAAATGAGCTCTTCCAGGTAAGAAGACAAAATTAAAGGAGAATTCTAGCTTATAGCAACATTTTCTCAAACATTTCAACAGTGTCTAAAGAAGACATTGTGAAACTGAATTTCAGGCAGCTATAAAAAAAAAGCACTAAGTTAATGAATATAGCTTTAAACATATATGTTTTAATATAAGCAGTGTGAGTACCTGGATTTGACGTGGTATCAGCCTCTTGCAGTCCCCTGGCAGGAGCATTCTAGTAGGAAGACGCTGACAGAGATGTCAACTTGGGGGAAATGTTTATACAATTGGCAAATGACTAATACGGCTACAATCACCTGATACAATTGGGAGGAAACTGAGTGGCACCATCAAATGCAGGAGTGACTAATTTATTCTAGCCATAGATAGATCGTTTTTTTCTAATCAGCCAGGCTTACCTAAAAGAGCCTAATTTATTCCTCCATCCACACAATCAAGGAGGATGAGGGAATCCTCCCCGCTGCACTACTATATTCTGACAGTGGAGATTTCTCGACTGTCAGTACACACTGATCAGCACTGCTCAATTTTGTAGCTAACTTCAGTGAACTTGCATGGCGATGTTCTTCAACCCTTCTCATCAGAAGACGCTCCTGTTGAGGTGTTAACTCCCATGGATGGCCTGGACGTCTATGTGAGATGGTTGCAGTACCATCTTTATTAAGGGTCCGTTCACACTATAGAAACGCAGTCCAGATGTGTGTCTGCATGCGTTTTGATGCATTTTTAGCGCATTCTGGTGCATTTTTATGTGTTTTGACGCGTTACAGTGCGTTTTTGATGCTTTCCAGTTAATTTTTTTCCCTCTCTTTATCTTTAATTTAAATAGGGACATGTGCATTTTTTGAGCGTTCAAGTGCATTTTTTATGCGTTTTGACGTGTTCCAGTACGTTTTTGATGCATTCTAGTTAATTTTTTCCCCTTTCTTTTTCTTCAATTTGAATAGGGACATGTGTAGTCCAGTGCATTTTTGGTGCGTTCAAGTGCATTTTTTATGCGCTTTACTGCATTCCAGTACAGTTTTGTGCAGGAAAAATGCAGCCTGCTCTACTTTTTTTTTCTGCATCTGGAACGGACTGGAACTGCAAGCACTGATGTGAACTATGACATTGACAACCATATAACCTACTTTCTATGAGGTTTGGATGCAGAAAAAAAACAACTAAAATGCATGTAGTGTGAACTGGCCCTAAATGTTTGTATCACTTTTGCTACAGTATTCTGACTGATAAGTAAAGCTTTGCTGATCTTCTTGTAGCCTTCACCTTTCTTGTGTACAGAAATGATTTTCTTTCTCTTGCCCTTGTGACAGTTCTCTTCCATGTGGTGCCATTGCTGACAGCATGAAATGGGAAGGGGTTTTCTTTGTTAAGTAACACCCTCTTATAATTAACTGTCTGATGGACACCTGTTTATTGAATAATTAGACTCACCTGTAGTTGAATTCTTGTTAATTAGGATTTTGTTGTCTAAAATTTAGCTTTGCTCCTAAGACTTTCATTGGGGTGTATTCATTTTTGCAGCATGGTCTTGGCCAAATTTAGCAGCTTCAGCATGTATAAGTTAACTAAACTATAACGCCATAACGAATTTGCATACCTAAATTGATATATCATGGTTTCTGATCATCAGTGGGGACTAGAGCTATCAGTGACAGCCAGGACTGAGACAGTGTGAGCTTGAGGCTTTCAAGGCTTTCCATGTTTACCTACCTTGATCAATTACTGTATCAGATTTATTACAGCTTGCAATATGGGCTATATTCACATGGCCATGCTGAATTTGTATTTAGCTTAGCAGTGATATACCCATTTATGCTAATAGTATGTAGTGCCAGGGGGAGCTAGCTAGTTTTTTTAAGTAGAGGCTGAGTAGCAGCCTGGGTGTGAGTCAGCCAGGTAAATTTAGGTCAGGGCTGAGGTCTCTGCAGATCAGTTCCCTGATACCCCCCTTCCCCCCCCCCCCACACACACACACACTCTCTAGAGACTTGAGAAGTTTCTAGAAGACAGTGGGTGGGATGAGGAGGGGCTGATCTGCATACTTAAGGGATCTTGACTAATCCCCAGGCAGGAGGCTTGGCATGGAGTTAGGACAGTCCTTAAGTATGACTGAGCCTACTCAGCAGCAGAAGAGCTTGGGTGGAAAATGGCGTAAGAGGCTGAGATGCAAGAGCCTGGGATAGGGCCCAGTGGGAAGAGGCCAGCCTCCAGACTGGACTTAGAAAGAAGGATCACTTGACCTCACCATTCCCCAGAGAGAAGACCACATGCAGAGCCAGGGAAGGAGCCAACCCCACAGAAGGACTGAAGGCAGCCACCAACCCAACATGCCTGCAGGCGAGGAACAGTGAGTAATACTACACCCCTTGGACCACATAAGGGGAGAGGCCATTCTAGTGGGAAACCTGACTTGCCGCCATCTGAGACTGTGCACTTAAAGCAACAGATTCTGGGATTCTCCCCTTGCTTAAGGACATCCTCAGTACAGCTGGATGAGAAGAGGATTCATCTGGGGTCTGGGGTGGTACACTAAGAAAGGCTAGAGAGCTCTTCCAAGAAGAGATCTGCTATAGAGACCTGTACATAGTTATTCAGGAGTTGTCCTCAGTTACAGTTCCCTTGGGCATCCCACACATCCCTCAACGTCATCCAAATTTATTATCCCATAATGAAATAAACAAAAAACCCAAGCTCAAGGACTGTTTACTGTCTCCAGTGTGCAAGCTGGAAAAAAATGTGTGTTGCCTAGCTGTGCAGGACTATAGGGGGACCCAAAGCTCAAAGACTCCTAAGGGGGTAGTACTACAAGTATTAGCTTGTTTCTTGACTGCATTTTCTCTATAAGGTGTACACCTTTACTGGATGAAATGTTTCAAGGTGCTCAAGCATGGGTTGAAGAATTTGTGGTCATGGCCTTGTTTTGTTTGTTTTTTGACAATGTTGTCATTTTTTAAATTTGCACAGAGTGAGTCTTTTAATAAAACTGCTGGGGAGGAGAGTTTTAATACAATTTTTTTTTATTCTAATTGTATAAGAATATCACATAGCTAGTAGTAGTTATTCACAGTAAACTGGACTTGTTATGTAATGATAAAGATGTTATGTACAGTAGGTCAAATATTATGAACTAGATTGACTTGAATTGACTTTGGCAAGATTGACTTGAAGGAAGTGATGTGACATTAATTCCGGTAGGTCAGTTAATAGATTGGTGATGCATCAGGAGACTGGAGGGGTGAGATGCAGAGCAGAGAGCTACATTTAGGTGTCATCAGCATAGTGATGGTATTGGAAGCCATGGGAAATTATCAACTGGCCCAGGGAATAGGTGTTGTCAGAGAATAAAAGGAATTTAGAGGGCAGAGTCTTGGAGGACCCCTACAGAAAGAGGAAGAAGAGAAGAGGATAGAGTTGTAGGTGACACTGAAGGTGTGCTGCGATAGGTAGTAGGAGAACCAAGAAACAGGCCAAGGAAGTGGAAATTTTTGAGGAGGATCTGGTGGTCAGCCCTATAAAAGGCAGCAAAAAAATGTAAGAAAATTAGTGTAGCAGCCATTGGTTTTAGCAGTTAGTTAGTCGTTAATGAGTTTTGAGTTTCTGTGGAAAAGCCAGACAGTAAGGGATCAAGAAGGCTATTGTCAGTGAGGTGGTATCTTTGATGGTTGTAAAGTAGGTGTTATAGGAGTTTAGAGGTAAACAAGAACAAAGAGATGGGTCTTCAGTTATTCAAACTGGTGGGTTGCAGTGAGGGATTTCTAAGTGTAGGGGTGACCGTTGTATGTTTTTGAGAGATGGGGAAGGTGCCAGTAGAGAGGGAGAAATTAAAGATATGAGTTAGTGATCGTAGAATACAGCAAGAGGATGAGAGGGTGATTGGAGTAGTTATAAGGTCCAGGGGGACCTCTTCTGTAGTAACAGGGTCAAACAAGAAAAGTACTGAATGTGGTGCTAGACATGGTATGCTAGGTGGGGGAAATGTATGTTCCGATCATTAATTTCATCAATATTGTTAGCAATTGGCAATCTTTGGAGCAGTTATTGAGTTACTGGGTGTAGACAGTGGGGGGCAAAGTAGGGGGTTTCTTTTCTTTATCATCTATAGAGGGCCACAGATGTCTAGGAATTATATTTGGGTTATATGCTGCTGCCTACAGGAGGAAGCTGGCAACAAAACACATTGAACGTCAGCCCTTGAATAACCTTGCCACTGTCGTGTTTCAGTTTCCTGCTAGTGTTCTAAGACGTTGAATGCTTTTTCCTCAGTCTAAATGAAAAGTCTAACTATATTTTTGCTTTTTTTTATTATTTTTTCATTTTTTTTCTTCGATCAAGATACTTGTAGATATTTTCTTCTTCAGTGACTTTAATCAAGATTTCATAAATGCTGCTTGAACTAGTCTCTACAGAGCAGCTAATCGAATTTGTGTATCCACAGCAACAGCTTTGGAGGTCATACCCGAACCTCGCTAGATTGGAAAATTGCAGGGCTAACATGGAATGTGACCATTGAGCACTGGGCTCTACATTATGGTGCTTTCCATGCCTTCATGCACTGTGTTAATTAGCCACAGAATGTTTTCCAGGTCCAGATCCAGGACACAGCTTCTGATGTGACCCTGTCGTGAAAAAGGCTCACTTAGATTTTTCAAATTTTCTGCCTCTGCCATCTTCTTTGCAGTTGAGCCTGAGGGGTTGATCATTGATGTCATCCACTAGGTAGCATGCTGTGTGTGCATGCTGCATTCTTTCTTTTGCAACTTAACTTAGAGGTAGAACCCTCCCACTGCTGCTCCTGAATTACCAAGTGGCTTTATAACCTTCAGTTGCCTCAAGCTCTTATCAGTACCAGCTGCCTGAGTTTGTGAGTGCTTGAGGCCTAACTTCACATTTGGTTTAGTTGTTGGCCACCACACAGTGAAACATGTCTTCTCAAAGACACACAAATGACAGTTCTGCTTCTACAGGTGACCTCAGTCCATATTCCTCTAATGGTCCTGGGAACTGATCCCTAAAACCTGGGTCCCCTGTCTTTATAGGATTTTAATCTATTGAGTCTGTTTAGGCTCTACCAGGTAAGGCCAAAGCCTCCCTTCATATCCACCAGGGCTTTCCTAGCTGTTTGTTCCCAGTTACTGGACCATTTTGTCCATAGAGGTTCTAAGTAAGCTCTAGTGCCATCCCTTTGAGAATCTGTAAAACTTGGTCTATAGCCCTGTTGTCATTTCTTAATCAGATTCAGCATCCCATTGCTGATCTTCTGAGTCTAACCCCCACCTCAGACAGTATGTCAAGAAGCCAGAGATCTGCTAAAGCTTCTGAAAAGTCTTTGGCATGAAAGACCTTCTCTACATTTGCAAGTGGGGGTTGTCCCCAAGTATCAGGTCTCCTTGGATTTTGCTTAAACTAATGCCTACTATATTCTACAAATTTCCAAACTCCCTTTTATGGCATGTACATATACTTGAGCAAGAATGGGGGTGTGCATACTCACACACTGAAGCCATGGGAGAGCAAATAACCTAACGTTTATTAGAATTTTAATAGATGGTAGAATTATTGCGTGTAGTGTTTGATACTATTAGAATGTGGACCATAAATTCTCCATAAACTTCCAAAATTAGATTGGGAGATTCAAAAAGTGTAAGTCTCAATCTCTCCCATCTAAAAAACTGGTATCAAGAAAGAAGAGGTTCAGCATGTTTTTTAGTAAACAACATCACAATCCAAAAAAGTGTTGACCCTGTACTTGGGTAGATAAAAATTTCCCTTCCAAATTAAGACAGGGCAACACTTGAAAATACATCTTGGCTAATAAAAAGCTGGAGCTCCCTAGTCACTGTGGTGATTAATAGCTAATCTAAGCCACTAGCTGGATAGCCCCATTAACATATTCTAATACTTCAAGTGAAATACAAACAAACAAACAAACTGTGGGGGTTAGGTAACTGCTGAGGTGATCAGGATGCATCAAATTTCTCACCTCCAGAAATCCCCACCAAAAAAAAAAGAGTGACCAGCCCAGTATATCCCCTCCTACGTCCAGCATTACTTTTGCTAGTGTTCTATATGTATGGATGCCTTTTATTTGCCAAGAAAAAAAGGGAAAGTTTAACCATTTTTGCTAGCCATTTTCCTGTATTTAAATTTTTTTTAATTTTTCCTCAATCAAAATTCTCCAATATGCTGCTTGTGTTGGTCTGTATGCACAGCTATAGTATCTAGATCAGTGTATCCTCAGCAAGCATTTGGAGGCTGTACCCAGGCCCTGCTGAGTTGGACAAATGCAGGGCTAGCCTGGAATATGACTTTGCATTGTGGCATTTTCCAGACCTGAATATACTGTGTTAGTATTAAAAATGGTTCCGGTCTTCTATCATTGCAGCACCTTTGCTGTTCCCATCCTGTGTATTCTTTCTCAGACAACAGGTCATGCTCTGCAAGCAACACCCCTGCCTCAGCATATAACCTGACTGTTTCAGATTTCCTGTGTCCCTCGATGGACTTCAAGAAAAAGATTTTACGGTAAATACAATATTTGTATTTTCTTTTTCGTCCATTGAGGGACACATGATTTAGAGGATTATACTACCGCCTACAGGAGGATTTGGACACTTGCAAACAAAAAGACACTAACTTGCCTGTTTTCCTTCAGGCTGTGTCCTCATTGCTAGACAGCAGGAAGGCTCGGTCTGCCTATCAGCATTGGCTTTTGTCACTTTGGCACTTTATTAGTTGTCAAAATTCTAGGGCTCTGGTCTTGTAATGGTGTTTGCTACCTAGCTCCTGTACTTTGTGTCTTGCTTTGCTTTGCCTTGCTCTGACTCTAGATTGCTTCTGCCACTGACCATTGTCTGGCAACAGATTACTCTTCTGATTGCAGCCTTTCTTGACCCTTTTCCTGGATAGGAATATTCGTGTGATTGTTATCTGCCCCAACCCGCTTGCCTGGATAACTGACTGCGCTGCTATCTGCTGCCAGCTCTGACCACTGCCAGCTTGGCAACCAACCAGTTAACAGTTTTGGTTGCATTGAGGCCCAGAGTGGGACAAAAAATAGACCCGGCCATTTTAGACTGAGCAGCCCCAAGCCCAGGGATTCTTTCCTTGAAACTTGGTGGGGGAACATCAGGGCCCGCTTGCAAGAGCGACCTTTGCGACCCTGGTAGTTCTTCCAGAAAGAAAAGCTGTGGGGCAGGCACAAGAGGAGAGGACAGAAGGAGGAGTGGCAGGACCAGCTTTCTCTCTCCACTCCAGTCTGTTGTGGTGGTTGTGGGGGGCACTGGTTCTGGGCTGTGGACTCTCTCAGCTCAGAGCCCCAAGGAACAGTCTAACCTGACAGATCCCATTCAGAAGCCACAGGGAGGGAGGAACCCAGCAGCGCTGCCGGGGGATGAGGGGGGGCTGGCTGCCGGGGGAGTATACAGGAGTTCAGGGCAGCAGGAGAGGGATAGGAGAATTAGTACATAGAAGAACCTGTCCGTGCATTTCTCTCCTGCCGTCACTGGATGCCTGCTGGAGGGAGAGGAGAAGAAGTGGGCATTCAGTGGCTGCAGGGGTGAAATACATGGATCGGTTCCTCTATGTGACACATGGCTGCCCCTCCTATCCAGGCGGCCCCAGCCCACTGGGCAAATGCCTGGTGTGCCCTATTGCCAGTCCAGGCCTGGTTGCATCCACCTTGAAGCCATCTGTCACAGTACATGAACTCTCTCCTTTTCTCTGGTTTGCTGGGGAGAGTCTTAGTTCTGTGACTATAGCCTCCTGGTGGCATCCCAGTACCAGTAAGCATACTAGTCTTAAAATGAACAAAGCATATTCCTCTATAGTGTGTACTAGCCTAAATCCAAAGCGCAGAGTCTAGTTCCTCTCTAAACTCTCTTCTCACGGCTATATGCATGATTCATCAAAAAGACTCCAAGTGGATACAACAGCCTAAAGTGAGATTTCCTGTCCCCCTCCAGCACACAGCAGGTGACTTATACCCTCAGCTCTGTGTGCTTTTCTATCAGTGTTATGATCCGCCAGGCGGAGCCTTCCGGCTGCCAACTGATAGACCAACCCAGAGCGTGGGGTCTAAGCCCGGGCTGTGCCTTCACCAGGGCCCCTGATGGTGGGGATGGACTTGAAACAGTCCCGGGCCAGGTCACGACCTCTGGGCGGGCCCACCAGCGGCTGGGAAGGCCTCCGGGGATGCGTGTAGGTACCGGGAGAGCCAGATATGAGGCGGATGACGGCCCCAGCAGGGTGGCACGGATAGTGGTTCCGTGGGGGGTAAGCAAGGTACCAAATCAGCGGGCAAGGAGTAGTCAGGTCACATGCAGGGTCAGCCAGGTAAATCAGTCCGTAGAATAGTCAGGATATCCGAGTCAAAACGCAGGAGCAGGCAGAGTAGTCAGGACAAGCCGGGTCAAACACAGGGGCAGGCAGCGTAGTCAGGGTCGAAAACAGGGTCACAGAACAGGAGCAGGTATCCAGGATCACATAAGACCTTGCGGCAATGGGTGACAGTGCAGGGCATCTTTAAATAGTGCGCCCTGCACTGTCATTGGCTGGCTGGGACGCGCCCCCGGCTGTCATTGGACGCCTGAGGCGCGCCCTCGACTCTCTACTGCGCATGCGCGGCGTCCTGTCAGCCGCGGCTCGCCGCCAGTGCGCATGCGCGGGGGGACGGCGCCGTGATGCAGGATTCCGGCGCCGTGATCTCTGACACTGCCCCCCCCCAATGGGCACCCTCCGGGAGCCCCACTGATCTCTCCACCGCGGGTGTCCACGAAAAAATTCCCGGATGAGCCGGGGAGCGTGAATGTTCTGGGCGGGTTCCCATGAGTTCTCCTCAGGGCCATAACCCTTCCATTTTATCAGGAACTGGGTCTGGTTCCCCCTCCGTCGGCAACTGAGGATAGTCTCCACTTCGTATTCCTCCTGGTCATCTACGGAGATTGCCTCGGGAGGTCTGGACTCACGGTCCGGGAAAGGATCCGGTCTGGATGGCTTCAGGAGAGACACATGGAACACAGGATGTACCCTGAAGGTCTGCGGAAGCTCAAGCTCGTGGGCCACCTTGTTGACTACACGCTTTACCGGAAATGGGCCAATGTACTTGGGTCCCAGCTTCCTCGAAGGATGCAGCATCTTCAAGTTGGTCGTTGACAGCCATACCCGATCCCCTGGTTGAAGCAGTAATTCTCCTCTTCTTTTCCTGTCGAACGCCCTCTTACTGTCCCCTTGGGCTTTGGCGATGGCTTCCTGAATTGTCTTGTTATTGACAGAGAAGAAGTTTAAGACGCCCTGAGATGCCGGTACCGGGTTTTCAGGCATCAGGTCAGGGAGAAATGTGGGATGATACCCGTAATTGGCGAAGAACGGGGATTGCCCCGTTGCAGAGTGACTCGAGTTGTTGTACGCGAATTCTGCGGACGGCAACAACGTCAACCAGTCATCCTGAAGGTAGGACGTGTAACATCGCAGGTATTGTTCCAGCGTTTGGTTGGTCCTCTCGGTTTGGCCGTTGGTCTGTGGGTGGTAGGCGGATGAAAGCGACAGCTTGATTCCTAGTGCTTTACACAAGGAGTTCCAGAACCTGGAGGTGAATTGGACTCCCCGATCTGACACTATATCTTCGGGGACCCCATGAAGCCTGACTACTTCCTTAATGAAGATCCGTGCCGTTTCAGGTGCCGATGGGGTTTTCTCCAGGGGTATAAAATGTGCCATCTTTGAGAAGCGGTCCACGACCACCATTATTGCTGTGTAGCCTTGGGATGGTGGGAGTTCGACCACAAAGTCCATGGCAATCATTTGCCAGGCCCGCTTGGGTATTGGTAATGGACGTAACAATCCCCATGCCCGGCTCCTGGAGGGCTTGTTCCTTTGACAGGTGGAGCAGGTCTGGACGTAACGCTCGCAGTCCTTATTCATGTTCGGCCACCAGAACGAGCGCCGTAGTAGTTCCAGAGTTTTCGCAACCCCGAAGTGACCTGCCATTCGATGGTCGTGGCAGTGCCCTAGGACCAGGGTTCGCACCTCTTCTGGGACCATGATCCGGTCTTCCTTCCAAAACAGCCCGCCGTGGTTCAGGAGGGGTGACCCCGACGGAACTGGTAGTCCTGTAGAAGCGTCGAGGAGTCTGGAACGAAGTTCTGTTTGTAGAGCAAGGAAACTTCCGGAAGGTAAGATGGTGTCAGGTGCCACTGTGTCATCGGGGTCCTCAAACATGCGGGACAGAGCGTCTGGTTTTGTGTTCTTAGTACCGGGTCGGTACGTAATATGGAGAGTGAATCGCGAGAAGAAAACAGCCCATCTTGCCTGGCGAGGTCTCAGTCGTTTCGCTGTTCTTAAATATTCCAGGTTCCTGTGATCAATGAAGACTAGGATTGGGTGTGTGGCTCCTTCCAGTAAGTACCTCCATTCTTCTAGAGCGGATTTGATGGCCAGGAGCTCCCGATCTCCAATGTCATAGTTACGTTCAGCCGGCGTCAACTTCCTGGAGAAGAACGCCACGGGGTGCAGTAGTTCCTTGGTTCCATTTCTTTGGGACAGAACCGCTCCTACCGCGTTCTCAGAGGCATCCACTTCCAAGACATATGGGAGGGAAGTATCCGGATGGCAGAGGATGGGCGCAGACGTGAATAATTTTTTGAGCTTCTCGAATGCCGTCTGGGCTTCGGAAGTCCACTTAAAACGGACCCCTTGTTTCGTCAGTTGCGTGATCGGGGAGACCAGACCGGAGAAGTTCCTAACAAACTTTCTATAAAAATTGGAAAAGCCGATGAAACGCTGTACCCCCTTTTTGTCGGCGGGTATTGGCCAATCTAAGATCGCCGTGACTTTCTGGGGATCCATCGCGACCCCCGCGGAAGAGAGAACCAGTCCCAAGAACGTGATTTCGCGCTGTTCGAAACAGCACTTTTCTGCCTTGGCGTATAGCCCGTGTTGACGCAACCGTTCTAATACCCGTACTACGTGACCTCGATGAACCTCCAGTGAAGGGGAGAAAATTAGGATGTCATCCAAATAAACTACTACAAAGACATCGAGGAAATCACGAAAAACATCGTTGATGAAATGCTGGAAGGTTGCCGGTGCATTACAGAGCCCGAATGGCATCACTAGATATTCGTAGTGACCGAATCTCGTACGGAAGGCCGTCTTCCACTCATCCCCCTCCCTGATACGGACAAGGTTATAGGCCCCCCGCAGGTCTAGTTTAGTGAATATCATTGCCGATTTTAATCTCTGGAGGAGCTCGGGGACTAACGGTAAGGGATAACGGTTCTTTACCGTTATCTTGTTTAGATCACGGTAGTCTATGCAGGGCCGTAACGATTTGTCCTTCTTCTCTACGAAGAACAGCTCGGCCCGCCCCGGCTGGGGATGTGGAAGGACGAATAAACCCCTTCCGCAGGTTCTCATCAATATATTCCCTCAGTACACCCGATTCCGTTTCTGACAAGGGAAAGATCCGGCCGAACGAGATCTCAGATCCGGGTAGGAGGTCTATAGGACAATCGTAAGAACGGTGTGGGGGAAGAACGTCAGCCCCTCGCTTACTGAAAACGTCCAAGAAGTCATGGTAGGCCGGGGGAATAGTCTGGGATAGATTGGCATCACCGTCCAAGCACAGGAGGAACCGGGGACCCACGGATCCCGTGACCTGGCAGTGATTCAAACAGTAGGGTGACCTAAATTGAATCGTCCCCCTTTCCCAGTCAACCTGGGGGTTATGGGCCCGCAGCCAAGGGAGCCCCAGAATGACTGGAAATAGGGGTGATGCGATGGCATCCAAACGGAGGAACTCCTGGTGATGGTCTGCTATTGTGGTAACAATGGGTGGTGTCTCCTGGTCCACCACCCCTGATTTTATACTGGAGCCGTCTGCCAAGAAGATGTTGAACCCCCTTTCTTTGGTCTGCAGTGGTATTTTTTGCCGGTGGGCAAAAGTCAGGTCGACAAAGCAACTACAAGCTCCAGAGTCAACGATTGCGGTCACCGATAGTGTTCTTCCCGGGAGCTGCAAAGACACAGGTATGGCCAGGTAATTGGACTGATCATCCCTTCCTGCGGGTAAGGTAAAAGAAAAGGAAGCGGACTTACTCATCTTTGCAGGACAGGAGCGCACCTGGTGACCAGCTTCCCCGCAGTACAGGCATAGGTTCAGCGATCGTCTCCTTTGACGTTGCTCGACCGACAAGTGGGAACGGGCCAGTCCCAGCTGCATGGGTTCCGGGTTGTCCCCCGATTCCGTGCCTCGGGGATGGTTCCCTGGGGTTGGAGCTGTGTCTCTCGGTGGGATCCATGCCACCCTTTGACCCTGGCTGCTCCTTTCCAGCCGACGTTCCCTTAACCTACGGTCATTCTGGATGGCCAACTCAATCAGTCTTTCCAGGGAGTCTGGTAGGCCTACTCGTGCTAGTTCGTCCTTGAGAGACTCAGACAGCCCGATGCGGAACTGGTGACATAAGGCCGCATCGTTCCATCTGGTGTCTCCCATGCATCGCCTAAAGTCGGACGCGTATTCTTCGGCTGCCCGGCGGCCTTGCCGCAGAGAGTATAGGGTAGCCTCTGCGGAGGCAGCCCGCTGAGGGTCGTCATACAATACTGCCATGGCCTGAAAGAACTTGGTCACGGAGTCAAGCTGGGGGTCACGCCTCTCCATCAGACGGTGAGCCCAATCCTGGGGCTCATCCTGAAGGAGAGAGACTATAAACCCCACCCTGACGGTCTCGGAGGAGAATGTGCGGGGCTGCAAGTCAAAATATAGTGTGCAAGCATTCCGGAAGGCTCGGAAGCGGCTCCGGTCACCACGGAACCGTTCCGGCAGGAGAACGCGGGGCTCAGGAGCTAAGGGTGTGGCAACCGCTCCGGATGTCGGGGTAGCGGGAGGTTCCCCAGACGCGGGACTCTGAGCAGGGGGAGTCTGGGGGGCTAATGTCTCCATGCGGTCTTCCAGTCGGGCGCAGCGACTGTGGAAGTTCTGGAAGGCCTGGGTCAAAGTTGCCAGGTGCTGGCAAATATCCTCTAGGGACGCCGGTCCACCTCCTGGCTCTGTCATGGCCGCAAGGTACTGTTATGATCCGCCAGGTGGAGCCTTCCGGCTGCCAACTGATAGACCAACCCAGAGCGTGGGGTCTAAGCCCGGGCTGTGCCTTCACCAGGGCCCCTGATGGTGGGGATGGACTTGAAACAGTCCCGGGCCAGGTCACGACCTCTGGGCGGGCCCACCAGCGGCTGGGAAGGCCTCCGGGGATGCGTGTAGGTACCGGGAGAGCCAGATATGAGGCGGATGACGGCCCCAGCAGGGTGGCACGGATAGTGGTTCCGTGGGGGGTAAGCGGGGTACCAAATCAGCGGGCAAGGAGTAGTCAGGTCACATGCAGGGTCAGCCAGGTAAATCAGTCCGTAGAATAGTCAGGATATCCGAGTCAAAACGCAGGAGCAGGCAGAGTAGTCAGGACAAGCCGGGTCAAACACAGGGGCAGGCAGCGTAGTCAGGGTCGAAAACAGGGTCACAGAACAGGAGCAGGTATCCAGGATCACATAAGACCTTGCGGCAATGGGTGACAGTGCAGGGCATCTTTAAATAGTGCACCCTGCACTGTCATTGGCTGGCTGGGACGCGCCCCCGGCTGTCATTGGACGCCTGAGGCGCGCCCTCGACTCTCTACTGCGCATGCGCGGCGTCCTGTCAGCCGCGGCTCGCCGCCAGTGCGCATGCGCGGGGGGACGGCGCCGTGATGCAGGATTCCGGCGCCGTGATCCCTGACAATCAGCTTGTAAGCCTGTGTGGAAGGGGGTGTTTCATTCCCTCCACTTAGCTATCAGATATAAGAAAGCTTTGTGCTTTATCACTCTTGTGTGTGATGTCAGATCCCTACCCCTGCTGCTAGAGTTGAGAAAAACCCTTTGAATTGTGTGTTTTTAGTACACACTAAAGAGGAAATGGCTGCAGATAAACAGGTACAACTTATGTAGGAAGATTTGATTCATCTCTGTGTATCAACTGAGGATATTCACTTCATTGGGTAAATGTAAGGCTCCATGCACACAGGGCGTTTTAATAAAGCTGGTAGCATTAGCTGTGTAAAGCCACATTAAAATCTTGAGTTTTTCAGCATTTTTTAGCATTTTTGCATTAGCGTTTAGCCACGTCTTACCACATTTTTTGCTCAAAAAAATTCCCAAAACGCTGGTTTGCCATATTTTACCATGTTTTGCTGTGTTTTTCAGAGCGTTTTTCCAGCTAAAAAACTCCTCTTGACGCCCACTAGTCCTGGGTTTTTTTCCAGCCAAAAAAATGCCCCTGCCAAAAAACGCTGATTACAGCCTATGTGTGCATGGACACATAGGATAACATGATTTACTAGCTCTAGAAAAAAATGCCACAAGACAAAAACAGCAGCTGTAAAAACGTTCAGTGTGCATGAGGACTAAGGGTTTACAACTACGTTAAGGGAAAATTGTCTGCTATAGGTAAAACTGTGCATAAACCATGTTATTTATGTAAAACAAGGTGCAAACCTGAAAACGTTACAGTTAGCTGTGGAGCGAGTTCTGAGCAGTGATACAGCTTGTACCAGTATCCAAGCAAATTTTCTGTAGGCATCAGTAAAACCCAGTTGTATGTTCCTATGTCCTTCAATGAACTCTATGAAATGGATATGACAGCAAGTACAAAATTCAACGTTATCTTTGCTGTACCAAAATCTTGGGCTGTGTTGCAGAGCTGTAGACTGGAGCTATGTAGTCCTAACTGCTTCCCGACTGTCCTATAGCAGAACTACTGCTACAGAGCGACAGGGCTGTGCAAAATCACGTGTGTGTATGTATATATATATATATATATGTGATTTTTTATTTCCGGGTAACGGCTGCATGTGTGCACCGAACTACGCGCACTGCCACTGGCGGCTACAGCTGTCGATCACCGGGTCCTGGCTGGAGAATCCCCGCTGGCACCCGGCAATCACTGAGGAACACTGACGGGGGAGAGGTCTGTATGTGAACAATACAGATCTCTCCCCTGTCAGCACCAGCATGCTGCTTTGTATTGCTTTGCATGGCACAACCAGACAAAACAGCATGCCTCCCTAGTAAAGTACAGCACACTGTAAAACACAAACAGCACACAGTGAACCCTTTGATTGCCCCAGATGTTAATCCCTTCCTGCCCAGTGTCATTAGTACAGTGTCAGTGCTTTTCATTAGCACTGATCACTGTATTAGTGTCAGTGTGGATGTCAGTGACAGTTAGTCGGTTCCTCCCAGTGTCAGAATGCGTGCCGCAGTCCAGCTATAAGTTGCTGATCGCTGCCATTACTAGTATAAAAAAATAGTTTTCAGTATATATACCGCCATTTCTAGATGCTATAACTTTCACGGAAACCAATTAATTTACACGTATTTCGATTTTTTTAGCAGTAGAATACATTTTGGCCTAAATTTATGACAAAATTTGATTTTTAAATTTTTTTTACTAGACATGTTTAATACCAAAAAATCAATTTTTTTTCAAAATTGTCTTTTTTTTATTTATAGCGCAAAAAATAAAAAACACACAGGTGATCAAATACCACCAAAAGAAAGCTCAATTTGAGGGAAAAAAGGATATAAATTTCATTTGGGTGCAGCGTTGCATGACCGTGAAATTATCAGTTAAAGTAACGTAGTGCCGTAATGCAAAACATGGCCTGGTCAGGAAGGGGGGTAAATCCTCAGGAGGGCAAGTGGTGGGCTGAGATTTGACTATATGTAAACTTTTCTATTAAACTGTAGATTAAAAAAAGTATATCAAAGCATTGTTAATTACCTGGAAAAATGGGATAACTTATCAAGAATGCCTCAGAGAAGGGTTCTACTGAACAGAAGCTGTACATGTGTTTGTTCTGTTCTCACCAGTTACAGCTGCCTGCTTTGATAAATGACTCTTTAGCTTTGTCAAGGTTCTGCTTTCTCTTTGTGTATTCATGTTACAGACATCCCTATGATGTCTGCTGTAATAAAAACTCACCAAATTAATAGCATTGATATGTTGTGTAATAAAACAAGACTAGAATGAATGACATCGGGCATGTTGTTATTACTGCGCTATCGCTGCTACATGGTTGCAGAGTACAAAAGGGATATATAAAACCGTTGCAATAGATCTGGCTGTCGGCTGGTTCATGGTCTATCTGAGAACTGGCTGAAGATAACCTCTGGGGACACCATATGTTCTTGTATTGCTTCTTTGAGCCAATTCTACAGAATTAAATATGACCTTACTGTTTATCACAAAGACCCATCACACTGCTGGCAGATAAAGTGGATTTATTACATACATCCTGCTCTGGGAAGGGATGGCAAGAGAAGAGAGCCTGCATAATGCACTGAAGGGGGCCAACTTGTATACTGTATCTGCACTCTTCAGAATCGAGGTTTCCACTATGTAGTGATTGACGTTAGCCAGTGCCGTAGCAGGAAAGGGTACAGATCAAGGGTGTATCATGAAAAGAGCGGCCCGTGTGCAAGATCAAAAGTGGGCCCTAGGCACTAAGAATGCAGCCACGGTGAACAGAGGGTGTGCTTTAACCACTTTCCCACCGCCCAATAACAGATATACTGCTACAGGGTGGCAGGGGTGCACACAATCATGTATATGTACGTGATTTTGCATTTCCGGGTAGGGGGCATGTGGCCTACCCGCACCGCTATTCGCAGCCTCGGCTGTCAATCACCAGATCCCGGCCGGTGATTACTCGCAGGCACCCAGTGATCGCCAAGCATTACCGACGGAGGGAGAGAACTGTATGTAAACAATACAGATTATTATTATACAGGATTTATATAGCGCCAACAGTTTGCTCAGCGCTTTACAATATAAAGAGAGATAATACAACAACAATACAGTTCAATACAAGAGGGTTAGGAGGGCCCTGCTCCTTGGAGCTTACAATCTAAGAGTGAGGGGCTAGTGGTACAAAAGGTAGTAACTGTGGGGGATGGACTGGTAGGAGGAATAGAAGATTCCATTATTAGCTGATGGCAGGATAGGCTTCCCTGAAGAGATAGGTTTTCAGAGATCGCCTAAAAGTGAGTAGAGTTGGCGATAGTCTGATAAATTGGGGTAGAGAGTTCCAGAGGATGATGGAGGATCTGGAGAAGTCCTTGAGATGCATGGAAAAGGGGACAATGGAGCTAGAGAGTAGAAGGTCATGGGAGAAGCGGAGAGGACAGTTTGGGTGATATTTGGAGACAAGATTGGTGATGTAATTTGGGGCAGAGTTATAAATGGATTTATATGTCATTGTTAATGTTTTGAACTTTATTCGTCGGGCAATGGGAAGCCAGTGGAGGGATTGGCAGAGAGGGATGGCAGATGGAATGGTTAGTAAGGTGGATGAGTCTGGCAGCAGATCTCTCCCCTGTCAGCTCCTGCACATTGCTTTGCATGGCTGTGAATAGCAGAGCAATACAAAGCAGTGTGCTTACAGTGAAGCACACACACACACAGCACACAGTAAAACAGCCCACAGTTAACCCTTTAATCGCTCCACATGTTAACCCCTTCCTGCCCAGTGCCATTAGTACAGTGTCAGTGCTTTTTATTAGCACTGACCACTGTATTGGTGTTACTGGGAATGTCAGTGACACCAAGTCAGTTCCCCCCAGTGTCAGAATGCCCGCCACAGTCCCGCTATAATTCGCTGATCGCCATCATTACTAGTAAAAAAATAAAATAAAATCCCAATATCTATACTGCCATTTGTAGACGCTATAACTTTCACGTAAACCAATTAATTTACACATATTGGGATTTTCTTTAGCAAATACATGTCGCAGAATACATTTTGGCTTAAATTTTTGCAGAAATTTGATTTTTAACATTTTTTTACTGGACATGTTTAATAGCAAAAGTCAAACATATAGCTTTTTCTCTAAAATTACGGTCTTTGTTTTTATAGCGGAAAATATAAAAAACACACAGGCGATCAAATAGCACCTAATACATATATAATGCAACACTAAAATGACATAAAGTGACGTGTTTGCACTAGAAGTGATGCGGTAGCAGTAAATGTGAAGTGTGCCGTCAAATATTGACACATAAAAGGGTGAAAATACATAAGTAAAAGTGACTTTAGTGTACAATGAATTATTATGACATATATTCAATAACATCAAGAAAGTCCAAAAGTAATCCGTGGAATCCGTGATCGTGATATCCGTGATAAGAACCGGTAATGTGATTGCACTCACCCAAACACAATATTAAAGCGCATGTATATATGTTATCCTCTGTGGTCATCTGGGTACGGGCAAGAATTGTGGAATCATCTTTGGCACACAAACAGCATACAAGGCAACTCCAGACCTCACTCACATGACCCTCTCAGTATCCAGGAACAGCTCCTTAATACTCCGTCACCACCGGATAATACAGCTCAAAACAGGGATGTCGCCACCTTTGGAGGCTCCTTGATGCAGTGTTCTGCTATATCTGTGACTCCATTTCACATGTGGCGTTTGGTTTCTCTGCTCACCGGAAGACAGCCCAATTTGTGGGAAAAAAAGGAACGTAAATTTCATTTGGTTGCAGTGTTGCACGACTGCGCAATTGTCAGTTAAAGCAATGCAGCGCCGAATCACAAAAAATGGCCTGGTCAGGAAGGGGGGGGGGGGGAATCCTCTGGAGGGTTAAATTGCGCTTAATATTGGGCGTGGCTTAAAGGGGGTGTGTGGTTAGAGTGTGAGATGATTTACATAGTGCAGAATGTGGTCATGTTAAACAGGGAATGTAGCGTGCAGAATGAGGGGGCAAAGATGCCAAGTGTGAACCTTCCCCCCATACCATAATGGATGATTAGTGCAGAGAGTGGTTGGATTGGCATAGTGGACGCCAATGAAAACCCTGAGATATTACCACCATTAAACAAATGAACATGATAGGGAGGAGTGTTTCACTTGTGCAGTGTAGTCATAAGAAGGGTAAAACAGAGTCAACAGAATAACTTATAACTCACAAGTGCCGATGTAATTCTGTAATTTGACTTTATAAAACTGAACTCACTGGCCTCTTTATTAGGTACACCTGTTCAATTGCTTGGTAACACAAACTGCTAATCAGCCAATCACATGGCAGCAACTCAATGCATTTAGTCATCTAGACGTGGTGAAAACTTACTGAAGTTCAAACCGAGCATCAGAATGGGGAAGAAAGGGGATTTAAGTGACTTTGAACATGGCATGGTTGTTGGTGCCAGACGGGCTGGTCTGAGTATTTCAAAAACTGCTGACCTACTGGGATTTTTACACACAACCATCTCTAGGATTTACAGAGAATGGTTCAAAAAAGAGAAAATATCCAGTGAGCGGCAGTTGTGTGGAGGAAAATGCCTTGTTGATGTCAGAGGTCAGAGGAGAATGGGCAGACTGGTTAAAAATGATAGAAAGGCAACAGTAACTCACATAACCACTCTTTACAACCAAGGTATGCAGAATACCATCTCTGAACACTCAACACGTCCAACCTTGAAGCAGATGGGCTACAGCAGCAGAAGACCACACCGGGTGCCACTCCTGTCAGATAAGAACAGGAAATGGAGACTACAATTCACACAGGCTCACCAAAATTGGACAATAGAAGATTGGAAAAACATTACATGGTGTGATGAGTCTGAATCTAATAAAATGGCGGGTGAGAGTATATATCTACTTTCAGATCTATAGTGATAAGAACTGCATCCACGTTCCTCTCCTATATACCCAGGGCTGCTGTAAGATATCATGGGGCCCCGTACAGCCTACCTGACAGCCCCCCCCCCTTCCCGACCACCAGAGAAAATATTGAAATTTTATTAATGTACAAAATCCCATTGAAGGGAGGACAGGCGAGATATATAGGCTGGGCAGGCAGGAGACATCTGACAGGAGGAGGAGGAATACAGGAATGAAGGAAGTGCAGGGAGACTCTGGGCACAATCAGAGATATCAGAGTGTGACTGCAGAGATGGGGGATGGGAGGCCAATATCTGAGGGGCAGAGTGAGTGCAGCAAGCATCTGGAAGGAGGAGGATGGGGGGAGAAACAAAGTTACAATTGGATATAAACAGAAGGAAACTTGAAAGAGTCAAACCTGTGGAGCAGAGCAGGAGCGCAGCTAACATCACAACACTGAGCCACTGTGTGATAGACTGACAGGAGGCTAACAATGGAATTTAGCAGCTGTAGATGGACTTGTCAACTGCCCGGGCCCCCCTATGCAGCTGATGGGGCCGAGCCCCCTACAGGAGGGCCGGGGGTACCCCCTTATCAGCAGTCCTGCTTATACCATCCTATTCATCCATGTACCCCTCTTATATACCATCCTATTCATCCATGTACCTCTCTTATATACCATCCTATTCATCCATGTACCCCTCTTATATACCATCCTATTCACCCATGTACCTCTCATATATATCATTCTATTCATCCTCATACCTCTCCTATATACCATCCTGTTCATCCATGTACCTCTCATATATATCATTCTATTCATCCATGTACCTCTCTTATATACCAATCTATTCATCCATGTACCTCTCATATATACCAATCTATTCATCCATGTTCCTCTCTTATATACCATCCTGTTCATCCATGTACCTCTCTTATATACCATCCTATTCATCCATGTACCCCTCTTATATACCATCCTATTCATCCTCGTACCTCTCATATATATCATTCTATTCATCCATGTACCTCTCTTATATACCATCCTATTCATCCATGTACCTCTCTTATATACCATCCTATTCATCCATGTACCTCTCTTATATACCAATCTATTCATCCATGTACCTCTCATATATACCAATCTATTCATCCATGTACCTCTCTTATATACCATCCTGTTCATCCATGTTCCTCTCTTATATACCATCCTATTCATCCATGTACCTCTCATATATACCAATCTATTCATCCACGTACCTCTCTTATATACCATCCTGTTCATCCATGTTCCTCTCTTATATACCATCCTGTTCATCCATGTTCCTCTCTTATATACCATCCTGTTCATCCATGTACCTCTCTTATATACCAATCTATTCATCCACGTACCTCTCTTATATACCATCCTATTCATCCATGTATCTCTCATATATACCATCCTATTCATCCTCATACCTCTCCTATATACCATCCTGTTCATCCATGTACCTCTCATATATATCATCCTATTCATCCATGTAAATCTCTTATATACCATCCTATTCATCCACGTACCTCTCTTATATACCATCCCGTTCATCCATGTATCTCTCATATATACCATCCTATTCATCCATGTACCTCTCTTATATACCAATCTATTCATCCACGTACCTCTCATATATACCATCCTATTCATCCATGTACCTCTCTTATATACCAATCTATTCATCCATGTACCTCTCATATATACCATCCTATTCATCCATGTACCTCTCTTATATACCATCCTATTCATCCACGTACCTCTCTTATATACCAATCTATTCATCCACGTACCTCTCTTATATACCAATCTATTCATCCATGTACCTCTCATATATACCAATCTATTCATCCATGTACACCTCTTATATACCATCCTGTTCATCCATGTACACCTCTTATCTACCATCCTATTCATCCATGTACACCTCTTATATACCATCCTATTCATCCATGTACACCTCTTATCTACCATCCTATTCATCCATGTACACCTCTTATATACCATCCTGTTCATCCATGTACACCTCTTATATACCATCCTGTTCATCCACGTACCTCTCTTATATACCATCCTGTTCATCCATGTTCCTCTCTTATATACCATCCTGTTCATCCATGTACCTCTCTTATATACCATCCTGTTCATCCATGTTCCTCTCTTATATACCATCCTGTTCATCCATGTACCTCTCATATATACCATCCTGTTCATCCATGTTCCTCTCTTATATACCATCCTGTTCATCCATGTACGTCTCATATATACCATCCTGTTCATCCATGTACCTCTCATATATACCATCCTATTCATCCATGTTCCTCTCTTATATACCATCCTGTTCATCCACGTACCTCTCTTATATACCATCCTATTCATCCATGTACTTCTCTGCTCTCATCCTTAGTGCAATACTCCTCCCAGGTTAGTCTGTACCCTTCCCCAGTACAATACCACCCCCCCCCCCCTTGCACAGGCTGACCTGGGAGGGGTATTATACTAGGGAAAGGTACAGACTGCTCCATATATGGCTATCATATTATTCTTCCTACCATTTAAAGTATAGGAATTGAAGTGTTTCTGAATACAGATGAAGTGGTAGTTTCCTGAATCTGTCATGTTCTATTCTTTTTCCCGTACACCAATGTGATCTGTGTCCTTTGCCAGCCACTACTGCTCACCCCTTTACCCCTTGTGGGGACAGGGAACTTTTACTTTGTGGACTTCACAATACTCCACAGTACACTATGGGATCATGATAGGATGGGATGGGAAGAGAAGGTCAGGAGCCAAGAACCACCACTCTGTCTGTAAGCTGCTGCCGGTATAGAAATGCCCGTAGCGAAAATAAAGAAGAAATAGCGCAGGGCATACATGACTAGGCCCAGAGTGGGGGAAGGAGGAGCAGAAATGGTTAAGGTTAGCTCCAGGGGGATTTGTTTTGATAGTGGGGGTAGATGATTGGTAGAGGTTGGTGTAGGTGGGGTTTTTGCTGCACCTTAGGGTGGGAGGTTCTGTGAGGGGGCGTTAGTTTAGCTGGACAGCAGGAGTGTGAGCTTCCCTCCCGCCCTCCCTGTTTGGGTGAGTTTTGGGTCCCTCCAGGTAGAGGGGGGATTATGTTGGTTCATGGGCGGTTGTTGGTCTTTGGAGGCGGTTCTTATTTGGAAGGTAAACAACAATGGTGTGGGACCCATCCGTGGTATGGGATGCCCGGGGACATTCCCAGTTAACCAAGGTTTAACTGGAAGGTGGTGGTGCTGCACTGCGGACGGTATGGTTGTCTCCGAGCTGGTTGGTTGCGGCTGGAGGCCTAGTGTATATGGTTGTCCGCAGGTGCATTTCGGATCGTTTGGGGTGCCTTCGAAGACCAACAACAATTCTTTGGGTTTCTGTTATAAGGAATGGTTGGTGTATTGTAACTTGAGTTGTTAATAAAAGGCCATGTTGGCCATTTACTCCAAAATTCGTGTCTGTCTTTTGTTAGTATAATTGGTTAAGGGGAAGGGGGTTAGTGTGGAACGGTAATGGTGGTAATGGGGAAGTGGACGAGCCTATCTCTGGTGCAATAGTCATGTAACCTGTGTCAAAGAGGGACCCCCAGTTTTCACAACAACCTAGACTTACCGCTGGCAATAAGCACATGGCCTTAGATTTAAAAATGGTGACGAGGAAGACTAAAGCTGGCCATACACGTATAGATTTACAGTCAAGAATTTTAGTTTAACCACTTCAAGTTCGGGAAGTAATAAACATTAACAACAGGTATTCGTTAGGTGAATCAAGAGAACAGCAAATACTGTGACCGAAAGCAATATAGCTCACTTTTACACTCAGGCTGCTTTCAGGGGATTCCAACCGTGAATAACCCCAAGAGCAGAGGCAAACACTTAAATGGCGAACTCAAAGTGGATTGAACTCCTCTACATAAATTCGGCTCTATGATGTCCAAGCAGGAGGAGAGCAGAAGAGTGACTCTCTGTTGTGTCAAACTTCTCCCTTCTATCCCCGACACCACAAGCCCAGTAGGCAAACACTGTACCCAAATGATGCTTAACCTCCCTAGCGGTATGATTATTTCAGATTTTTGGTGCTGAAAGCGGTACCATTTTTTTGCATGGAAATATTTTTTTTTTTTATTGTAGGCCTGTAATTTAGAAATAACTCACTGAAATCTGTCCAAACAAGAGTCTAGTAAACATTCCGGATATGATAAAACTTGAAACGCAAAATCTTAAATTATAATTTAATAAATAATCATAAAAAATAATAATATAATAATAATACATTTAATTAAATAATATATTCAAACCAAAAACACTGAAATTTGAAATATAGCACCAAGTTCGCACATCACTGGGCAAAGTCGCAGAATCGTTTTCAGTGTCTGATGACGAATTTCCCCACAAATCATTATCACTCAATTCTGCAAGTGGTTCTGATTTACTATCGCTGTTCTCTAGCTGGCCTAAAACCGCTTTTGAAATACAGGGACGCTTTTTGGACGCCATGGACTTTTCTAAGTTTCCAGGCAGAAAGAACAGTCAAAATGCAGGCAGGGGACAGGACAAAGTAGTAGGGACAAAATGTATGTGAAATGTTTTGAAACAGCAATGTTTTACTATATAATAATCATTTTTAAAAAACTGACATTTTTTTAAAAATTTCAAATTTGCCGCCGGTTCCGGCGCCCGTACATCCCGACGTCACAGGGACCAACACAGAAGCCGGATGCCGGCATCGGCTGGAGGAGATGGCCGGGGACACTGCAGGGGACGCATTGTGGGAGCAAAGGACAAGGTAAGTGCTGCAGGGACTCCCTGAGCAACGCTGCATATTAAGCCCGAGTGTAGCTCGGGGTTACCGCTTTTGGTACTGAAACTTTACACCGCGCTACACTCGGGAATACCACTAGGGAGGTTAATAGCTGCTTTCCAAGGTAAAGCTATTCCCCCACACACCATGCAATATAGAGGCCTGAATACGCATGCGTGCACCCGTATGGCATCAGTAACTTCAGTCTCTTGGTAACAGGATGAATCTTGGGGTCTTCAGCTAGCCACTTTCGTTGGTGCACTTAAACTCCTATGGTAAAAGTATAATTGTAAACCCGTGGCAGTATTTGTATAGCAAAGCAAGCACTGTGTCTGTTCAGCAGGGCCATCTACACAACCCAGTGCCTGGTGAGTATGGGCAAAGTATGATGTCTCTGTATGTGTGCAGTGTTCCTGTCATCTGACAGTGGGAAAAATCCCTCTCACCAGATCTTGTGACTAAGGGCAAAATGATCGTCCTGGAAATGACAGGCTCCTCTGGTCACCTCACGATGAGCACTTCACACTGTCAGGGTGGCATTGTACTGTAGGCCACTTCTCTCAGTTTGGATGTTCCCTTGACTGATGCAGATAACTAAACATGCAGTGCACTGACCATAAGCACTTCTTTGCCAGGTCCAGACTCTCTCCTGCCACATGCAGTATGCCTCCCCTCAGGAAAACACAAGATTATTATTATACAGTATTATAAAGCGCCGATAGTTCGCTCAGCACTGTACATTACAAAGGGGGACAGAACATGTGTCAGAACAATAACAATACAATGCAAAACATGAGGGGATTGAGGGCCCTGCTCTTTCGAGTTTACAATCTAGGAGGGAGGGGAGACCTTCACTCTGCTCTCACTAAGCATGATGGCTTTTGTAGTTCTATTTCTTTATCAGCCTATCAGGCCATTTCTGTTCAAGACTGCATATTCCACAATGCTTTGCAGCTGCACCTCCTGCTTGAGAAAGTCCCTGTCATTGGCTCCTTTAATAGCACTTCTGATTGGCTCTCTCTCTAATACAGTCTGAGAGGAGAAGGGGGGGGCTGAAATCCCTCACTGCCTTGTCTGTGTCCAGTGCACGTGTCAGGTTACACTGGAGATGCCAGTCAGCAGATTACAGCAGTCACAGATAGGATTCATTTCCCCTGCTACACCTAAAATAAGCCTTGGCTCGGAGTGGAGGAAGGCCCTAGACTCCTACTTGGTTCTGTCACATGGCACACTTGACAGAAGCCTAGGACCTCCCTTCACCGTGTGCAGGGTGTAGCTCAGTATCTGAGGTCTGAGTGGTCCTCATGGGAGGGGTATGTATTGGGGAGGGTAATTTATGATTTGCTGATTCTTATTGGTGTTGCTGACACTTGCTGGGGGTAGAAATACATTCTTCTATTTTGTGTTGGAAATGCCAGTGATACCCTCTGTCCTGTCTAAGCATGCACTTTGACATTTAACTGCATGTGACATTAAATACTAAAAAATAAAAGCACCGTGGTTAAAAACACAAAAGAATGTGACAAAAAACAATATGCTGCTAAATGTTTAGGCTGGTCTTACAGCCATGGATTGGAGAAACACATGGTTCATTTACAATGGCACCCAATGCACAGCACACGTGGCATTGACAGACCCACACTACAGTGCTCCGCAGTGCATCACAATGAAAATAGAATGTGTTGTGGAGCATTGTGTTAAAAGAAAAGGGCAGGTGCAGTTTTGTGTATCTTTTTCATGTGTTGGCAGCCTATTTTAAATGATAGGGCTGCCTTAATACACTGCATGTATCCAATGATATTCAATTGCATATGCTGCACTTAAGAAATTATGCCCTTTGCTTCAACAGTCTGTATAAAAAGCTCATCCTGTTTTTTTCAGATTGATATAAATGCACAACACATCCTGACAAAGTACACATTCCAAATAAAGAATCAATACAAGTAAAGGAGGTCATTCAATTAACTAGTCAGTGTCAAAGAAAGCAATTAGTAGAGTCAGATTCCATTCTTTTTAGAAGTCCTTAAGGGAATTTCCTGCGCTTTCAGATGTAAGAAATAAAAAAGAGACAAGACTTTAGTTTTACATTGGATCAGTGACTTGCTCCTATTCTGAATATTCTTGATCATTCTTACTGTCATCTACCTAGCTTGCATCTGTAGGCCTATTTCAGGGGTGTAAAACTGGTGGCCTCCCAGCTGTTGCGAAACTACAAGTCCCATCATGCCTCTACCTTAGGGAGTCATGCTTGTAACTGTCAATCTTGCAATGCCTCATGGGACTTGTAGTTTGGCAACAGCTGGAGGGCCGCCAGTTTGACACCTGTGGCTTATTTGATATGGGCTTAGCTGCTGACTCATGATCTGTGGTGGACTGTGTTGTCCACAGCAGCTGGCCTGTGGTCAGCCAGTGATCGAAAAGGAACATGCCACCTTCTGCATGTCTGTTTCACGAAGGATTTGACACTGACATTCCTTTATCACACCTCAGTGCAACCCCTATTTACTCTACAGGGCATAATGGAAGACAGTATTGCCTGCTGAATAGGACATGCCCTATTTTTTCTGTGAAACACGGCTTCACAGCCACATTGACATGCATGAGGCTGTCTAGTGACCATTGCCTGGTTTTGGCAAGTGGTAGAGGCGAGTTAAAAATTCTCCTCAACCGTCTGGTGTTGCCTATCTGTGCCCATGTGAAAGAGGTCTTACTGCCCAGTGAAATACATCACATTGTGTGAATTAAAAAGAAAAACATTAATACAAGGCTTTTACACTATAAAATAAATGCAGGGCCATATTATCACTTTCAAAATTCCTTTGCAAGGGTCACCACATTTGTTTTACAGTTCTGTTTGACTGGATATTACCTAGGTTAGAGCACTGTGATCATTTGTAAATGGTTTTATATGAGATGGCTATTTCAACAAATTTTGGTAGAAAATAATGCGTGGACAATAATTATGCAAGGAAAAAAAACACCTCAGTGCCTCTGCAGTTAATAGGCCCACAAATACTGTGTTTAATTAATCTGGGCCTCGCATAGAAAAATATTCTCAAGTGGGCTAAGACTTTAAAGCAGATCTAAAGCCAAATCTAAAGAACACAATACCACGTCCAAAGGGCATACTACATACACAAGGTGCTAAAAAATGTGTAGGAAAAAAGCCAGTCTATACATTGTTTCATTGTTTTAGTGGTGGCCCAGTCTTTTTTCATTTTGTTGCAAGATGGACAAGGGCTGTGGGAAAAGCCTGTCTGACTTATAATACAATGCAAAAAAAGCAACAGCTTACACTGTGCGTGTTTAAAGATGATGCCCCAATATTTCGCTGGTTGTAACTTCGGTGTAACTTTCCCAAGCCAAATATTTCCATATATTCAACATTAACCAGACTAGCTTCACCCAGTAACTTTGCCATTCAGAAGCCTTCTTACTCAGAACGTGAACAAAATTTAGCGGCACATGTGACATGCTGACAACTTCATAAAAAATTGTCTAATTTCCCTGACAAAACTAGTTCATGCACAGTCTGTAGTTGAAAAGTGTTGGTGTAGTCCCACAGATGGTCAGTATATGCCATCAGTGATCTTAAATCCAAAATTCTGTAATCAGTAATGCTCTCCTGTATGTAAAAGACTGAACTGACATTTGTACTTGTGTGGCATAGCCCTCTGTGCGTCCTCTATACATGCATCAGACAGCGCTCATTCTTAAAATTTGGCAGTCAGTGGAATAAGGGCCGGCCGCCTTAAATTGGTAGTCAGTGAGAGGACAACCTTATATTGGCAGTCAGTGGGAGAATGGCCCACTTATATTGGCAGTCAGTGGAAGAAGGGCCCCATTAGATTGGTAGTCAGTGGGATAAGGGCCCCCTTAAAATGGTAGTCAGTGAAGGAAGAACCATCTTACTGTATATTGGCAGTCAATGGGAACAGGGCCCATTTACATTGGCAGTCAGTGGGAGAAGGCCCCCCCTTAGATTTGTATTTAGTAGAAGGAAGTCACCCTTATTTTTGATGCAGTGGGAGAAGGGCCCCTAATATTGGCAGTCAGTGGGATAAAGGCCCCCTTAAATTGGTAGTCAATGAGAGAATGACAACCTTATATTGTCAGACATTGGAAGAAGGGCCCATTTATATTGGCAAACAATGGGAGAAGTATCACCTTCAACTGGTAGTCAGTGGAAGAATGGCCCCCTTACACTGGTGGTCAGAGGAAATAATTTTCTCTTACATCAGTGTTGAGTGATACTAGAGTACGGAGAAAGGAGTGTCCAGAATAAGGAAACCCATGATGAAGAATATATTTGACAATGGGAGGTAGAAATGTACAGATATTGCCAATGCGTTTTGGGGGAATTTCCACCACCTTCTTCATGGCTAATGTTCAAACACAGACATAGACAATGTATAATTAATATTTGTTATATAGGTGTTACGCTAGAGCCGAAAATAATATATATAGAGCAGAACAAAAATATATATATATATATCCGCTTTCCCACCGCCCTATAGCAGAAATACTGCTACAGGGCAGCAGGACTGTGCAAAATCATGTGTATATATATAATATATATATATATATATATATGTGATTTTGCATTTCCGGGTAGGGGGCCCTACCCGCACCGCCATTCACGGCCTTAGCTGTTGATCACTGGGGTCCCAACTGGTGATTCCCCGCCACCACCTGGCGGTCGCCGAGTATCACTGAGGGGGGAGAGACCTGTATGTAAATACAGATTTCTCCCCTGTCAGCTCCTACACATTGCTTTGTATGGCTCTGCATAGCACCGCCATACAAAGCAGTGTGATGGCACAGTAAAACACACACAGCACACAGTAAAACAGCACACAGTTAACCCTTTGATCACCCCATATGTTAACCCCTTCCTGAGCAGTGTCATTAGTACTTGTCAGTGCTTTTTATTAGCACTGATCACTATATTAGTGTCACTGGGGATATAAGTAACAGTTAGTTCCTCCCCACTGTCAGAATGCCTGCCGCAGTCCTGCTATAAGTCGCTGATCGTCGCCATTACTAGTATAAAAAAAAACAGTATATATACCGCCATTTGTAAACACTATAACTTTCACTTAAGCCAATTAATTTACACGTATTGGGACTTTTTCTTAGCAAACACATGTAGCAGAATACATTTTGCCCTAAATTTATGATGAAATTTGATTTATTAAATTTTTTTACAGGACATGTTTAACTGGTTGCCGTCCAGCCGCAGTGTTTATACTGCGGCAGGGCGGCACCACTGCGCAGAATCACGTTTTTAAATGTCATTCTGCAAAACAGGTAGGGGGTGCTCGCAACAGCCCTACCTGTGCCACCGATCGTGGCCGTGGATGTCAATCACCAGGTCCTGGCCGGTCATTACCCTCCGGGTCCCGGCGATTACCGGCAACCACTGACAGGGAGCACGGCTGCAGTGTCATTTCCCTGTCCCTGTCATTTCTGAGGAGCACACTGATCCTGAGAGAGGAGTTTATCTCTCAGTATCAGTGTGTTCCTGTGAAGCACACCCCCGCCTCCTAGTAAAACACTCCTCTCACACAGTTAACCCTTTCATTGCCTAAAAAAAGTTAACCCCTTCCTCCCCAGTGCCATTAGTACAGTGTCAGTGTTTTTTTGTTTGCACCGATCACTGTATTGGTGTCATTGGGGATGTCAGTGACACCAAGTCAGTTTCCCCCCAGGGTCAGAATGTCTGCCGCAGTCCCACCATAAGTCACTGTTCGCCGCCATAAGTCGCTGGTCGCCGCCATAAGTCGCTGATTGCTGCCATTATTAGTATAAAAAAAAATTAAAAATCCAGTATCTATACTGCCATTTGTAGATGCTATAACTTTAACGTAAACAAAATAATTTACACGTATTGGGATTTTTTTAAGCAAAGACATGTCGCGGAATGCATTTTGGCTGAAATTTATGCCGAAATTTGATTTTTAAATTCTTTTACTGGACATGTTTTATAGCAAAAAGTCCAAAATATTGTTTTTTTTCTCAAAATTGTCAGCCTTTTTTTTTATAGCGCAAAAAATAAAAAACGCACAGGCGATCAAATACCACCGAAAGAAATCTCAATTTGTGGGAAAAAAAGGACATAAATTTAATTTGGGTGCAGTGTTGCATGACCGTGCAGTTGTCAGTTAAAGTAAGGCAGCGACGTAACACAAACCGCTTCTGTAACCGCTTCCTGACCTCCCTATAGCAGAAATACTGCTACAGGGCGGCATGGGTGCACAAAATCATATATATATATATATATATATATATATACATGATTCGCGCTCCCGCGATGTTCACACCCCTCCCAGATAGAGTCAGATTGCCCTTCAGTACACCAGTCATCATATTTAACCCCTTGATTGCCAGGAACACGCTCATGCACAATAAACCTCCATTGCTAGTATAGTGTCTGAACGGATCAATATCTTTGAGCAGATCAGCACTATACCAGCGTTCACATTAGTATAGTGTCCCCAAAAATGCAGCGTTAGCAGGATCAGACCCGGCACCTGCCAGCATCTGCGTTTAGCCCCTACGCTTACCCCCCCCCCCATTCTCCCCCAGCAAGTGCAGTGTCAGTAGGTCACTGTCACTTGATACATTGCACACAAAACCGCAGTGTTTGCAGAATCAGGCCTGATTTCTGTTAGCACTTGTCAGTAAATTTTGATGAGTCTCATATGCAGCAGAGTGCCAGTACTAGTGCCATGCTACCTTTTGGTGAACTAGCGAGTACTAGTGGCCTAGTACATCCTGGTCTTTCACATACCTCTTAGATCAGTGGTTCTCAACCTTCCTAAGGCTGTGACCCTATAACCACTTCCAGACCGGACACTTTTACCCCCTTCCTGACCAGGGCAATTTTCAGCTTTTAGCGCTATCACACTTTGAATGACAATTGCGCGGTCATGCAACACTGTACCCAAATGAATTTTTTATCATTTTTTTTAGATAGATAAAGCTTTATTTTGGTGGTATTTATTCACCACTGGGATTTGTATTTTTTTTGCTATGTAAATGAAATGTCCAAAAATTTTTAAAAAAAGTGTTTTTTTTATAAAATTTTGCAAATAAATAATATTTCATCATAAATCTTAGCCAAAATTTATTCCGTTATCTTTTTAGTAAAAAAAAAAAATCCAAATTAGTTTATAAGCAAAAATTATAATTTTTAAACATTTTTTTTTACATTTTTATTTTATTTTTTTATATTATTATTTTATTTTTTTTTTTTTACATACTGTCACCCTAGCAGTACAGTGTCACCATGGTGACACTGTACTACTTGTGAGGGGTGATAAAGATTTTTTTTTTTTTTTACACTGATTGCTTTTACACCCATATAGGATGTAAAAGCAATCATTTCTCTTTCTCATTGAGAAATACAGAGTGAGCTGTGATTGGTCACAGCTTGTCACATGGTACAAGGCTTTTGTGAATAGCCTTGTACCATGTGACCTCTGTGATCATTCACAGATTTCACACATAGTAAGCAATGATGTCACAAGTGACATCTTGCTTACTACTTTGCATGTGATCACTGATTGGCCAATCAGTGATCACATGATCGGGACCTCGTACAGAGGTCCCGTCCGACGATCGGTGTTTCACTGTGTCCGGAGGACACAGCGGGCACCGGATCGCGGTGCTGCGCGCTCCCAGGGAGCGCGCACAAGCAGGGTGCGGGGAGGCCGTTTATAGACGGCCACCCGAACCTGCAGTGCCACCGTCCGGCCGTTTATATACAATGGCCGGTTGGGAAGTGGTTAATACAGTTCCTCATGTTTTGGTGACCCCCAACCCTATAATTATTTACCCAGTAATTATAATTCATGAAGTGTCGTTTTACCTCCGATACTGCTGCTTTCTACACAGTAGCTGCTTTCAACACAGTAGCTGCTTTCTACACAGTAGCTGCTTTCAACAGAGTAGCTACTTTCAACACAGTAGCTGCTTTCAACACAGTAGCTGCTTTCTACACAGTAGCTGCTTTCAACACAGTAGCTGCTTTCTACAAAGTAGCTGCTTTCAACACAGTAGCTGCTTTCTACACAGTAGCTGCTTTCTACACAGTAGCTGCTTTCAACAGAGTAACTGCTTTCAACACAGTAGCTGCTTTCAACACAGCAGCTGCTTTCTACACAGTATAATATATGTGTTTTCCGATGGTCTTTGGTGACCTCTGTGAAAGGGTCGTTCGACCCCCAAAGGGGTCGCAACTCACAGGTTGAGAACCACTGTCTTAGATTGTAAGCTCCCGGGATCAGGCCCTCCTAACCCTCTTGTATTGAACTGTATTGTTCTGTATTGTCTCCCGTTATATTGTACAGCTGAGCAAACTGTTGGCGCCATAAATCCTGTATAATAATAATAATAATACCAGCACTGCAGTATAACTTGGTGACGTGGTTAGTCCCATAAGTGCAGTACAAGCTGGTGCGGTTGCGGTGGCAAGCACAAGTATTGTCCCGCAACCAAGAATTCGCACAGGCCCGTAGAGCTCCTAGTATCCTTCCGGATGTGCTTGCAAATCCCGATTTACAGCCCACAAATTCTGCAGCACCTGTACTTCCCCCATTCACTGCCCAACCTGGAATTCAGGTGGAAATAGCAAATTTAACTACTCCCCTTGATTTTTGGAGCTGTTTTTCACGGAATATCTGTATGTGTTGAGTGTGGATCAAAGCAATTTATATGCACAACAATTTATCGCCAACCCAAATTCAAACCGTTGCCAGACCAGTCGCATGGAAACTCATTTTTGATTTTACATTTTTTTTGGGCCTAACCCTCAACATGGGTATTACTAAAAAAAATTAATTGCAATTGTATTGGTCCACAGACCCGATTCATCATATGCCGTGTTCTCTGCTGCCATGGCCAGGCATAGATATGAGAGTATAATGTGTTTTATGCATTTCAACGACAATACACTCTGTCATCCTAGGGGTGACCCTGAATTTGACCGGCTCCACAAAATTCAGCCCCTCGAAAATCACCTTAACCAAAAATTTGCAGATGTCTATACTCCCCAGCAAAACATCTGCGTTGATGAGTCCCTCATTAATTTTTCTGGCCGCCTTGCATTCAAACAATTTCTCCCCAGCAAGCGTGCCAGATATGGGGTCGAGATGTAGAAGACCTGTGAGAGGGCAACAGGCTATACTTATAAGTTTCGGATTACGAGGGAAAAGATGGACCCTCCCCCAGATGCCCAGACTACATGGGGAGTAGTGGCAAGATAGTTTGGGACTTAGTGTCATCCTTTTTCCATATGGGGTACCACTTATACGTGGACAATTTTTAATCAAGCGTGCCACTATTTAAACATTTGTTCAATCTTGGAACTGGCGCATGTGGCAAAGTGTGACTTAATGTGTGCCCACCATTAGAAGTGGGTGGATACAGGGCGGTATATTCTAATGGCGGGCATACCACACACTTTTTTTGGCAGAGATTGCTTCTCTTTTTTTCATTCAGACCACAGGCTGCATACAAAAAAAAAGAACATAGCATATACTGTATAACCAACAAGGATCATCGATGTACTGGTACATCACTGGACTTTGAATGGTTATACCAGGATGATGCCTACATCTGCAGGCATCATCCTGGTATCAATTTTTTTAATCGGTGATCGCCTTTTATGTAAAAGCAATCCTAGTGGCTAATTAGCTGCAGGATTGGTTTTACAAGCAGCGGGAGATGATGCCGCCCCTCCCCCGCTGCCTTCTACGGCTTTGTTGGGCAGTCCCGTGCCATCGGGGGGAACCTGAGAATGCAGCCGGTGTTTCTGCCAGCTGACCATAGAGCTGATTGGAGACCAGAGTGGTGCCAATCATCTTTATAGTCTAAGAATTCAGAAGCTACAAGCATTTCATCACTTCAGTTTCGCAGGATATAAACAGTGCTATCTGTAAATTGGGAAAGCATCTGATCACACGATTTTGGTTTGATTAGATAATGTAAGGGCAGAGGAGATATCCAGAGTCTGATAGACCCCAGATTTCTCAAAAAAGAATTACAATGCCCATTGAAGTTATACAGTAGGGGATATTTGCATTCCCTGTGATAGCATTAAAAGTGCTAAAAAAAAAATGAAAGGTACAGCGTAAAAATAATAAAAAAATCAAAATAACTTAAAAAAAAAAAAAACTCGCTTCTCCCATGCGCGCACACTGGTGAGCACAAGCCTTGACCCTGTGCCGGTATGTAAACAACGGTTGCACCATGCATGTGAGGTATTGCCGTGAACATGAGATTAATGGCAGTAATTCTAACACTAGACCTCCTCTGTAAATCTAAAATGGTAGCTTTTAAAGGCTTTTAAAGCGTTGCCTATGGATATTAAAAATGTATGCAGTTTGTCGCCATTGCATGGGGCATGTGCAGTTTTAAAGCATGTAATGTTTGGTATCTATTTACTCGGCATACCATTATCTTTTATATTTTACCAAATAATTGGCCAATATATTGTGTTTTTGTGCATTAAAAGTAAAAAAAGTGTATTTTAAAAAAATTCACATTTGAAACTTCGCTGCGTGAGTACTATGTGCCATAAAAAATTGTAGTACCCACCATTTCATTCACTAGGGTGTCTGCTTTAAAAAAATATATAATGTTTGGGAGTTTAAATTAATTTCCTAGCAAAAAATACTGTGATAGGTAGTGAGGAAGTGTAATGAAGAAGTTACGTACCTTCAGGCTTTCAAAGTGGTCATTGGATTTCAGGCTCCTGTATAAGGCTAGGCTCCCAAAAAGTCTCACACATGTAGTATCACCAAACTTGGTAGAAGTAGCAGAATGTATTTTGGGGTGTAATTCCACATATACCCATGGCTTGTGCGAGAAATAAATCATTTAAATGACAACTTTGTGTAAAAAAAAATGTTTTTGTCATTTTCCAGATACTTTTGGAAAAAAAATAAATCTTCCATGGACTCAATATGCCTCTCAGCAGATAGCTTAGGGTGTCTACTTTCTGAAAAGGGGTCATTTGGGGGTGTTTGTACTGTCCTGGTATTTTAGCACCTCAAGAAATGTGATGGGCAGTCAGAAAGTAAAAGCTGTGTAAATTCCATTATCTATACCGTAGTTTGTAGATGCTATAACTTTCACACAATGCAATAAATATACACTTACTGGGATTTTTTTAACCAAAAACATGTAGCAGAATACATTTTGGCCTAAATTTATGATGAAATTTTAGTTTTTTTGGATATTTTTTATGACCGAAATGAGAAAATATTGTTTTTTGAAAAAAAAAATTTTTTTCTTCAAAATTTTTCTGTTTATAGCTCCAAAAATAAAAAGAGCACAGGTGATCAAATACCACCAAAAGAAAGCTTTATTTGTGTGAAAAAAGGACATAAATTTCATTTATGTACCATATTGCATGACCGCGCAATTGTCCGTTAAACTAGCGCGGCACTGTATAGCAAAAAAATGGCGTAAATTGCAGTATCTATACCAGGGGTCTGCAACTTTTAAGACATAAAGAGCCACTTGGACCAGTTTCCGAAGGGAAAAAAAAGACTGGGAGCCGCAAAACCATTGCAACATTTAAAACAAATCCGACACTGCATATATTGTTTCTTATCTTAATGCTATATACAGGATCGTGCAGTTAGCTTCATCCCCCATATAGTAATTCATCCCCCACAGTAATTCATCCCCCATATAGTAATTCATCCCCCCTATAGTAATTCATCCCCCATAGTAATTCATCCCCCATATAGTAATTCATCCTCCATATAGTAATTCATCCTCCATAGTAATTCATCCCCCATATAGTAATTCATCCTCCATAGTAATTCATCCCCCATATAGTAATTCATCCTCCATAGTAATTCATCCCCCATAGTAATTAATCCTCCATATAATAATTCATCCCCCATAGTAATTCATCCCCCCTATAGTAATTAATTCCCCATATTGTCTCAATTCACTTACCTTTGCTCCGCGCGTTCCTCTCGCTGTGTTCCCGCGCTGTGTTCCGGTCTTCAGGGCGGACTGTGAGAGGAGTTCGTCACGCTGCCCCGCCTACATCCTGGCTGCCCCGCCTACATCCTGACAGCTAATGTTCCACGCTCCGCGGGCCGGATTAAAAGAGTCCTGACTTTTGAAGCGGCCGCCCGAGAGGAGGGAGGGGAGCGGGCGCCCGGCACACAGAAGAGCCGCATGTGGCTTGCGATCCGCGGCTTGCCGACCACTGAAACCCTATTGCCTGTCACCTGGTGGGCAGTGTGCTCCGGAGCCGCAGCAAAGATGAAAAAGAGCCGCATGCGGCTCTGGAGCCGCGGGTTGCCGACACCCGATCTATACCATAGTTTGTAGACTCTATAACTTTCACACAAAGCAATCAATATACACTTATTGGGATTTTTTTACCAAAAACATGTAGCAGAATACATTTTGGCCTAAATTTATAACTAACTTTGAGTTTACTATATATTTTTTATAGCTGAAAGTAAAATATATAGTTTTTCTTCAAAATCTTTTTTTGTTTATAGCATGAAAAATAAAACGCGCATAGGTGACCAAATACCACCTAAAGAAAACTCTATTTGTGTGAAAAAAAGGACGTAAATTTTGTTTGGGTGCAGCATTTCATGACCGCGCAGTTATCAGTTGAATAAGTGCAGCGCCGAGTAGCAAAAAGAGGCCTGGTCATTAAGGGGGGTAAATCCTCAGGAGGGCAAGTGGTTAATAGCCAAAAGTAAAAAATATTGTTTTTTTCTCAAAAGTGTCTGTCTTTTTTTATTTATAGAACAAAAAATAAAAAATGCACAGGCAATCAAATATCACCAAAAGAAAGCTCCATTTGAGGGAAAAAAGAACGTAAATTTCATTTGTGTGCAGCATTGCATGACTGCGCAATTGACAGTTAAAGTAACTCAGCGCCATATCACAAACAAATGGCTTGGTCAGGAAGGCGGGTAAATCCTCAGGAGGGCAAGTGGATATATATAATATATATACTGTATACACCAGGTACACTAAAATGAAGGTATATGTAGTGCCTGTTCGTGTCAACAGGTACAATCAGTGTTCAGTGGGAATGATGCACTTGTTCTTTAGTCTATGGATTTTTCAAGGAGGGCTAGTGCAGTATGTGCTGTATGTGGAGATTTCCCATAACTACCACAGAGGATGATGATCCAGTAACAAGGAAAATCTATATTGGATGTTACTTCCATTCATAATTGTTCCTATTTTTTCCTATTTGTGCTTTTGTCTGGAACTAATAATATGTATCAAAAGTGATATGTATTACAGTATGTATTATTTGTAATATGTATTACTAAGACCTGAAAGTGTTTACAGATTCTAAATGGACACTTTTAAGCAATCTGTAATTGTTACAGCTTGCAGTACATAGTGTAATTAGTAAGTTGTAAACGTGTGGTGCAACTAGCATATACGACACCCAGAATGGATCATTATGTTGATCTACTGCCAGAGGAATCCAATACAACCTGCTCTGCACAAAAAAAAATATTTTTTATTAATATTCAATAAATTATTAATAATAAAATGGCTGAAAATAAATGCAGAAAGTGAAAATTGTAGTCTCTGCATAGGTGGTCAGCAGATAAATGTCCTCTTTCCATTGGAAGTCAGAGGGAGAAAGCTTTCACTTTTGGTAGTCAGTGGGTGAAAGACCTCTGTATATTGGTAGTCAGATGGAGACGGGCCTCCTTTTATATTGGTTTTTAGTAGAATAAGGACTATTAAAATGTGACAGCGGGTGCAGGGAAAGAAACCCCAGCCTGCAATAACATGTTACATGTTACACCGTAAATATGTTTGTAACATGTTACCAAAAGGGAACTTAGCCTTTATGATGTCACATTGTCTAGGATTATTGCTAGACTGCATATTTAGTCTCCATATAGACAGATGTATCCCTTATTTATAATGCATACCCTCCAAAATTACCTATTCCCCTAGGTACAGTGTGCTCTGCTCCTGAAGTATGGTACGTATTTATAAAGCAGTGAATGCGATATTCACCAATCGTTTACTGCAGGTGAATGAAACACTGTAATTTAAAACACATGCACCAGGAACTTCTTTGTATATATACCCTTATGTCTTTCTAAGTAATCATCTTGCATTTAAAGGAAACGTGCTCAGAGATACCTGCAGGCTGCCATTGCTGACTTTTTAATTAAAGTGCTAGCTATCAAGTTTAATCCTGATTCTCTGACGTCAACACATTGTGAGAAACTACCCTGGAACAAGCATGTAGCAAATACAGTTGTAACACACTGCACTAATACTTATTGCATAATGTTAATTAACCACAAGATGGCAGTGTTCTGCGGGTTCATTCATTCAGACTCTAATGTGGCAAAGCCTTGTTGATCTTGTATGCTGGTAGCAGAACCTCTGCACTAAGACAAGGAGTGAACAAACTACATTTCCTAGAAGAGCTGGAATAGGGGCCGGAGCATATATATTGAGAAGCCCGGGAACTTTACAGGAAGTGGATGGTGAGAGGCAGAGGACATGTGTGTGGAAAAGGCTGTGTGGGCCTCAGGAGATCCAGGCTGGATCGGGCGGCATCACATAGAGAGAAAGAGAGACTGCTGATCACTGATAAGCAGGACAGTCAATCCTGCAGGCAGGTGGATCTTAGTACTGCTATCGGCACTGCCTCCTTGACAGAGGGATCTAGAGAACACAGGGCCCCCCAACAGAAGACCACTGTTTGCACTGAAAATACTACAGGTCGGGTGAGAGGGTTCCATAATCCATATCATCATAAGTTGCAAGTGACTGTGTTATTTTCAACTGTTCAGTTCAGTACACCTTACAGCACACTTTATAACATTGAGACACAGTCTGCCTAGCCCCATTCAGTACTGCAGCCTACTGCTTTACTGTCTCCCTTTTATTCTGAATTCTTTTATCCTGAAACTCTGGCTACATCACATGCCCCCTGATGACAGAATTACACTTAGTATTTCATTTCAAGCCTCTTCCAGTTCCAAAGGAACTTGGTTCACTAGAGTAGGGGTTTAAATTCTGCTGCAGTCTGCTTCCGCCTCTTCCTTCAACTTTTGCAAGTTCTTCCATTCATCTTCTCTGTTAAATAGACTGTACCCAGTTTCAACACCACTCTAAGGGGAATCTTTTTATTGTTGTACCATCCTGAGGAAATCTTGCTTTTACACAAAAAAGGATCTTGACCTTGATGTGCACCAACTAGGGCCCCATCAAGCACACAGAAGATTTGTCACCATTCTTTTATGAGATACTAAAGAGGATATTGTCGCTTATAAGAATTCATCTCAAGAGTTAAACAAGCTCCCAGCTATTGAGAACACAAAAGTCTGTTAGTCTCGCATCTTGATAATCCACCTCAGCTCGCTTGGGAAGAGATATCTCAGAAGATTGGTTTGATGTTTAAATTCTGATCTGGGTTTACGTGCAGTGATACTGTGCTTCAGTATTGCGTTAAACTTGTTAGAGTGTTTAATTTCTATGCACATCTATTCTCATTCATTTGTCCTCCTGGTCAAGCTTTCACAGTGGTGTCAGCAGGGGTGGTACTTCCAAAGCAGGCTCAGAACAGACAGGAAACCCAAAATGCTCAGTGGCTCTTAAGAGGGTAGCGTTACACAGTCAAATTTTTTGATCTACATGCTTTTTTCTAGTCAGTGAAGAACAGACAGATAACATTAGATCAGCATAACAACCAAGTATGGAAACCAAGCTGTCTCTGACAACTCCAGGTCTTGTATCAACAACCAGGAGCCAGTAGACTGACTCTCGATCATATGATGAAAAGAGAGAAAAGGCGCTTCTTGGGGTAGGAACAGGTATTTATTCACATAACGGTAAAACCACTCACATTGTGGATATACAAAATGGGCTCATCTGTAAATAGGAAGGTCCCAATGGTATCTGGATAATCGCCAGGAATGTCCGTGCCGGGCGCTGGAGGAAACTAGGGATGGTGATAGCTGGCTGGCATGTGTCTCTCCAGCTGGAAGAGCTGTGGAACGCACCGTGAAGCGCAACATCGGCGTGATGGCAGCTGAGCCAGCATGCAATGAGACACTTTTTGGAGTGTACGTGAAGCCACTAGTGGGCAAGGCGCACTCCCTTTTCAAGCACATTGGCAATACAAAGGACATCCTATATATATGCTAAAGGAACTAATGGGCAATAATAAAAATGTGTGGAAAAAAAACTACTGCTACAAAAGTCATATGAAAAATAAAGGCAGATTACTCATTAGAAAACAATTTTTTTTTACTACACATTTTTATTATTGCCCATTAGTTTCTTTAGCATATGTGTATAGGATGTCCTATCTATTGCCAATGTGCTTGAAAAGGGAGCACGCCTTGCATTCTAGTGGCTTTGCATATGCTCCGAAATGTGTTGCACTGCATGCTGGTCCCGCTGACATCATCACACCGACGTTGCGCTTCACAGTGTGCTCCACAGCCCTTCCAGCTGGAGACATACACTCCGGCTATCACCATCCCCAGTCTCCTTCAGCGCCCAGCAGGGATATTCCTGGCGAGGATCCAGATACCATTGGTACCTTCCTATTTATAGATGAGCCAGTTTTTTATATCCACAATGTGAGTGGTTTGACCGTTATGTGAATAAATGTCTGTTCCTACTGCACTTAGCGGCGCCTTTTCTCTCTTTTCTTCGTTATCCAGAGCCTGCTACAGCTTCTAAGAGCTTGCTCGAGTGAAGCATGGACTGACACATTGGACTTTATTAGATTGACTGTGGGGATTTGTGATCTTTTTGCACCTTTTTGTTGTTTGTATTTTTGTTTCTCGATCATATGATTGCTGTGATAGCCTGTGACTGGCTGTCACAAGGACCAGTCACTGTAGAGCCTGCCCCTGTGTTGGAGAAAAAGATTAATTGTATATTTTTCTCCTTGCTAGAGGAGAAAATTGTAAACAAAGAAAAACTTTTTCAAAAAAATCAATCAATAAATTGATAAATAAAAAAAAGTCAAGATAAAATAGCTAAATCAAGGTTTGCTAAAATGTTCACTATTGTTTCTGGGCCCTACTACAGGTACAAACAACAAAAAATACACTTATGTGGCATTGCTGCAATCAATAGGGGTAGGAGAATATATTTTGGGTTGTTCTTTGGTGGTAGGTCATGGTAATAGCAAAAATTATATAGCTAAGTTTGGGCCAGTGTGTCTATGTTAATAAAAAAAAAAATATCCATTATTAAAAAAAAAACAAGGCATCTTTCATCTAAATATGTTAAGTAGTTGCAATGATATATACACTTTTATTACCATATGTCAAATTTGCAAAGGCCATTTGTTTTACCTTTTGTCTTGAAGGGGTTAATCAGAAAGGAAGAGAGCTAGTAGGAGCAGAGTATTCTGCACCTTATCTGGAGCAGGTCATGTTGGAAGGCCTCATAATGATAGGTGATAATAATTACTGTGCTGTAGAACTGGTATACATTTTCTACTGCATGGCAATGCTGAACCCACCATGAGCTGTTCCATTTTCATTTTTGTAATAACTTTTTATTCTTTTTACAATATAGAGTTGTTCCATTTTCATTTTTTATATAAATAATTTGTATTATTTTCACAATATAGAGTTGCTCCTCTTTCATTCTCCTTGATTGCAAATATTTTTCAACACGATGCCATGTATTTTTTGCAATGGAGCTGTGAGACGGGGAAACAGCTCTCATTGTTTGAACACTGTTTGTGTGAAAGTAAATAAATGTTTTGACTGGCATTCTGCGGTTTAGCCACAAGATGTCACTGTTTTTGTAACATGGGCTCAGACTGCATAGATATTTGTATATTCATGAAGAGGTGGGGTTTGGCACTCAGAGTTGGAGTTTAGTGAACAGGAAGAGGAGACAGCAGCCATGTTTTGGACGATGCTGAATGAAGGGGCCATGTGAGCTGAGAATCCAATGACATCCAGGTGTGAATGCGTCCCTCAGTAACCAGAGCTGCAGCTGAGTGAAGCTGATGAGATTGCTGCCAGGAAGATGATGAGATTGCTGCCAGGAATGCTGATGAGTTTGCTGCCAGGAAGCTGATGAGATTGCTGCCAGGAATGCTGATGAGATTGCTACCAGGAAGGCTGATGAGAGCAGAGGAACTAAGCAACATATACGGCGAGACCGCATGCTTGTTGGAGAGACATTTGTTCTGTTCAGAGTCACCAGCGGATGAAAAGCAGACCGTGCATGCACCTCATTTCAGTGTTGGCACCTTGAGACTGAGTCCAGGCCTATAGTTAGTTAGATAGGGTCTCTGTTTGTGTCAGGCCACAAGTGTTGTTACTGATTATTGGAAGGACTCCACAACTTAAAGTGACATTTCACATTGGAGAGCTGATAAAATCCTACAAACTCAAGCCAGACTGGCATTTTGCTCAGAAGGAATACTCAGGCATGTGCTACAGGACCAGTTATGGGAGAGGGAATATTGTAGATTTGTGTAAGATTGTAAGCTGTTGTGCTGCACCGCAGGCTAACCCATATCATACACCCATATACTGATTCCTGCTCTTTTAGAGTAATAACAGGTAAGGTGTGGCAGCTTATTTGTGCCTGCCAGTAGGTAAATTACTTCACTTTCTACCTTCATCCATCAGAAGGCGCCATGCTGTGCAGCACAAGGGTCTCAGCCTTTGGGCTGAGTGTATGTAAATTTATTGTATGTTGCCAGCATTTGTGGTTGTGTTTATTTACAAATCTAAGTAAAATTCTGTTGTGGCAAAAGCTGGTGTTGGGGTTGCTTTCCTCGTGCGTGACTTCACTGTATCCTGGGGAGCCCACCCCGGTACGCGGCTTACAAAGCCCCCACCCTACCTATCCCAACTGATGCTCACTCTGCTTGCAAACATCACTCATCATGAGAACCCTTTGACCATGGCTGCATTTTGTAGCTTAGTAGCTCTACTAAATTTCATGAGGTTGATCTTTTTGTTTTTTGTCACCATACTTTTAATATGAGCTGTTAAAAGGATTTTCAGTAGCTCAACTGGAAAATAATCTTCAATTAACACAGAACGCTGCTACGTGGTAGAAATGATCCCTTCTATAGACTCAGATGAGAGCAGGTTAATTGCTCATTTCATCTAGAGCTATGTGGGCAATTTTTATTAACTTTAACTATCATGCTACTAAAATGGCTACTGATCAATCACTAAGAAAAGCAATTGATCGTTAAGCATATTGAGCAAATGGCTCCTTGCTGAGTTAACAGCATAAGTAATATGTAGTAGCAATTCATCTTGTCTGATCACACAATGTGCCATTTATGCACAATTACTTCTACCACTAGTTGCTTAGCAATCACTATTCTTAGGACCCATCTACGCAACGCATATCAACACACTAGTAATACGATTTCAGTTCGGCAGTACCATGGATTCAATGTGAATCCTGCAAGTTCAAGATTCATAGTCCTGGCAAATTTTCAGATTCACTCAGGACAATTTTTTTTAAAGCATAAACCACTGGATAGCATTTGACCTATGGCCAGGAGGTTTAGAAAGCCCAATAATGGTGATTTTGTTTAAGCCAGGCCCCTCTCTATACAATGGGAGGAGCAGCCACAGTGATAGTGAATGGAAGCCGTGGTGGGGAAAGTATAGGGAAAGCCAAAAAACTGTATAGTGAGAGATTAGGGTTAGTTAGGAAACTGTACTTTAATTTTGATGGGTAGCTTTTTAAGCAATCAACTTTTTGCTGCTTTTTCTTGTTCTTATTATTGTCTTTCATTTTACTTTTTGTTTATTTGAGGTCAGCAGTCACTTTTAGCTATTCCATCCATAGCACACTTTTTTTGCATCAAGGCTTCTCTTAAAAAATAGGCTTTTGTTTGACTTATTTGGGGGGTCTTTATTTCATGTTGATAAGGCCTTAACCCCTTCACGCCTGCGCCTCCTGGCCCTTTAAGGGGTTTCTAATGCCGGGAGGTGGGCTTTAGGGTCATATGACCACCGTGATTGACTGTCATGGCAGTCAAATGACCGAAAAATTTCCGATCGCAAGGAAAGATTGGGACCTTTTTGTGGGACGCCGACACATGTGCTGGGAGCGCACAGGGCACATACTCTCAGCACATGTTTGTTGACAAATGGTATGCAAATATGCGGCCGCTCAGCATCAAGGTCCAGCCGCTGAGAAGCTGCATATTTGCGTACTGTTGGCGTGAAGAAATGAATACTATGTTAAGCTGCTTTTTTTTCTGCAATGCTCAATTTTTTTAAAAAGTGGGCTTTTGTTTTAATGGATGGAATTTTAGTTGCATGTGTGGGGTTTTATGTTTTATTTTAAATTGATTGGCAGTTTAAGACACTCAAACTGGACCCATTCACTTGTTACTATCTTTTCTTGGGGCTGCCTTTTGTTCATAGCATGCTGCTGCATTGTTTGAAAAAAAAAAGTGTCAGTCACATTCACTGCCCGCCCCCCATCCCCATAGATAAAATAAAGTTTGGGATACACCAGTTACCCCTATTAACCCTGATTAAAACTGTCCTGCTGCTGGCCAATTTTACCCTGCTGTATTCTCTGCAGTATTTTAAATCTTGTAATAAAAACCCAGCCTGTGCTCTTTATCTCTAGTACATTTTGGCTTAGCCTTGCACATTACAATTGTCCTGCTGCTGGCCAATTTACCTGGCTGTATCATCTATGGTCTCTTAATACTTGTAGTAAAAAAACAATTGCTTGTGTTCCTTGTCCCTAGTATAATTTGGCTTAATATACCCAATTGAAACTGTTCCGCTAATAGTTATTTATGCACTGCTGTAAAAGTAGGGGCCTCCAAACTGCGACCCAGAGGCCAAATGTGGCCCATAGAATATCTTTATCCAGCCCTCAGAGCACTTTTTCCCACTGATACAAGGCACTATTCCTGCCACAGACACCAACAATGAGGCAATAACTCCTATACTGACATAAAAAATGGGGCACTATTCCTCCTATTGACGCCAGTAATGGGGCACTATTCCTCCCACTGACATCAATGATGGGACACTATTACCTTCCAAGAACATCAGTGATGGGGCACTAGACCTAAACCCTATTGAGCATCTGTGGGGCATCCTCAAACGGAAGGTGGAGGAGCGCAAGGTCTCTAACATCCACCAGCTCCGTGATGTCATCATGGAGGAGTGGAACAGGACTCTAGTGGCAGCCTGTGAAGCTCTGGTGAACTCCATGCCCAAGAGGGTTAAGGCAGTGCTGGAAAATAATGGTGGTCACACAAAATATTAATACTTTGGGCCCAATTTTGGAGATTTTCACTTAGGGGTGTACTCACTTTTGTTGCCAGCGGTTTAGACATTAATGGCTGTGTTGAGTTATTTTGAGGGGACAGCAAATTTACACTGTTATACAAGCTGTACACTCACTACTTTACACATTGAAGCAAAGTGTAATTTCTTCAGTGTTGTCACATGAAAGGATAGAGTAAAATATTTACAACAATGTGAGGGGTGTACTCACTTCTGTGAGATACTGTATGTTTGGGGTGGTCATAAAGGGGATAATTCTGTAGTAAAACACCTGTTTGTACTCTTTTTGCTAGTACATTTTGGCCAGTTCTCACTCATTAAAATGTCCTGCCGCAGGCCAGTTTTACACTGCTGTATAATCTACAATATTTTCATTCTTAATAAGAGATTGATAGAAATTGGCAGAACAGTTTTGCATTAGCGAGAGCAGGGACAGCCATGGGAAAACAATGGATAATCTCTTTCTGCCTGTAAATACAAGTCTTTTACTTTTAGATCAAAAAGCATGCATTGATGCTAAAATAAATAAATAAATATTTTAAACTGAAATGAATCAGAATGGTTTGTAGCTGCTGTATATTAGCCAAGCAAATTTTAAAAGGAAAAAATGAATTCCACAGCAAAATATGTACTGCCAATGTACAGTATGTTATTGTGGAAACTCTTTATGAAAATCATACTATTCCATAACACCATGTACAGCATGAAGGCATCCCCAAGCAAGGTATTTAAAGGTTTTGTGTATTTTCAATGTTGCCCTTGAAGCCGCATAAAAAGACAGACAATCTGCATGGTATTTTCAAAAACTTTCTGGAATATTACAGAACGTCTTGTTTCCCATGCCTTTTTGACAGTAGTTTGCCTATTATCTCTAAAACTGACATTAATTTAACAATAAACCTCCCCATAGATTTCAGCGGAAATTATCTCCATGTTTGGATTTGCAGAATTGCAACAAAATTGGTTGAGCCTTTGCCAAATTGATCCTGGGCAGATTTCCCCATCATTATAACATCCTTGTTCTATGAGCACACATGAGAATTGCAGTGACATTTAATGTAAATACAACATCATATCACAACGCATATACTGTACATTTTGTTAATTCGTTGTGGTTCATTGGCAGTCCAATCATAATGCAATGCATGTTAACATATGTGTGAATTAATGCACCAGAAAGCTTAAAGCAGGCATGTCCAAAGTCCAGCCCGCGGGCCATTTACGGCCCGGGGGTCGGTTTAATACGGCCCTCCAACAGCCCTCCCTGCTCTGTGTAATGTGGCCCTCCCACGGCCCTCCCTTCTATAGCAGACAGTCTTCTGCTTGAGAGCAGAGGGCAGTGCGCATGCCTGACTGCGGTGCGTTCTCCCTGGTCTGTGTAAATGCGGCTGTTGCACGGCCCTCCCTGCTGTGGCAGACAGTCTTCTGCTTCAGAGCAGTGCGCATGCGTGACTGCGCCGCGCTGGGAGCGACAGAGGGCGGTGACGTCAGGGCCGGGCTTCCAGCGTGAAGTGTGTTTCTCTTCCCCTCCCGGCTGCCGAGAAGAGACTTCAGCTCCAGCTACCTTTTTCACCCTTTACATTAGTGCAGGTAAGTTTTTTTAAAATTTATTTTCAATACATTGTGAAAACTCAGCTGTCAGTTGATCTTAATGTTATGAAATGAAAAGTATGTCGTTTGCAATTAACTTGGCATAAAATTATTTATTTGCATTTAATTGTAATGGTTCAAAGAATGTTTGGAAAAATGTTCGGCCCTCCACCATGTTCACTTCATCCAATCTGGCCCTCTTTGAAAAAAGTTTGGACACCCCTGGCTTAAAGTGATAGTAAACCCTCATTTTTTTTTTACAGTTTCTTTATATTTTAATCCTTGTGTTTTTTCAGGCTTGGGCCATGCTCACTTCCCCAGATTTCCTGGTTTAGGGTGGCTCCTTTCTCTTGCAGCATCCTGTGGATCCACCCTTTTATGCAGGGACTATGCCTAGGATCCAATGAAAAACAAAGCATACAAGAGGTGCTAGGACTTTGATGTGAGTTCATATACAATGCTCACTGGCTCAGATTAGTTTATGCTTAGAATAAAACTTAATTTTGGACTCTATTCTTTGGTGTAGAGCTTTGATTTTCACACTCAAACATCACTTCTACAGCCTGAGGCCACTGTTCCCTTTCCTCAGTTCACGAGAGCAGCCTGCTTATCACCCAGACGCCCCACCGGGATTCCATCAGTATGTTTTTGTCATATATATTAATTAGTACCTAAGTATATCTACGTAAGGTTCCAGAGCCATCAATATACTTCTTCTTACTGGTTCAGGCAGCCAGCTCATGCAAAAACAAACAGTAACGAAACTCCTGTGCTTCAGTGCGATGCTAAGGAATGTATTCCAATGGTCCCATAGTCTGATCA